>NC_056623.2:17434789-17754233 GCF_002870075.4 Lactuca sativa
CGCCCAATTTAAGCATCCTAATCCCCATTTGCTGGCCTTATTTCCAGCCTCCAAGTCCCAAACCCTAGTTTTAGAAACCTTAATGCATTTGTGAGCTTGTGAGCCATTTTTTAGTGATCTTTGTGTGTCTTTGAAGCTTGTAGAAGAAGAAGAAGCTAGAGGATTCAAGGAGAAGATAGTAGATCCAGAGACTTTCCTCCATCCTCATCATTTTCTGGTAATCGAGTCTCTAACTTGCCTAATAGTTTCTTAGATCCCCTTAGTTACTCTTTATTTGGTTTTTAGTCCAAGAAGCTTGATCCTTGGGATATGGACGTCCCAAGTGAGGATACCTTCAGATCTGGAATCATTAAGGGTTGTTATGGCATAAAGGTGCAAAATTTATGCCATTGGAGCCCCCATGCAAGCTCTAAGATGTCATCTTGGCCTTTTGAGCCCCCAAAGGCCATGCATGGAGGAAAAGGCAGAAGCTTTACGTGTTCAAATGATGTCCAAGGCCTAGATCTCTGTGTATATGCTTTAGTTGGAACCTGGATGACATGTGGACCAAGATATAAGTTCTAGAGAGTTAGGGTTTGAACCAAACCCATCAAATGAGGGTATTAACGGGTAAAGATGGAAACTTTACCCTCAAAAGGACGTTTTCAGTATGTATGAGGAACAAGAAGCTTAGATATGAAGTGTAGGGGCTTAATCCGTTAAGATGGCCCAAACAGATAGAGGAACTCGTCGAGTCCATAGAGGAACTCGATGAGTTGAGGTGAATTGTCCCGATGCTGAGTATGGTAGAGCTCAACGAGTCTGAGGATGACTCAACGAGTTGACTCGCTTGATCGCGACTATGAGTAGCCAGGGAAGTCGGTGAGTTAGGGGGATGACTCGACGAGTTGGATCGCGGTTTTAGGCTTTTTACTTATAGAACTTGGCAAGTTGAGTCAACCCAAAACGTTGATTTTGACCAGGGGTAAAATGGTCATTTTACCCTAAGAAGGATTATTAGTTTTTGACTAAGTGTTATTGTGATAATGATAGTCGGGGACTCGTTGGAGCACCTGTCACACCCCAAAACCGGAACGGTGGGAACGTTCAGGGGCGGAGGACGTCATGTACAGTATCATATCAATGCATAATAGTAAACAAGCAACAACATCATCCATTGCATTAATAGTATAATTTAATGCAATTGTGTTTTGTGTATAGTTTGAAAGACACCAAAATATGAATCAAAATAAAAGACGAGTCTTGAATGTGCTCCGTCTTCTCAAAACTTGGTCATCGGTACCTGTCTACTTGTGACCTGGGAATACAAGTTATTTTGAAAGAGTAGATCAACATTTAAGCTAGTGAGATCATAAGTATTTTAGTGTCATTGTTTGTATAAGTTTGAATGAAAGTGTTTGTAAATGTTTGTGAAAATGTTGTATCTCCTAGAAAATCCTATATTTTCTACTTTATTATGAAATGTAGTCTTCTACAAAGACGTAACTATTTTGAATGTTTGTTCTTTTGTAAAAATTAGTGTTTTTCCCAAGTGTGACTATCATTACGAAAAAATAGTTTACATTGTTGTTTATGTGAGAAGATCACAATGTGAATGCAATGGGAAAATAAAGATGTACTATAGTATTGTATATAGTAATTACCATTGTACTAACTACCTTAAACCAGTTGTTAAATTAAGGTAAAATGTGATAATATTATAACCATACTTGATTGACTAGTAAAACACGACGATCAAAGACGTCGAAATGGTGTGACATTCGTCACCCGTAGACCTGCAGGTCCCACTGTAGCTAGCAACAAGGTGTAAGATGGTCAATCCCGTATAGATCTATACACAAACTCATGCTCTCCCCCCAGGAGACTCTGGTTACAAAACGTGAAATAACAGTATATTGTCATGCCATGAAGTAGTGGCTCACATTAATGTTATAGTATTCTTGTATCTGTATAGTATGTTCTCTTTGTCTAGTATATAGTATGGTCTCTCTGTTCTAGTGTATAGTATGTTCCTCCCTGTTTCTCATTATAGTATGTTCTTTTTGTTTCTCGTCATAGTATGTTTGAAACGACTCTTGTATGTTTCATTGTTCTAGAAATAGTGAGTAGTAATTCTCTAAACTATACCTATTATAGTTTACTAGTAATGTTGTTTGAATGACTGAGTATGTTTGTACACCTTTGCTACCCAAAGGTGTTGAACTGATGTAAGAACTTTTATATCTATACACATATACATAATATATAACTAAGATTCAAACGACACTCGGATAAACAACCGAATACCCTAAGTCCACAACCAAACAAGAAACAGAAAATAAAGTGAGTTATCAGTCCTAAGCTCTTTCAACCTTATTTATATAAGTATATCAATATAGACATGATTTTGAAAATATATAAGTTTAAAAGAGTTTGATAAAGAGTTTAGCATATAAAAGAGTTTTAACATAAAAAGGAATTTTAACCATTTGAAAGGTTATAGATGACTTGATGTCAGTTTATAAACTGTTTTGCAATAGTTTGTTTGATAAAACAGTTTGAAGTATAAGAAATCCACTTGTTTGATAGTTATTAATCACATGTGATTGATATAATAGCTATAATGTTTCAACTTGTATTCCCGCCCCACCATAAAAGCATTTAAAAATCATTTAAAAGATAAGTTAAGGGGTATGAACTCACATGATTGTGAGTGATCTGGAAAGTAAGATAAATATAGGATGCTAAGTGTCAAGTGAAGCCTCGAGCACAAACGGATCCTATTAGGCATATAATAACGCATATATGTATATAATTAGTGTATAAAACAACTAATCATGATAGGTAAACACCTTAGGGACTAGGAAACACTTTGATTGAAGTGTTGCAATCACATATTATTGTTCTAAAGGAGTTCACGGCCAAACAAAGGGATGTTCACGACCTTAGGAGGGTTCACGGCCAATGAACACATGATGTGTTCACGGCTTAACCTTGCATCTAAGAAGGGTTACGACCGTGATCCCTTCAAGTTCATGAAGATGATGATGAAACATGAAAAATCAAGGCTAGGATCTAGTAGTCTTTCAAGTATGAAAAGATTAAGGATGAAATACTTACGTTTTTTAGGCTTTAGAGTGTTCACGGTTGAAGCTTTTTGAGAGATAATGGATATGTTCACGGTTGGGAGGAGGAGAAATGAGAAGAAAATGAGGTCACTCTAATATATATAGGAGGTGGTTCACGACCGTGAACCTAGTTTGCGGCCGTGAACACCTTGTGAGTGGTTTTCTGGTTCGAATTTGTCCTCCCGATCACAAGCTAACTCATCCTAGCATCCATTCATACATTACACTAGGCTCATAAAATCTCAAACAGACCCAAAACAGGGCTAAAAGATAGAAGAAATAAGTCTGACTTTTGATTGAATTGATTGACTTTCAAGATAGAAATTTCGGGTTGTCACAGCAGCCGTCAGAGATTCCTTACACGAGATTTCATAGTTAGCTTACGAGGTGAGTTTTCCTCCAGTAGGAACGAGTTGAAGGCACCAATGTTGGCCCATTTATGTATGTTAGCATATGCTGGACTTAAGTCCGATGCCAGGGTTAGCCTGATGTAGATTATATTTTTCCGGACTTTGGTCCAATACAGGGGAAAGCCCAATGAATGTTTATATGCTTGATGTATTCATGATTCTTGCATGTGTTTGTTTACATGCTCCGGGCTTCGGCCCAATGTCGGGGCAAGCCCAAGGAATGTTTAGATTATATGTTATGTTTATATGTTCCGGGCTTCGGTCCGATGTCGGGGCAAGCCCGAGGAATGTTTGCATGTTTATGTTATGTGTTTATGTTATATGTATACCAGACTTCGGTCCGATGTCGGGTGGGGCCCGATGCCGGGGGGGGGGGGATGTAGTGGGCAAGGCCCAATGTATGCTATTATGTGAGTATGTGTATGGTGTGTGGTAGTTTTGGGAGACTCACTAAGCTTCGTGCTTACAGTTTTCACTTTTGGTTTCAGGTACTTCCGCTAGTAAGGGGAAGAGTTCGGGATGACTGCATGACACACACCACAACTTTTAGCTTGGGAGGATTCACTCTGATGTTTTGACATATGATTTAAAATTTGAATTTAAAGGAAACATATTAAATACTATATGCGTTGTAATATTGTAATTTATTATTTATTTTCAATTAAGGCAATTATTAATTAAGGTGTAAATATAATGTGTTAATTAAGAGAGATAAAAAATAAGAAAATGGTAAATGGAAAAAACATTTATTAAAAAATATCATAAAATGATAAGTGTCAAAACTTATAAGAGATTGACATGTGACAAAAAAAACTTTCATTTATTAAGAAGGATTATAAAGAGCGTTATTGAATCGAATCCCTCCACGCTTCCAAGGTTGGTACCACCTCTCTTTTTGAAAGCCAAAAGTTTATCCTATTTAACCCAACTTATTTTTCTTTCTTCGTTTCTTCGTAGTTCTTCGTTCCAGCCCACAAAGAATTGAGATCTAAGAGCTTCTAACTTCTGTTTGTCTAGCACCGGCAATTTAGAGATCCACATCATGTAGTATATAATCAAGGAGCCAAGAAGCTTGAGAACGAATATATTTTGTTCTCCTTGCATGAAAACCCTTATTTCCTTGAAGTTAAACAAATAATTCGTCTAGAAAAAAAAACATTTTTGTTTGAACATTTCAACATCCTATTGTTGCTTTGCGTTAAGCTAGAGACTTTTTATATATGTTGAAACTTCATGCAAGTATTCTTTGAAACCAACTAATTTTGATCACCTTTATATCAATACCAAAACTATAATGCATGTGCCCTAAAAACACCCCTCGACAATTAGAGGAAGTTCAATACAAAAATTATAATTCTATATAAAAAACAAGTTTTAATAAACTAATAATAAATAATAAGTTGAATTTATATTACTAAATTCAAAATAGTTTTCTATTTAATTTCTCTATGAAAAAATAGAAACTAAACTTTTAAAATTTGACAATAAATAATTAAATTCACATAATTAATAGCTTGCTTTGAAAGAACACCCTTCCGAAAGAAAATGATATGATGCTTTCCATATTATTCTAATATACAACAAAGCACCACATAGCACATAGCCACATACTAATTTTGTCTGAATCAACGCAACGATGAGAATCGAGTTGGTGGAAGGCTGCAGATGATCATTGAGTTCCCATTATTGTCATTGCACATTCTTCAACAAACCTCCAAATCAGCGCCATTCTAGTAGGGTCATGCCCACCACCAACATGGTTAGTTTGTCGTCTTCTATATTTTGTCCTTTCATTTATTCTTTACAATACAAGATCATCCGACACAAAACCCTCTTTCATAAACCCTTAATCCATAAATGTGAAGCGATTTTCGTGCTTATAACAACTGTTTGTTACTTGTGCGGCTTTATCCAAATCATGGAACGGAGTTCGATCGATTATATCAAGGTTTGTGTTGAGTGAAAGTTTTGATCTGTGTACACTACGATGAAAGCTCAGACTCATGTAAAATGGGGTTTGGATTTCATTGTGGTTGATGACGAGAGGCTAAGTTCATTTTATTCCAACTTTTATTTTTATTTATTTTCTAGGAGCTACTCAAATCGACCAAGATTGATTAGGGTTTTACCTTATATGAAACGATTTGGAATAAATTCTAATCTATGCTTGACTGATTCTTTAGATCCGGAAAATAGGAAGTTACTTTAAAGATCTATTGTTAAGATTTGTGTTCTAAACTTAAATTTAGTTATCACTAGCTTGGTGTCATGAACACTTTTCATTTTCTTTCGTTGAAACTGCATTGCTTTTTTATTGGTAGATGTTCTATAAATTTGTTAAATAGTTAAAACAACTTTACACTCTCCATTAAAAATGACATGATAATGTTCTTGAAAACCGAGATTATATATAATTTTTGGCTTTTGGTTCAGTTTCCTGGTGTGGGACCCATGAAATAGAATGTTTCATTTGTGTGGCCACTGTTTGGTAGAGGGGGACACCTAATATAATATATTTTATTGGCCTTTTAATGTGATACCTTAGTATACAACAACAGAAAGATACAAATTTCATGTAAATTCTTTTATATCTTAACAATCTCTTTGGCATATTGTTTGATTTCCTCTTTCTTTGGATTATGAATTTGTTTTTGATTCTTGACTGGAACTTTGACATGTAGTTTGACTTTAAAAGGCAAAAGTACCAAATCATAACATGATTTCCACATGTCAATATTCAAGTTCCTTTTGAATTTTAGTAATGGGACCAGAATCTTTTTAAAAAGTCTTCAAACCCCAACAGAAGTACTTGAAAGATATCATCAATATGGTAATCAATTAATCATGCATGCAATTTTATCATTTGGTCAAAGCCCATTATATCAAATCTTTAGAATCTTTTCCTTAAATTTATGTCAATTATTTAATATTTATTACTTTGCAGGCTAATCCTTGTGATATATGTGGTGATAAAGGTGTGATTGAAGCTATAATAACATGTTGTGAATGCAAAACTTCTCGTCAGCATCTGTATGATTTCTCTTCTCTACTTCACTTTCACATGACAATATCATATGACTATAAACACATTCTTGTATGTAAAAGGTTTATATTTTTAATCAATTTTATAAAAAAAAAATACAATCATTTAGTAAAATTAACTTTTTATATAATTAACAGTTATAAACTATAAAGTACAAACATAACTTGAAAGTTTGTTATCATACATTTATAAAATACTCAAACCTTCAATCTTTTAAATATGTGAAATATTATTCGATATTCAATCGTTAATGTGTCTTAATGAATCATATGAACAATATGTGCTTAATCCATTGATTGGAGACGGAAATTTTAGATCATTTATTAGAAGTCTTTCTCAATAATGAAAATATGTCATTTAAAGTGTTTTGTTTTGTTTTTATTGTCCTTTTTTTGTCATAAATCATAATATAAAAGTAAATTTGTAATTTTCTTCATTTAGAAAACTTGAAAGTTGTATTTATGTATTAAAAGTAAATTTGTATGTTACTTTCAGGTATTGCATGAAGGTAGTTACTACAGAGGCACCACAGTTTTGGCTTTGTGAAGAATGTGAGAGAAAAAAGTTGTTTTCACCAACAAAAACAACCGATAAAGAGCAGATACCTGAAGTTTTAATACAGAAAAACACAAGGGTACTAAAAAGTCCAAACAAAAGTTCTTTTGCTAGTCGATTTAACTTCAAGGAGAAAAGGGTGAATACAGGAAGAACAAAATATATCAGTTGTGATGAAGCAGTTAAACTTTCTTCAGGTGTTAACAGGTCTGAACAACAACCACTTTCTTCAAGAAATGCTTTCAGTTGTAAACATGGATCATCAAGATCCATGCCACCACCACGTGAAAAGAGTCTTGTTAAAATCTATGGAGCCACCAACAACTCCAAGTTTGAACCACAATTACAGCAACCTGTTGCTCAAAAATCAACTGCTGTGAAAGGTGAAACTCTTTATGCATACTTGTTATGTACTTTTAGTTTGTAAAATGTAATTACAAAAGTTATCGTTATCTTTAACCTTTTTTTGGGGTTCCTTGTTTCCAGATTCTATCAAGTCCACTAAGTGTTCTTCTGTAAGAGTTGAAAGAACAAACACAAAAAGCTTTTCACCAAGGAGTGAAGTCTTGCCTCCCACAAAAGAAGAAGCTGATATCAGAAAGCAGATTGAGGTGCCTAAATCTTCCAACAAAATCGAAAAAAACATCACACAAGAAACTATAAAGATGGGTATTGACTTATGAATCTCTAGTATTTGTGATTGCATCTTATTCTTCTGGTTTTATCTTGCCTAATCCCTAATGTTATGTATTTTTTTTAATAAATTTTTTTTCAGCAAAGAGTGAGGTTCTCTCTCCCACAAAAGAAGAAGAAGCTGAAATCGAGGTGCCTAAATCTTCCAAAAAAGTCGAAAAAACCATCACACAGGAAATTACAAAGATGGGTATGTATCTCTAATATTGTGATTGTTCCTTTTTCTTATGATATTATCTTGCCTAATCCCTAATGTTATGTATTTTTTTTTTAAATTTCTTTCAGCAAAGAGTGAGGTTCTCTCTCCCACACAAGAAGAAGAAGCTGAAATCAAGGTGCCTAAATCTTCCAAAAAAGTCGATGAAACCAACATGAAAAGAGGTAGAAAAGATTGGTATATGTTGTTTGTTAATGTCATCGTGTCATGTCATCCTTGTTGAAAATGCCATTAATTTTGTAAATGTTATTTGAAGGTGGCAATAAGAATGATGCTGATGTGGACGCCAGGAATAATTCTAGAGGACTATATCTAACAATGGGTGGGCCAGGGGCAGGGGGAGGGCCTGTTTCTGAGGAGATGCATGATACTTCCATTCCTGCTTTACATTCTTACTGGAAGTAAGGAAATTATCCATTCTTTTCTTGCATAAATCTAATTCTACTTTCATTGAAAAGAGGAGTCAATGTTTGACTTTTGAATGTCAAAATAGGAAGTTTTAGAAACCTGAAACCCATATAAAGGTGGAAAGTCAAGTGGACTTTTTTTTCTTTAGAAAAGAGAGAGTGTGTGTGTTTGGTTTTATGTTTGAAAAAGAAAAAAAGATGGTTATTTGATTGGCATGTTTGTTTTTTGTAGGGGAAGTTTTAATCTACCAAATGGGCATGAAATATATAATGGGGCATTCAGGGCTCATCCACCATCGAATGTGCATAGTAAGGTGTATGAGGCCCTCCACAAAATGCCTGAAAATATTTGTTTTGAGTTGCTTCCAATTCCTGACTTATTTCAAGGCGACTCCCCCTATAAGGATGACATTGGCTTGTACTTCTTTCCAAGATACAAAAAAAGGTTCATATCTTCCTTCTTCACCAACCTTATTTATATCTTTTGGGTGGGCCCCCCCCCCATTTCACATGACATCTAACAAAACACAACATCCATTGAACCAACTATGGGACAAAAGTTGCAGTTTTTTGTATCGATTATATTTATATACAAGTTTGTTTCTTTTGTGACAAATCTTGATCTATTTATTGTGTGTGCACAGATATGAAAAGTGTACTTTAACGGACTTTCTTTGGAATAATAATTTGGTTATGAAAAGCTATGTGGATGAAGTGGAGTTGTTTGTACTCTCATCTAAATTCCTACAACTAAATTCTCAAGGTAACTTCATAATCTCACACAATATATATATATATATATATATATATATATATATATATATATATATATATATATATATATATATATATATATATATATATATATATATGTTTATTATCCCTTTTGTTGGAACAAAAATTACACTTTTTTGTCCCATTCAAAAAGTTGAGACATAGACTCGTTTTTGATCTCTTATATGAATATGATATGTGCAAAAGCTTTAAATATTGTAGTATTACATAGAAGAATGAATGTATAAATTAAATATTGTGTTTTTTGGGTGTTCAGAATTTGAAGGGAATTACTTTCTTTGGGGAGTGTTTCGGGCAAACATGGTGAAGAAGGACACGTCATCAAAGTCAATTTTTGTGCATGAGAATGCCAATACAGAGTCAAAGTTTTACGACTTTCCTCCAGGTTTTGAGAAAATGCACAACCCTACTCCTCAAGGTTGATTCTTTTGCAATATATGACACGTGGCACCACATACTTAGAGCTTATTATATACTAGCTGAAGAAAAAAAGATTATTGATGGTTTCGGGTTTCAAATAGGAAAAGAAAGAAGCACGTGTTAAATAGTTACTTGGCAGAAGTATGAATTTGTGGATATTGATGGCATTTACTACTTACTAATTACCAATTAGTGTATGGGGAAATTCAGCTAAACGGCAACTAATGTTACTATTTTACCTTTTCATAGCCTAAGTATATTTGACAACTCAAATATTCATGAGAACAAAACAATATTTTTGACTCATAATACCACTAAAATCATTGTTATTATGCATCCCCTAAGGCCATCGGTTAAAAAATTCATATATATATATATATATATATATATATATATATATATATATATATATATATATATATATATATATATAATGCCTATTTATTAATAATTATAATCAATTCATGATAGGTGTTGATATGTTGGAATCGATTTTGAAATATTATATGTTTGTATCCAACTATCCCGTGATAATTACAAAAGTACGCCCCAATGCCCTTAAAATAACTTGTAATTATATTTAGTTAACAAAATGGTCTTTAAATATCTTGTTGGTCATACCAATCTTTTTAGATAGTTATGAAATCATATTTTTTATGCCAAAATTTGGACGTCAATAACCAAGAAAAAGATCGAAGAATAAGCTAATAATTCAATCATTGATTATATTACTGATATATTAAAAACTATAAAGTATACAACTTGGCATATAAACCCTACCTCATTTAGTTCATTAAATTACGTTTTTTAATCAAAATTTAGGGTTAAGGCATGCACCTTATGTCATAGTACTGATTTGTATTTTGAATTATGCAACCATTTGTTTCGTTTATCAATGTTATGAAAATTATGTATTGTAATGTCATGTTAAATAGCAATTTATATAATATTGACTTCATATTAAATTAACTTTTTATATTTTTTTCATAATTAAGTGTATAATGTCGGTAATTATATTCATTATAATCATTTTTACCCGGTCAATAGGTCATCCACTTTTAAAATTTATATTTTTGACCTAGATTTGATACAAAATTTACATTTTCTATCCAGATTTCAAAGATTTGTTACTAAATTTAGTATTTTTACACATTTTTTCAATTTTTTTTACTATGTTATTTTTTCTTTATAAAATCATATTTATACAAAGAAACATATTCATATAAAAAAACCTTATTTTTTCTATATAACTTTTTTAGTAAAACATTTTTGTTAAAAAAATATTTATATATGTGTAGACATGTTAAAATATTTATAAAAAAATAGTTTTTTTTTTCAAAAATATGTATCCATTTTTTTTGTTATACAACTATTTATACTCTTTAAAAAGGTTATTTTAATAACAATGTTTAGTAATATTTTTCACATATAAAAACTTTTTTTTAACTAAAACGTTTTATTAAAAAAATATTTTTACATAGAAAAAGAAGGTTTTTCATGTGAAAATATGTTTTTTATAAATATGATTTTATAAAGCAAAAAAACATACTTGAAACTAAATTTTACGTTCATGTGAGACGGCCTAATTTTGTGAGACTGTGACACGCAATCCTAGCCACTTATTTTGTAGATAAAAAAACATTTTAAAAATTCATAATAATTGAAACTTTTCGAAAAAAAAAATTTCTAATACTATTTTCGTCATTTATATTTTTCAAAAAAAAAATTACAATATCAAAAATAAATATTTTTTTTTACATATTCTAGTAGAATATTAGAATATTTTACATATCTGACAATCTTGTAGAATATTCTAACATTCTATAAATCACATTTGAATATTTACAATGTAATATTCTATTAGAATATTTCACGTATTAAAAAAACGGTAACTTTTTTTTAATTTTTTTAGGTAATTAGAGTGACGAAAATAATAATTAAAATATTTTTTTTCGGATTATTCCTTTTATTTTACTTTTTAAAATTATTTTTAGATTTGGTGTCGGGATCTCATAAAATTACCATGGTCTCAAATGAACCTATATATATATATATATATATATATATATATATATATATATATATATATATATATATATATATATATATATATATATATATATATATATATATATATATATATAGGGTTATGTTATTTTGTTTTCACTATCTATTGTATGCATGTATTATTGATTCTGGACCAATCATTTTAGTTATTTTAAGAAAGTAATTAATACATATTACATCTTGAAGATATAATGGATATTAATTACATCTTCAGCATTTAATATACATTAATTACTTTCTTAAAATAACTAAAATGATTGGTCCAGAATCAATCATACATGCACACACAATATATATATATATATATATATATATATATATATATATATATTAGCCGTTTACCCACGCCAAGCGTCGGGTGCGAATATAAGTTAGGGTTAATTTCTAGAGGCGATAAGTTTTTTTTTGCAAAAATGGTTTATGAAATCTAAACAATTACCAATAAGAGTCGTGATAGAAAATACCAACTTAGAAAAAATAAAAAACGACGAGTTAGAAATGTTTACAAATTTATACGAACACATGATTAATTGTACATTATTAATCGTGCAACAATTTTTTATACACCATATTTTATGTATAGATTTCAATGCCTTTGATTTTTTTTGTCATGATTCACTAATAGTTTTATATTGGCATGTGATAACTCTCTAGAGAATGTCATAGCACATGACTGGTTAGACATTATTAATCCCACAACAATTCTTTATACATTACATTTTTGTATAGACTCCATCGCCTTTGACATTTTCGTTAGGCTTAACTAACACTTTAGTATTGCCATGTGAGACCCCTATAGACAATACAACATAAAGTTGGTCATGCGAGAATATTGAGTGTAAAAGATAAATATATACATCAGTGTTGTTTTTTCCCTGAGCTTTATTGATTGTCAGTGCAAAGCATAATCGAATAAGAAATTGTTTCCTCTTCGATTTGAATGGTAACATGCCATCATTAGACGGATGATGAATCTTTGGCAAAAATATCCTCTTGCCAAAATGTTGACCAACAACTATGTTCACATCAATGACATTTTGTTGAAAACTTTTTCGTATCAATTGGATGCCATTTTACAATCCATTTGTCAGATCAATATTCCGTAACAGTATGATCGGGCATCCAACATTAACTAACTTAACCACCACCCAATACATTTCAGTACACCACCAACACAACTTTATGCATCTTGTAACTTTCTATTTTCCCAGGTTCAAATACAACACTTTTGCACTGATTTCCACTCAAATCATCGGAATCCAATTCCAATTCCATAATCCTCCTAACAAATGCTAAAAAAAAAAGGAAAATTTACTGGTAAAAAGAACTTAACCCCTATTCTCCGCTTTATTGAAATGAAAGCGTAAATTTTATGTTTTGTTAATTGTAAGAATGTAGATTTAAGTTTGTGTTTGTTAATAATAAAAATCAAGTGAATAATTATACCCTTTTCGTGAATTATAATACTAAAAAAAATACAGTAAAGATGGTCATTTTTCATAGTTTAGACTAAAAAAAATTACAGAAAAAAAAATACTTATCGAATCTAAAATCTAGTCCCGATAAAAGTACATATAAGCACTCATGTTGTAAGATTAATAGGTTGAAGTTATTGAAAATAAAAAAGAAATAATATAAATACAATTGATTAAGTCAAACCACTTAAGCATGTAATCTCTGTTATGGTGTAAATCGTAAACTCAAGACTTCAAGAAGAAGTAGCCATTAAGCACCAAGATGGAAATAACAGGAAGTACGTAAGATAATTTTATCCATCAATAAATAGAAATGCACTTTAATAATTTAAGAGATAAAGAGTTTTCGGTACATATATTCAACATCCGATATAATTGAAATATAATTAGACTTCAATTAAAACACCACTTTTAAGAAATAGTTTAAAATTAGAATTTAATGGGACCTTATAACAAACAAATGAAGTGTAATCTTACAACCATTAAATGAGGGATTGACGCTATAAATTTAAAAATAAAAAATCACACTTTTCACCATAATTTTTTTGCTTAATATGTAAACCTAGAAATTTAAATATAATGCGACTATACCTGTGAAATGTTAGTATGTAACCCTTTCACAATTAACTCATTAAATCATTTCCAATTTACGGTAATTAGTACTCAATGACATAAAACAGCATGCTTACAACATTCCAATCCTACAATTTAAAGACTATAATATTATACAGGGTATAATGAGAAATAAAAGATTCAAAATTAGCTTAAAAACCAACATATTTGACACAATCACACATCCATTCACACATGACTTGTACAGTCTCACGACATAACATGTACCATTTAATTATTATAATACAATCAAAACATAGATTTTTTGTAATAACCAACAAATGAACATTCCTTCTCCTGTAGATAGTTTTTTGTAGATAAAAAAAAAAAAGAACCATTGTTTTTTTACTTTGAAGGAAAACATTTTTGTAGATCAAAAAGAGGCAAATCAACTAAAAATACAATAAATATTTTTGGAGCCAAAAATATCATCTTCATCATCGAGATCCCAAACCCCATCATTCCTAAAATACATGGGAAGCGAGAATATTTAAGAAAAATTGCATGATTTTCATACTAACAGGGGTTGTGAGCATGTGACTGTGAAATACATAATCAAAATTCAAAGAATTCCAGTGACACATTGTTAAAGAATACTCGGTTAAATCCACAACTTCAAATCAGATAAAGCAAGATCAAAAAGGCCAATATGTGAGGTTTTACTTTGAGTATTTCGCTTTTTTTTGTGATAAATAATGACTGTTCCAAGTCTTCTTTGATTTCAAGAATAAACGGATTAAACTTTGTAAAGAAAAGAATAGAAACATTATATGGTTTCATTCAAAAACCCAAATCAACCCTAACAAAGAAAATCAATTATTTTTTATAACCTGTAAATATACATATTCAATGTTTCATCAAAAATCCACAAAAGGAGGCGGAAGCATCAATGCCTGAGCCTGGATAGTATATCCTTCTATAAAGGGAAGCATGCCGCTTTTACATCATCTCTCTGCTTTCAAGACACTCCAAATTATATTGTCTTCTTCTAATTCCATAATGATGCACTCCAACTCCCAAAAACATAAACAAAAATGACATCTTCAACCATTTATTTCAAATGATGTTAACAAAAGTGAAGATGCAAATAAATGAGGTTTTTTTAGAGTTGTGTTTACCATTGCAATGCAAATTACCTAAAACTGTAAAAGGAGTTACAGAAAAAAAACATAACATAAATTGTGGGTAGGGACAGACAGAAAGGAAAATGAAAGTCTGTAGCCAAGAATTATAAGAAAATGAACCACAAATGAAAAAAATAAAATAATGGAAGAGATGACTATGGTGAGCACAAGAGGTTTTGGAGGTGAATATTAGTCGACATCTAGGTTATCGGAAGTCTGTAGCCAACGATTAAAACCTAATATCATCATAAAATAAGTTCAAATATAAAAATATAAATAACTATAACTTTTGAATCGAAACGACAAAAAAAAATCAAGAGTTAGATCCACGAAAGAGCATTATTAACGTTTTAGCTTTTTCTAATGAGAAAGATCATAACAAAGCCAAAATTTCTAGGTTATAGTGAAAGAAAATCTCAACTACTCTAGCATAAGAAACCAGACGAATATGCAATTTGCTCTAGTGTACTGAAACTCGAATACAGAAAAAGACTAACCTTCCACTTAATTGAGTTTTTTGATTTCTGTGCTTGCATCGATCACAAGCATGTTATATATTGACTCTGGAGAAGTATATTTGCATCAAAATGGAATGGGGCTGTTAAACCGGTGAGTAATCAACATAAAACATAGGCACTATGCGGAGAGTTTGAAATAAGTACATGGAACTTCATGAAGAGTAGAGAGGTGAAGGTCGCTCATGTGGATGTCTTAGAAGTAGAAGTCTTCCCTTATCCTCGTCAACATGTTAAATAGAAAAAGAAAATTCTGGGTCGAAAGTATAATGTTATTAATATGATAACAAAATAAGATTGAATGACCCAAAAGTAAAGGTATCTACTAATAACCTTAGCTGGTGGCCCTTGATAAAGCAACCTCTGTTGAAGGCTTTCTATATGAAATTGGTCCAAGAGCTACAGCCTGCATGAGATTTGGTAACCATTAAACATCATAAATCATCACTTCAAAATAGACCTACTAAACTATTTCTTAAAATTATTGTTTGTGTTATGATTAGAAGTATATCTACTTGAAATCGTTTAAACAAATCAGATACATACGGATTCACATGAAGATAAACAGAAAAACAAACACACAATTCCACTAAGCTGCTTAAATTGACAAAATCCAAAAGGATGCTTCAAGTCATGTTCTTGTTAGAAGATTTTCTACGTAAAAGAGTAGAATAGTCAATACACACTATCAACATGATTTTATTCTTTCTAATTGGAAACTTACTTTGAGTTGACATGTAGGTGAGTATCAGAAGAAATATAATTCTATAAATTAATCCAAAATTAAGCCTATGGATAAGATAGAGATACATGAGATACCTAAATCTATATTCTCTAATTGTGCCTGCAAAGAAAAAACGATTATATGAAGTCAGATATGCACATATAATCTACCACATAAAACAATATGTGTTCATATAAACAAACACACACACATACATAGTTAGAGAGGAATAGGGTCAAGGACGGTGGTGTTTTTTTGTAGAGATACAAAAAGAGAAACTCACATGTGGGGGCCAGATTTGTGTTATTAAACATTAACTTTTTCATTCAGAATCCCCTTTCATTTTTTTCATACCACCCTCATCCGATTTTTCTCTACAAAACCTGTAAAAGCTTAGCTTCTCAATCCATGGAGTGACAAAAAAACCAATCTAAATTGTAATCCTATAAAACCAAAAATCGTAAGTGTTAAAACAAAAACCTCTAACCGATTGTTGTAAAATAATACATCTAGGAGCAAAAGCCTGATGATTTACAAACGATGGTGGTGATAGTAGTATAAGTCCAACATCATCGCCCTCGCCATTCGATGTGATTATATATAAAAATTAAAGAAAAAGGAAAAAGAGGGAGGCTTACGGGAATCGAATGAAGAGTGAAGTTGTTTAGGGTTTGAAATAGCCCTGGCCGGCCACTGTCATCTGAATCATCTTGAGATGCTTGAACTCAATGTAATCAGAGCTCCATACCTAATAGCGTTTTACATATGTTAATTTAATCGGAGCTCCTACCCGCCATACCTGATTCACACTCGTCATCCCTTTTTCAGGCAACTCAACTGTAGCAAAAATCCTCATCACACCATCGAAGTAATCGGCTCTCGTATCCTTCGCCGGTCAATGAAGAGATAAAGAGAGAGACGGATGAGTTTTTGTTTGATGACGGCTGTTGTATGTAGAGGAGATTTGGTTTGATTTGGTGAGTATCGATTGATTCTGAAGCGATTAGGAAGGAGACGGAAAGAAGAGGGTTTCGATTTTCTTGCGATGGGGCTGCTGTGTGTAGTGTTGTGTGCAGAGAAGATTAGGGTAACATTTAATACAGTATATACCTAATGATTATACGTTTAATATTATTAGGTATTGTACCTCATAATTTTCAAGAAACAGACAATATGTTTAATAATATAGTAAAGATATATATTTGAGGGCTGGCCGGGAGATTTTGTAGGCCCTGTACGATTTAACAAAAAATAGGCCCAACAACTTGAAAGATCTAAAAATGTAAGCAAAAAAACTATACATTTTCATTGGGATATCTCCAGAAAAGTCCTAATATTTGGGCAAATTTTTAATAAAGTCCTAAATTTTATTTTTTGAATAAAAAAGTCCTGACTTTTTCACCTTTTAAATAAAAAAGCCCAAAAAACAGGCTAATTTGTTCACTTTAGCCCTTTTGACCTAATCAGCTGGTCATGAGACCAAATTGTTAATTTTTCGAAAATAATGGGATTTTTTTGCAAATTTCGTCAAACTTTTTATGTAATGTATAAACATATTTTTTACATATCTATATCTACTTTTATGTATTTTTGTATTTTTTATGTTTTTATATGTTATATATTTACGTATTTTTATATATTTTAAATATATAAATGTATATTTTTTACTTATTTATATGTATTTTTAACCATTTTACATATTTTTTTTATGTATTTTTATGTGTTATTTTTAATGTATTATGTATTTTTATATACTTTTACGTATTTATGTATTTTTTAAAGCTTTTTATATTGATGTTTATATATTTTAAATGTATAAACGTATTTTTTTACGTATTTATATATATATTTTTAAGTATTTTACATATTTTTATTTATTACGTATTTATGTATATTTTTTTAAATTTTTATATAGATGTTTTTGTATATTTATGTGACATCCCAATTTCACGGCCAGAAAAGACCGGTTTGTTTATGCTTTATTTTAAAATCAGATTGATCGTTTAAAGAAAACGGTTGTGGAATTTGTTCCCAAAACAAAATATGATAAGAGTTTATCAAAGCATTTCTTTAAAGAAATGTATTTTCATTATATAACAAAATCTCGGGATATCATGTTCAATACATACGAAAAGCATAAACAGAACAAAATAGACATTACAACAGTTATTTATAACTACTGATCTATAATTTAAATCATCTCGTCAAGTCCACCAACTTATACTCTTGTGCCATTACCTGTAATACAAAGAAAACTGAGTGGGTCAGGCTTGGGAGCCTGGTGAGCACACAGGGTTTTCAACCCACAACAAATAATTAATTTAATTTCATCAACCAATAATAACCCAATTACCCATTCATGTTATTCTCACTTTACATCCCTAAGACAACTAACACAAGGGACCTAGTCTAAGAATATTTCATCGGGGCGACAACACATGCTTCGGGGGTTCCTCAGCAATATAAGTCAAATAAGGCAACCATGAGGGGGATGGAATACAGCGAATGAACACCCAAGTTCATTAACACCTACAGGTTATGAGTCTGCTAGCGTTCCACTGGACTGTCTAGAAAAGAATGTGGTCGTCATCTAAATTCCGCTAGATGACTGGATTACAATGACATCGAGGCCTCTCATCCTTTTATCACAAGACAACTATCTACCCATGTTCTAACCAACATTTTATTAGATAAAATATACATTTTTAGACATAGTTTAAAACCTGTATAGTATGTTCATTCAAAACACATTTCAGATAAAAGATGAGGCACATAAACATAACACATATTTCATAGAGAATAAATCATATATATGAGATTAGAAGATAACACCGATACACTCACATAACACATATACTTAGTACATTCAAACAATATTTGTATTAAAATCGTGTTTATGAAAGGGACTATACACTCACACATATAAACAACTTTATATTATACACATAGCATGTATTTCACAGCAAATACTTAATATTTATGTGTTAGAAGAAAGTAACTACACACTCACACATATAAACAACAATATATATACACATAGCACGTATTTTATAAAATACTTCGTATCTATGTGTAAGATGAAAGTAACTACACACTCACTTGATCAGAAGATGATCAGACAACACTACGGCTTATAGAAGTAGTATTCTTCGGTAGATCTGGAAGATCTTCACAAAAACCGGACTCCTCGCGGGCAGAGCTTCGGCTCGGAAACTCTTTTCTTCTCGGGAACTTCAGGCTTCGGGATATTTCTTGCATGCAAATTGTAACGACCAAAATTTTCAACAAAATTTAAACTTTTCAAAAACAACCCAGTTTAATAATGTTATTACAAAAAGGTTTTCAATACATTTATTATCAGAGTATTCCCAGAACCATGTCATAAACATAAACACGAGGAGCGGTACGATCACGCCTTCGCCTTGCCACGGTCTCCTGAAGAACCTGAAAAATATTTAAACCATAACTGTAAGCCTGAAAGCTTAGTGAGATATCCCCAAAATACCAACCACATATACGCCCTTCCAGGCTACGACCTTCCGGTCCAAACATATTGCCTTCTGGCCCATAACATAGTGCCTTCCGGCTCATTACATAAATAGCATACACAACATAACAGAACATAGAACAGCCATGCATATCGGGTCCACTGTGTGACTAGTCCGCCGTATCGGGCCTTCAGTCCACCAGGTCCATCCTCCGAGTCTAGTCATTTTCTTCGAGTCTGCAGTGTGGTTGGTCCGCCCGCACCGGGCCTTCAACCCACCTGGTCCACTCGCTGAGTCTATAGTATGACTGGTCCACCCGCATCGGGTCTTCAGTCGACCTGGTCCACTCTCCGAGCCTCGGCACGTCTGGTCCGCCCTCGTGGGGCCTACAGCCTATCCGGACCGCTCGCTGGGCCTTCGGTATAACCGGTCCGCCCTGGGTATCTTGGCGTACAGCACAAAGCAGGACCCGCCTCAACCCAACTCCAGTCCAAACAACCATGTGCACATAACATACAATCATATAACAGTTCATAGTCAACAAGCCGATCAAGCATATCACATAACATATCATTACCCTAACCAGGATACCGACCTAACCGGTCACTAGCATAGCACCACCCTACATATCAGGAAACCGACCTTAACCAGGTCTCTAACATATACCATCCTAACTACCAGGATGTAGACATATCACAACAATAACATAACAACAAGTATCCAAATCTCAATCTGATAAAGGGCCGACCTTGGTGTCTTAGACCCTGTCGATATAGTGAGGATAACTCACCCCGCGAATGCCGATACTCTGAACCGAAGAAGCAGGCTCTCGAATCACCAACTTACCAAATATCCCGAACTAGCCATCATAACAAAATAAATATTAGGCCAATCATACATCCACTTATCGGGCCAAGACCAAAGTCCAAATCTTATACAAAGTCCAATATTGGCCCAATTTACCAAATTGGGCCCACCTCACCAAACGGACCTAGATCCAATGTCCATAACAATAATTGGGCCCAAAATACTCTATCCATAATTTCCAGACTTGGCCCAAACACCAACAACCCACAAACGGCCCAAACTCAAAAGGCCCAAAATTAAAGTCCACACAGGGGGAGTACGTTGGGCGTACCCACCTTGGTACGCGGGGCGTACACACTGAAACACAACTGAGGATCGGGGCCTTAGCCCGCTACGCGGGGCGTAATCAAGGGTTACGCGGGGCATAACTGCGAGATTCATTAAGTCTTTCTAACCTCTTAATGGCTTAAGCTCTTAAGCCCAAACTTCAGATCCCTAGGCCAAATATGATTAGAATCCATAAAGTCTCAAACTTTATCACTTGGGACGTCCATAAGCTCTTAATCCAAGGTCTTAATCCATTAAGACCTATATATCTCACACATGGAACATCTACAGCCCTTGGGACCTCATTTTTCTCACTCAAGACCTCCCCAAAGGTCTGAAAGGACAGATAATCTTGACCAACTCGAAATATGCAACAAGGTGAGGACTTTTGGGACAAGAATGGTGTCAAAGCTTCACAATACATAGATCTACACAATATGAATGTCAAGCAAGAAGCTTTATACCTCAAACAAGCTCCAAAGGATGGTATCTCTTCAGATCTACAAGCTCCAATCGTTCCTCTTCTTCTTTGACAACTTCTCTTTTCTCCTTCAAGCCTTTCTTTTGCCAAAATGAGCTTTCCAAGGTCAAACACACCCAACAATGGAGGAATACGGGTCTTCTAGGGTTTTTTGAGGTTAAGGATGAGCATAAGGAGGCTAAGGGGTGAACCAACATGTTCCTTATATAGTGGCTGACCCTAAATTAGGGTTTGGGGTTTCTGAGAGTACGCTGGGCGTACCTCCCTGGTATGCTGGGCGTACTCACCCGGCCACCCGCACACTTCTCGCCCTTTATGCTGGGCGTACGTCCAGCTTACGCTGGGCGTACCCAGCCAAACTCCATAACACATGCATGCATGCCATGCCATGCATGGGACCTTTCCCACTTATTACACAAGGAGTTATAACAATGATCAGCTTCAAAACACCGCAACTCCTCTAATCTAAACCCGCTCCCAAATAACTTTACATTCATACGAGGTGACAAGAAGCCCAATGCTTCTAACAAAATACACCAGCCCGAAACCTTCTCGGATAGAACCCATTTCCCGAAAAAGGACCAGAATTACCCTTCCTCTTAAATCTCAGGGACTCATAATTAAACACTTAAAGAACGGGGTGTTACACAAATCTAGGTAAAACGGGAGAGAGAGGAGAGAAAATAGCAACCCTAAACGGATGGCCTTTCAAATCTATTTATAGGGCAAATTTGGCCCTTGCCACACCGTGACACCCTTTTTCCACGTCGTGGGCTTGGTCGTCACTGCATACGTCATCGCAAGTTGCGTCTGGGGGACTCCCGAAGGTGTCAGGAGACTTGCCACGTCGTGGCACTGCTTACCACGTCGTGGTCTCTGACACAGCTTTGGGGTTCGCGCCCTGAACTTCAGAAATTCATAACTTTCGCATACAAACTCCGTTTTCGACGTTCTTTATATCGACGCGAAGGTGAGATTATGCTCTACAACTCTCATTTAGACTCCATTGGCTAATTTTGAATTGATTTTTAATATATTATAAGTATATTACTTATATAGTATTTTTAGTAGGCCGGGAAAGGAAAACTCTGTTCGAAATTCATAACTCCTTCATCTGAACTCCGTTTTCGTCTGTCTTTTTATCGTTGGAATACTATTGATGAGATCTTCAATTCTCATTTAGAAAGTTTTGGCTAAATATCACTCGACCTCAATCTCGAGTTTCGGGCTGCATACTGCTAATGCTGAAACTTCGAAAAATCATAACTTCCTCATCCGAAGTCAGATTTAGACGTTCTTTTTATGCACGCTCTCGGTTTAACGTATTCTACGACTTTTATTTAGATCGCTAAAGCTAAATATCGCTCTAATGTAAATTCACTATTTACATCGCGTTGTGTCGTGTCGGTTCTTTCGCGAAACTTCGACAGGTCATAACTTCTTCGTTATAACTCGGATTTCGGCGTTCTTTATATTTTCGGAAACCTTGAGACATATACTACAACTTCGTTAAAATTAATCCTTCTAAATAATCTTCCATCAAAAAGTCATTTTTGATGCTTATTGTCTCTAAATTGACTAGCCCTAATCTATGGGCGTTACAATTTATGTATTTTAAATGTATAAACGTATTTTTTTTTACGTATATATATGTATCTTTTTTAGATTTTTTTATATAGCTGTTTATGTATTTTTATGTATATTAAATGTTTAATTGTATTATTTTTACGTAAAAAATATATAAACACGTAAAACTAATACAGTTAAACATTTAATATTCGTAAAAATATATAAACGTCCATATAAGAAAACTAAAAAAAGTACATAAATACGCAAAAATACATATAAATACATAATACATAAAAAACGCATAAAAACACACAAAAATTATGTAAAATACTTAAAAAATACATATAAATACGTAAAACAATACGTTTATACATTTAAAATACATAAATATATACAATAACATCTATATAAAACACATAAAAAATACATAAATATGTAATACATAAAAAATATGTAAAATACTTAAAAATAGATATAAATACGTAAAAAATACGTTTATACATTTAAAATACATAAATATCTATATAAAAAGCTTTAAAAATTACATAAATACGTAAAAATACATAGAAATACATAATACATAAAAAATAACACATAAAAATACATAAAAAATATGTGAAATGGTTAAAAATACATATAAATAAGTAAAAAAAAATACGTTTATACATTTAAAATACATAAAAATGCGCAAATATATACATATAAAAACATTAAAAAAAATACACAAATACGTAAAAATAGATATAGATATGTAAAAAATATGTTTATACATTATATAAAAATTATATAAAAATTTTGACGAAATCTGCAAAAAAATTCTATTATTTTCGAAAAATTAACAATTTGGTCCCATGACTTACTGAACAGGTCAAAAAGGGCTAAAGTGAATAAATTAGCCGGTTTCTTGGGCTTTTCTATTCAAAAGGTGAAAAAGTCAGGATTTTTTTATTCAAAAAATAAAATTTAGGACTTTATTAAAAATTTGCCCAAAATATTAGGACTTTTCTGGAGATATCCCCATTTTCATTTCTATTGCAAAATACATAAAAGTAAAATTTCATTCAAAATGATACACAATTTTTTTGCTTATACTTGAAAAAAATTACCATCCTAATATTCATTGAAATAAACTTTTTAATAACATCTTCATCAGTTACTTTATCCAAATTGGTGCTCTCAGTCGTCATCTAAGCCAATCAATTAAGTTGTTCTTTGGTCAATGTAGATCGTAAGTATAACTTCAAAATCTTTAATTTGGAAAAACTCCATTCTAATAAAAAAATCCAGAAATCAAAAAATTACTTTCTGATTTTGGACAATTCAAATCAACAAGAAAGGGTATCAAAATTGTAAAAAAAAAAAAATCAGATATTAATCAGCAAGATATATTTCATAATCACAAAAAACAAAACATTGATATGCTTCTAATAAAAGAATTCCAGAAATCAGAACATCAGTACATTACCTTCTGATTTTCTGATTTTAACACTTCAAAAAAAATCTAAAATCAAAAGAAAAAAACATTGATTTACATCTTACAAATTAGAAATCGTATCAGTAATTAAAAAAAAAAAAACTAGATTTACTTGTACCTTAAAAATTTAGAAATTGATTTCCTCAATTCCTTATTCTTCTAATTTTCGAAAATAGCTTCCTTATTCCTCTAATTTTGGAAACTGATTAGAGAATAATTGAAGAAAAAAGAAGTGAAGAAAGATTGTACTTAATTGATTATAAAAGAAAGAAGAAGTGAAGAACGATTTTGGAATCTAATTTTTGGAATTGGTTGCAACTTTCAAAATTTCGAGAAAAAGAATATATAATTAACTAGTAAGATTGTTGATAAGCTGATTGGAGAGAGATTTAATCCGTGCCCCATGCGTTGTCAATGAAGATGAAGGAATCAAGGCGCTTTTGCTTTTCACGAAAATTCTGATTTTCGCGCTCCCTCGCTTGTTGCGTCGCCTGATAGAGAAACCTAATTTGTTTTTGGGCTTATAAGTGTACATAATACATTATAGTATAATTGACGAAAATAAATTGGGCCCTACGATTTTTTGGGCCCTGTTCATGGGCACCTTCTAAACTCCCCATGGGCCGACCCTGATATATATATATATATATATATATATATATATATATATATATATATATATATATATATATATATATGTGGGTTCAATTGAGAAAATAAAAAAGGTTGAAAATGGGGGAATCATTCTCAACCACTCATTTTATTCAAGCATAAAAAGACACAGTGACAAACTTGTAAATATGAGAACAACCTTCAATCTCAAATACGTATCTGTAGTTCAAACACATTCATCGTTCATCATCCAAATTTCTTCTCCAACTTTCAACAATCATCCAGATTTCTTCAATTAAACAATCATCAACATCATCCAGTGCTAATCAATCATCGATCTTCGTCAATAATCAACACGATTCAACAGTTAACAACAAAAATTCGTTTTTGGTTCTTTTAATTCAACCTTTAATTGTGCTTGAATACGATCAGATCTTCAACATCTATGATTAATTATACTCCCAGCGTTATTAGATCAACATCATCGATAATCAACAAAAATCCACTTCATACATTCATTCAACATCGATTATCAAATAAAACTTGAAAATTGAGGTTAGAAAAATATCAAATCGTTTTTTTTTTGAAAAATTTCATATAATTCTCTATCAATCTACTCTTTTGTAGATTTAAATAGTCAAAATATCATGTTTTTAACATTTTTAAAAAAAAAAGTTAAATTGTATGCACTCCAACTGTTTGATGAATGCATGAACTAAATTAGCACGTTATATTCATATATGAATATGTTTTCTCAGTATATGATTATTAAAACAAAAAAACAAATATGCAAGTCTGTATGTTATTCATATGTGAATAACATATAAAAATTATATATATATATATATATATATATATATATATATATATATATATATATATATATATATATATATATATATATATATATATATATATATATATATTTGTGAAAATACCTTGTAATATTCATATGTGAATATACTGTGTAATATTCATATGTGAATATACTGTGTAATATTAATAAGTGAATATATCATCTAATATTCACAAATTAATATACTATGTAATATTCACATGTGATATACCATGTAATACTATGTAATATTCAGATATGAAAATATTATCTAATATTCATAAGTGAATATACCATCTAATATTTACAAGTGAATATACTATGTAATATTCATAATTAAATGCATCGTTTAATATTTAAACATGAATATACTATGTTTATTATATGCTATATTCATATATGAATGATACTTAAGCTGTAAAATAATAATAATAATAATAATCATAGTTTTTATTCATAACTGAATAACGAATGTACTGTAGTAAAAATCTGATTCATTTTTATTCACTTATGAATAACGATAACAGAAAATATAAAAAAAAAATTATTTTATCTTAAAACTATATCAATATGGATGTCTATTTGTAGAGAATAAAAAATCATGAATTTTGGTATATTTAAAATCATTTTTCGATAAAAATAGCTTCTTAAAAATTAAAAAAAACAAAAAACCTATGTTTTTGTATATATTTTGGTAATGATTAGCATAGTTTAAAGAAACATGTTTTTTGGAAAACACATGTCTATTCCTTTCCCATTTCTGTTGGTACGATCGAGGCTTTTGCGGCAAAAATAAATGAGTGACTGAGAATGATTCCCCCTTTCTCAACCTTTTTTTTTCTCAATTGAACCCTCCTCTATGTATATATATATATATATATATATATATATATATATATATATATATATATATATATATATAGGTTCAAATGTTTTCACTATCTATTGTGTGCATGTATAATTAATTCTGGACCAATCATTTTAGTTATTTTAAGAAAGTAATCAATGCATATTAAATGTTGAAGACGTAATTAATATCCGTTATATCTTCAACATGTAATATGCATTAATTACTTTTCTTAAAATAACTAAAATGATTGGTCCAGAATCAATCATACATGCACACAATAGATAGTGAAAACAATATATATATATATATATATATATATATATATATATATATATATATATATATATATATATATATATATATATATATGGAGCAAGATCGGAGGTAAAGGAGGGTCCACTTCTGTATATGCACATGCATGT
The DNA here is from genome assembly GCF_002870075.4 of Lactuca sativa. Taxonomy (NCBI): domain Eukaryota; kingdom Viridiplantae; phylum Streptophyta; class Magnoliopsida; order Asterales; family Asteraceae; genus Lactuca; species Lactuca sativa. Next base: position 17,461,819 of record NC_056623.2, read on the forward strand.
TCACTTGTAACTTCTAGAGTTCTATCATACTGTATTACATATGAAATTTTTTTAATCCGAGATGGGGCTTCCATGCATCAGTAGCCCTTTGCCCACATATGCAATTTTGAGATTTAAGTTATAGCTTTGCCCACATCTACTCACTGTTTTAGATAATAAAAGAGTTTCTTGTTTAATACATTCACCTAAGCAAAGCACTGAAAGTGTTGTTTCAAGTGGATGTGACTATGGGTGCCGAGAAGGAACCAATGGGGACCAAATCTCATTGATCAGTAAAAAAAAGAAAATTTATTCTATTAATTCACATGGTTAAAATCACTTTTAAGGGGACCCACTTCTTCTACATTGGCCCCGCCAATATGTACACACATTGCAAACTCTTCTCATGCCCAACTTTTTATTGTCTTGGACGTGATTTGAACTTGAATCACTCGTGAATACACTTTACCATGTCTTCTTCCACTTCCACAACCAACTATGTCATTAATAAGTGAAGACCACATTGTAAACATTAACATTTACTAAATGTTTTGATACTGTTTCTTTCTCAACACGCTTGAATGTACTGATTCTTTCTTACACTGTGCTTGAATGTACTGATTCTTTCTCAACACGCTTTCTTGAACATATCTGGCTCTCATTATCCCTCGCCAGTCACGACTTCCACAGAGACACCCTCTCTATACTTTCTTTCTCATAAAGTTTTCTTTAGGGAAGATTTGGGTTTTGGGAAGACGAAGACATATCTTCTATCTCTTTCTCTATGGAATCTAATCTCTCACTCTCTCTAATCCTAGACAATCTTACCAGCACCGCTTCACCACCGTCGCGACATAAACACAACACCGGAAGCGGATCCGACTTTTCTTTGAGCAAGTTCGTCGTTAATGGAAGATACCCAAGAGTAAGATAGTTCTACTATTTTCTCTTTTTGTATGTGTATCTGTATCTGGTCATTTAATGGCTTCTGATTATTCAAGGTGCTCAAATTGAAGCCTTTTTCCAAAAATAAAAGAGGCAAACGATGAAGTTCTTCCGACATGTTAATGTTGTTTTTAACAAAGGTTTCATTTTTAGTATACGCAAAAAGTACTGATTTTTTGAGCTATTTCTTGACTTTGCCTCTACTATTTTCTCACAGGCGACCTCAGCCAACGCCACTGTTATTCCTTCACCACCATAGCCGTCATTGCTTTCCTATAGACACACGCATCACCACGAAACCATCGTTTGTAAAACCCCTAGATCTAGAAATCGGCCACTCATCTCACCCTTATTGTTATTTGTGTAGGGAACAAAGAAATCGACCTCAACATTGTTGGACCTCACTCCTCAAACCACTGCACCACCGCCTTTAAATGTCATAATCCTCTCTCTCATTCTCTTTTTTTTAAGCTTTTTTTAGTGAGGACTAACTTATTAGAGTTGAACTCTCATTTAGGTTTATCTTGATTATGGACATTGAAGGATGAAGTAGTAAGAGGATTACCTCCACAAAGGTCGAAGCATATGAACACTGAAACCTGGCAGGAGTCACAATGGGTCTCCAAATCCGGGTCTGCTCAAGCGGAGGAAAGGTTTGGCTCAAACCAAACCTGCTAAGTTAAAATTCGGGAGCTTAGGACTATTGGAAACTTTGTACAAGTTCTCTTCTCTCACCTTTCAACCTGGTATTAAGTTTGCTTTTTATTTTTTCTACATTTTTTGAATCATATTTTTTTATTATAACTTGGTAGTGTCATTGAATTTTTGTTGTCATGTTTTCTCTAATTAGGGATTTCCCATTTTTTTTTTCTTTTTCAGATTGTGGAGTGCTTTGTGTAATGATAATTGTTACAGAGTAATTTGACAAGAAGAAAGGTAATGTATGAATGTAGTTAATTGGTGTTAAGTTCTATTAAACACCATGAAATCCTTTAGTTATTCAACTGAAAGTTTTAATCTTCCCAAATTCTGATCTATGAAGTGTTATTTGAAAGTTTAATTTATTCCTACAAAAAAATGAGTCAATGAATGGAAATAATTTGAGAGCATGATTTTAAAGGCAATGTATAGAAGTCCAGTTGGTTCTTTCTTTCAAAGTTAGTTGTTGTATTGATAAGGCTTTCATGTTTCAAGTTTTTTGATGATTTTATCTTTGCTGTTGTAGGTGCTTTCATTTCACCTTTTATTGTTTAAAGTTTCTCACTGTTTTGGAATAATTTCAATTGTTGAAGTTTTATTTAGCTTGAGCCCTGAAGTCCTTATTGGTGATTGTATTTGGTTGCTGATATTTTGGGCCTTCTTATTTGATTTCAAAGGTTTTGGTTTCCGGTTTTTTGGTTTTGAGTTTTGGCTTCTTCTTTTTTCATGTGTTTGCATGTGTTTGATTTTTGGTATTACAATGAATCAAAGTAATTTTTTTTTTGGTGAAACTCTCTAATAATTTATTATCACATACCTTAAAAAAAGTTACACGGTAAAAGATATATATATATATATATATATATATATATATATATATATATATATATATATATATATATATATATATATATATATATATATATATATTCAATTGTAAATGAAGTCGTAAACTAAGAAAATATAGATTTATCAATTATTTTACATAAAAATACTTTCTACTTGATATTTTTATCGAGTTGGAAAGCAAATTACATCAAAAAATATGAAAATTTGTCCATGAGTTTTGGTTAAAAACTTGTTTCTTAGAAAATATTCGGTAGGTGTGGAAGTTCCTTTAGTATGTGTGCAACTTATTTTTGAGTTTGCGGTGGGTGCTCAATCCAAAGCAAATTCCATTTACAAATTAAATAGAATCGATTGCAAAAAAACACTTCATTGCTTTCCAAATGGTTATACATAATGTTAATTTTGGTACTATTTAGAAGAATATTCTCATAATCTATTAAAACACATGCAAAACAAACTACCTTATAACATTTTTAGAGTTTCACAATTAAATAATTAATAGGAAAAAATGCAACTTATAAATATGTAAGATTTTTAAGTATAATGTCTTAATACATCAAAAAAATATTATATCATAAAATTATTGTTTAAATTTCCGCCGCAACGCGCGGCTTAAAAACCTCGTTAATACCTAAATGTCACCAATTCTTACAAATCTCCTTTTAATTTAGAAATTTTTTCGTAGATCGTAAGGATAACTAAGATGGTAGGTCCCTTCATAGTATTAATTTAAATTATATTATTATCTATCTATTTATTAAATTGTTCATTAAAATTATTACTAATAATATATTTGTTAATTTATAAATATATTAGTATTTTATATTACAACAATATGTATTATTACATTATTTATGTTATATTATTTTTATTAACTACAAATGACTATAATATATATAAAATTTATAAGATATCTACCGCTATCTATTCTAATAAAAGAATAGTTTTATTTTACTTTTGACATGTATTACCATATTAGACCTCATATTTAATGTATATATACATTTTTTTTTTGTCATTTGTTACTCTATTATGTTTCATAATTAATGCATGCTACTTGTCAACCTATTGATCCTCCATTTCAAATTTTAAATTTTAAATGTTCCACTTTAATTACATTAAATTAATAACATTAGAATAAAAATTAAAATAAAATTAATATAAATTATAAAATGATATAATTTTACATATTTATTTAAATTAACGATTATAATTTTATATAACTAAAAAATCACTTAATAAATAATTTATTTAAATTAAGTGATTAATAATTTTGAGTTTTTACTATTAAAGTTTAATTAATTTTGTAACTGTGGTTCTCACGGGTTATAAACTAATTTGTTGATATGCCAACAAGATCACTTATATAAAGAGCGTTAGCATTTACTTATAGCTTGTATAGTTGTTACTAAAAGGTGTATATGACACAAATGTGTCGCGAGGTGTTTTCAAAACATCTCAAAACCGAAAACCAACAGATTATATAGATTTTCATGTTATTTGAACTTGTTTTTTTTTAAATTGCGATTGAGTTAACCAAGCCGGTAAAATTTTTCAGTTTCATTTCAATTACATTTAATTGTTTTTTTGTGTTATAAATGGTGTCCATAAAAACCGAATTTTGTTATTTCTTTTTTTACTTTTAAGGACGATGTTAGGTTGAGAAAACACATCCACCGCCTTTTTTATAAACAAATTGAAATTTCTTGAGATTCATTCGAGTCAAAACAACAGCATCAAAACAAGTATTAAAATTACACCGATGATCTTTTAAAAATATAAGAAACACGACTCCTATCAATAAAAAAAAAAAACATATTTAAATATTTTATTATCAATCATTTAAAAAGAAGGAAATTCTTTCATTTTTAAACTTATTAGAATCGAAACTTTCCATATTTTATTCTTGATTACTTTCAAAACTCCTTATGAAAAACTACATAAAAACTACTATAATTGTTTATTGATCGTATATTCATAATTCCGAAGCTTCTAAAGGAGAAATTACATAAAAATCGTTATATTTTATTTACTTCTAATAGTTTAACCAATATATTTCAATTTGTTGATAAAAGTCATTTGGGTTTGACTTTTTTCTATGTAGACCACATTGATCTATAGTTAATTACGATGATCACAATATGAAAATTTGTCAAAGTATAATAACCTAAGTGAAAGTTTTGACATTCAATAATCTAGTAAAGGCACTAAATTTTGACAAAAAAAATATTTTGATTACTTTAACGTGCTATATCATGGTATAACATGTCAAAATAGTCGACATATAAATAATTGCCAAATTTGGATAGCTTTAATTGACGAAGCTGAAATATACCGAATAAAAAAAAAAGTCAAATAATAACATGGGTATTATGTAGGGGTGAGCATTTGGTCTAGTCGGACCGAACTGAACTGAACTTGTATTGGTTTTCATAAAGTGGGTGGGGTATTGGTTATCAATATTTGTCTTAATAGATTTCGGGTTTTAATCGGTTCAGGTTTCCGGTAAAAAAAAAAAAAAAAACCCAGGACCGGCCTGAAGGTTAGGACACAATATAAATTCCTAACCTGGCTAATCATAAGTAATTCAAATCAATTAAAAAAATCGGCAACCCCCTACATTGATCAATAAACCGAAGAATAAAAAACAATAGACGCTAAGTGAGTAAGTGGGTTGGAGATCTTGAGAAAACTCAAATAAGTTCTTGTATTCTAGATATTCTTGATTGTTAGTTATAGAACTTTGTTAATATTATATGAAATTGAAATTGTTAATTGATTTGTTACAAATAAATTAGTTGTTATAAACTTGATTGCTATGGTTAGTTGAATTTTGTTGAAACTTTTTATTTGTTTTTAAGGTAGTGAAGATGAATTTGTTGGTCCTACGCCTCAAGTTAACATCAATGACGAGTCAAAACAAAAGATATGTCAAAGCCTACAAAACGAAGAAAAAAACAGCAACGAAAAAGTCCGTTGATGGAAATCATTCAATAAAAAGAAAGTATGGACAATGTAAGTTTTGCAAAGCTTTACTAAAAGTCGATCCAAACCAAAACAAGACTTGTACTTTAGCCAAACATGCAAATAGGTGCTAAAAAATCCGGCTAACAAGGAAGATAAAAGTCAAACCAAGTTGAATTTTAATGACACAAATGGGGAGGCTAGTGTAACAACATGGGAACACGACGAGTCTAGAGTTAAAAAATAAGGCATTATTAAACCTTCTCATCAAAGGCGAACTACCATTTAAGTTCATTGAAAACGAGGTTTTATCAAATACACCAACGCACTTAATGGTAGGATTGTCTTGTCATCTAGACATAAGATTTCATGTGGTGTAGCCAAGTTTTACATAGAAAAGAGAATAAAAATGCTTCAATATTTGAGTAACCCAAAGACCACAATACATTTGACAACAGACACTTGGACTTTCTACTGCCAAAGGGTAACTTACATGGTGGTCACGACCCACTTTATAGATGAACATTAGGTGATGCACAAGAGAATAATAAATTTCAGGGAGATAGATAGCCAATAGGAGAGAAAATTGGTTGAGAATTACTCGATTGCATTTACGGATGGGGTATTGAAAATATTATGTTTATGATCGTGAAATTATTAGATTGTATTCACTTCTAACGACAAGGCAATTGATTTTTTTGGCTAAATAGTTGTCCAATCTTTATGACAGTGGAAATCATTTTCACATAAAGTGCATGACCCACGTATAAAACCTTATTGTGAGGAATGGGCTAAAATTTCAAAATTACCATGTTGAATGTGTCCAAAAAATTCATGAAGTATATTAGACAATCGACACAAGGGATAATCAAGTTCAAAAAGGCTATGAAAGATTGTGGGTTAGAAATGAAAAAGTTTCTATATGATAACACCCCTACCCAATGAGACTCGACTATTAAGTTTTTCATAAGAGAAAAAAAATTTAATTGTGTTGAATTTGTCATATTTTTTTAAATTAATATCACTCTTTCATTTGAAGTCGGAATGACATGATGTTTTCCCGATATGTAGTTAATTGTTTGTACTTAATTTTAGACAATAATTTTAGACATGTACTTAATTGTGTATCAAAGCTAAATTGTTTTTTTTAGCATCATACACGATCTGGTTATTTTTTAAACTGTCATAACTCCTTCGTTTAAAGTAAAAATGACATGATTTTTTCCAACATGTATCTTATTGTTTGTATCTTATTTTAAACTACAGTTTCACCCTATTGATTACGTTATAGGCCCTAGAAAAAGCTCGTATGCGCTTTTAGTAACTTGAAAGTCGATTTTCATCGAATATGGGTGTCACCACAAAGAAACATCTTTGTTTCTAAACTACTATCTTTCATATGTTTTTTGAACTTGCTTATCTTTTGTGTCAATTGTCTAATATATCTTACATCTTTTTTGACACATTCGACACGGTAGTTTTGGACTTTTTGCTCATTCCTCAAGATAAGGTTTAATATGTGGGTCATACACCTTATATTGAAATGCATTCTACCATTGTAAAGATTTGACAACTTTTTAACCAAAAAAAAAAAAAAAAAAAAAAAGACATTTTTTATACCTCATCCATGAATGTAATTTCTTTATGGCTATCTATCTGTCTAAGTTTATTATTCTCTTGTATGTCACCTAATTTTCATCTATAAAGTGGGTTGTGACCACCATGTTAGTTGCCCTTTGACAAGAGACGGCCAAGTAATCATTGTCAAATGTATTGTTGTCTTTAGGTTACTTAAATATCAAAAAACATTTTTCTACGTAAAATTTGTCTACATCCCAGAAAAATTTATGTCTGATAGCAAAACAACTTTACAATTAAATGCATTGGTGCATTCAATTAAAGCCTCTTCAACGAACTTAAATGTTAATCCACCTATAACAAAAAAGGTTTAATAAATTTTTGTTTATCTTAGACTCGTCGTGCTTCCATGTTACACTAACCTCCCCATTCGTGTCTTTAAGATTGAACTTGGTTTGATTTTTATTTTCTTTGTTAGCCTGCTTTTTTTGCACCTATTTGCATGTTTGTTTTTTTTCACCTATTTACATGTTTGGTTAAACTAGAGGTTGCATGCTTTTTTTTTCACACCATCATTCTCTACTATCTTAATTTCATCGAACAATTTCCAACCAAACTCTAGTTTGGCCATCTAACCAATCCGGTTAACGGTTCTCACATTTTGGCTTAATTAGTTCTGGTTCCGAACCATGTCGGGCCGGTTGCTCACCCCTACTTTAACTATTATTTGTATTTTTCCCGCTCCTTAATAACCAAAAAGTTGAATTTCTAACTAAACAATTTCTCTCATTTTGTACCACTTATTTTTCACAATATCCTTAAGAAATTTATATCGCTTGTTTTATACGGCTACTCATAACATGTTAAAAAATATATATCAAAGATCATGATTTAAAGATATAACAAAAGGTTATTTCGTCTCAGAATATAAATAATATTAATATCCGTTGTTAACATTTTTCATTTAACAAAAGGAAATACGTGCTTCAAATTTCCCCAACTGTGATATAGGAAAAAAAAAATCTTTTTAGTTTAGCGGCACAATTTGTTGCCTGTTTGTCATCTCACTCATTGTACGATGACAATTAAAAAAAAGAAATCAAAACCGAACCACAAAATCACATATAAACAAAGAGTGAGTAGATTCATAGGTTTAAAGACTTGTAATAGAGCATATGTGAGAAATATTATTATAGTGGATGAATTAGATGGTTTCATTAAGAATATTAACATTCACCAAAAAGGTGAAACTTGTTACTATTCACCAAAAGAGTAAAATTTGGTAGCCAACCCTATTATGGCCCACCAAAAAGAATTCACTTAGTTTAGTTTAGAAGTATGTTGCTATTCTCAGTAAATCTAATTTTGTTGCAAAGGAGGCTTACTTTTGTCTAATATTAAGCTAGTGACTGTATCTGTGTTTGGTGTCTTTGTCTCATTGAATTGGTCTCTGAGGAATTCAACAGCCATGAATGTAAGAGCAGAAGCTGGAACATACCATATCACCCGTGGAATGCTTCCTCTAAAAAAACCCTTTGCACCTTCAATCAACCATATTCTACGAAATGCATCCATCCAACCATTATACCTGACACATTTTATATATAAAAACATTATTTCTTAAATAAATACAACATTCTTGCATAACTACCATTTCTACCTTACGATTGTGCCTTGTACTTGTAGTCTTGTTTTGATTACATCTAAAGGAGTTGTAAGATATGCACTAACACCTGTGCATGTTTTACATTCATCATGTTAATAAATCCCTCAAAACCATGTAATAAAAAAATATAATAATAAAAATAATACCTCCAGCTATTCCTCCCAATACAAGCCCCTCAAAAGAACTATTGACATGGAATCTTGAGTTAGGGAACCACTTTTGCCTCCCGTATTCTGTTACTTCTTTTAACGCCTCATAACACGTAACCTGCATATGTAAATAAATATATTAAGTGTCTTGTAGATTGATTATTCTATGTTTTATTGCCTGCTATTATTAATTAAATAGAGTACAATCGGATGAATAAAGAGAATAAGAGGTGGAAATGGAATGAAACAAAAACTTACCATTAAACCAGCAAATGGGACATCCCTTGCAAGTGTAGACCAATACCTGCCAATAAAACAAGAAAATAGTAACAAAAACAGAAAAGGTTAATACTTCTTTTCAGGAACAATTCCATATTTCCATTCCATCAAGCAAAGCAAAACAACACAGGTTTTTCAGTCATAGAAAGCACTAGCTAAAAGTGGAAATTTGAAGGGTGGTAATAAAATAAAAGTAAAAGAGTATACCCTGCATATAGTCCCTTTGGTCCTTGATCTTTCCATATTGAACATCCAGCTTGAAACATTCCAGAATAGTATCCATACATACTCAAACTGGCATCAGATGCACCCTCTTTCATCACAACTGAACTCCAGTATTTCTTTGTTCCTTGAACCTGCATACGTTGCTTAATCACCTCGCAAGGGACATATATAAAAGACCCAAGTGTATCTCCTGTTATGGTTTTGAGGAGATAAACAAAAACAAACAAATTATTTTATTTTATTTTATTTATTCTTCGTATGTATTAATCGTATCTTGAAAGTGAAAGTTAATGGAAATTCATCAATTTGTCACAAAAACAAGAGTTACTACTTGCCTAAAGCACCAGCAATGAAATGGGCCCAATGACCTCCAAGATTCGGATGTGTTTCTTCAATCCACTTTTTGGTGGATTCTATGACACCAAAGTATGTTGCACCCGTTGCAAGAGATCCAGTTACCCCAGGTGCCACCCCTCTATAAAAACCTAACAGTCAGGTAGAGTTTTAGCAAAAGAGAAGATGTAAGAAAATGCTTAAAGTTTGCACATTGTGCCACTATAGATCAGGAAAGGAGTCACATGTAAAAGCATATGTTTCACACATTCAAAGGAAAAAGATAATTTTAAAGGGAGAGAATTCACCTCTTAAACCATCAGCACCCCAGACAGCTCTGACCATCTGTAATATAGTCTTTTGATTCTGATCATAGGAAAACAATGCACCAACATCACTGAGTTATAAAGTGTAAACATCCAAGAAAATGAACCCAAGTTTACATGCATAAGTATTGAAGCTACCCAACTATATCTTTCTTGTTCCTCAGAGTTTATATTTGATTGTAAGAAAACCATAACAGACCTGGCTTTGAGCCAAAATGGCTTGACTTTGGATCCGAGTTTTCACAGTATCAATTGGGTGCATCATCCCTTCCCCAAAGCCACCAGCAAGGGCTCCCCATAAGAACTCTCTCCAAACTGAAATGTGTTAGCACATTACCATGAGAACTCTGTTTTTTCTAAAAAGTAAGGAGTATTTTCATTTTCAATCTCAACCACTTTGATCAAGAAAGTGTAACATCCTTTTAAAACACTGCATATATGATAGTTATAAACTTATACTACCTTTGCATAATAGTAAGTGCCTTCAATTCACAGTTAGGTTGGGTAGGCTGCTTTTCAACTTCAAAAAAATGATAAGGACTTAATCTAGTTTTGGATAAAACTGATTACTACAAATAATACATACAATAGTCCATACAGTCGGCCTTTAGAATGCATAGAAGTTCAAATTAGTATTGGATTAGGGAAATACAAGGTCCTTCTTCACTCAACCTCAACTCGATGCACTTGTTCAATGGACAGGGTAACTGATAAACTGAAAGTCACTTTCTATCTTAAATGACACAAAATCCTACACTTTTCTGCTAAACATGAGTTATACTTTGTCACGTAAATGCAATATAAGTTCTCCATTGTTCATTCTCTAACTTTAGAATACAATTACTATCATCTGATGCATAAGATATCTCTCCGTCTACATCATACACCAGTTTCATTATAGATCGGAACATTAAAACTCTAAAAATTAAAGCAAAATATTACACTGCTAACATTTTTCGATCTCAAACAAGTAACGAAGTATTTAAAATCAGACAACAGCTTTCGAGGTCTCATTTCAACCACAAATCTAAAATGCGTGAACAAGTTGTTAATCAAAACATTAAGATAGAGGACGAAGATTAAACTTGCCAAAGAATTGATTGTGTGGCGAGTTTGTTAAAACAATTGTTGCTGAAGATTTTGTTCCTTGAATTCCTTCAGAAGCTGTAGTGCTACTGCTGGTGACCGCCATGAAATCGAGCAGTTGCTTTTAGCAGTCCTTTCAACCTTTCGTTCGTCGGTTTAGGGTTTTAGGGTGGTTTTATGGAGGGGGTTTAGAGTTTAGACAGAGGACGAGGCTCACGGAGATCGACGTTAGTCTCGAAATTTGAGGAGTCTCGTGTATTTCAGGATATCTAATTCAGAACTCTCTCCCCTCCCCTCCCCTCATCGCAATGTATCAACTTTCCGCCCAAGAAAAAGAATGGAATTTGTCGACTTTATATATTTGTTCTTAGAGTAAATTCCAAAAATGGTTCTCAATTCTCATAGTTTATAATTTTTTTAATTGTAGCATTGGATTTTCTTGTAATTTTATTTTGTTTCGATGGTTTTGTCTGTTCTATCTAAAATATTATTTTGCCTTTCATTAATTTTTAATTTATTCTCATTAATAAAATATCAAATAATATATCACATAATAACCTTGTTTTCATAAAATAATCGTTATGACCACCCTTCTCAAAATATTTACTTTCAAAATACATTATTATTTCAAAATTTGTCTCATCTGATTAGGTATCGTTTGGCAAATGAACTTGATGGAATGGAACTAGATTGAACAAAGAATTTATATAATGTTTGCTAAGTGTTAGATATGTCAAACTCAATAAATAATAGGGGTACTATAGATTTTAAATACACTGTTTCAATACACTAAAAAGTAGTACAAAGCAAACAATGTTGATCCTCAGACACACGGAGACAAAAATTTATACATTTTTTGTACAATGTACTTTAGTTACAAAAAGGGGGGGATTTCTATGCAAAATCTGAAATAATGTAAATAATATTCTACTTTGAAAACATACAGAAAAATAGATTTGTAAGTAAGTTGTTGAAATTGTTTCGGTTCTAGTTTTCAATGTTGTCATTACTTGATTATGACTTGATGTAATGTGTGATTGATATTCTAAGTTGGTATTGAAAGATAATAAGATATTAACACGTTCTAATATCTCTCGCTTGCCAAATTATCTAACCAAAACACGTTCTTTAACTAGACCTAGTTTTACTAATTTAATCTAAACACGCTCTTAGATTCTATTGAAAAAATAAATTAAGTTTTGTACAAGCTTCCAAATAATGTTCATTTCATCACATACGTTGGGAAGTGTTAAAACATCTGATATGTGCTCTACAATAAGAAAACTTATTGTTTGTTACTAATCATTTTATAGAACGATTTGGTGCCCTAAAAGTTGATTAAGTACAAAAGAATTCAATTCATATAAGTGGTCAATCAAACATAAATCAAATTTAAATATTCTAGTTTAAACAAGAACATAATTACTATAATAGAACTATAAATTAAGGCTTCTTAGCCACACATGACCAAGAACAAATCAAACAAAAAAGATGAAATTGGAATTGTCTAATGCTTATAAATGGAAATAAAAAAATGTTTGCAATGATTTGGTATCTACAAAAGCTCCAAAATGCCCATTGCTGCTCTCAAAACCGTCTATTTGTGTAAAATAGTCGTTTTCCTCCTTTTTAGCACAAGTAACTGATGGAAAGACAACAATAGATGTGCAAAATAGGTGCACAAAATGCACCTAACAGTAAGACTGGAACAAATCATAACAAATTATATGATTATGTTTTGAAACAGTAGAACTACGGATGAGCACATGGCGAAACCAGTACCGAGCGGTATTGTTCCCAGTTTTCCAAAAATCGAATTTGATCAAAAGTCAATCCCTAGTACCGAAACGAACTAACATTACCAGTACCGGTACCGGGATTGTGGTCCTCTCATATATTTTAAGTACTTGTCTGATGCATCAAAAGTTATAATGTATCCTAAATATCTTAGTGAAGCCACACATTTTTGTATACTACTAAAGTCCATTCTACCTCTAACATCGGGTTTTTGCTTAAAATAATCATATATTGCTTTTAAAACATTATTAATACGTGAAAAAAAAAACACCCTCTTTAGATGGAATCAACGTTCGAATGCCTCATCATTATAAAGACAATTATCGGCAAAATAATCATGTACCGATAGTTCATGTGTGACATGACGATCTCGATTGACAATCGCTCTTATACGCGAAACATCTATATGTTCTTCATTGTTTATATGTTACACAACATTAAAGAATGTTGAGATAAATTTATCACCATCATCTGAATCAAAATTTGTAAAAAAATTATTTATATGATATTTTATAAAGTATAAAGAGAATAATGATTTGAAAATCTGGTGGTAGAATGTTGTATTAATATATGTAAATTTTAGACAAAACTACAAAAATGGTCACTGTGGTATGCATTTTTTTAAGGTTTGGTCAAAACATCAACTTTTTAGTTTCGTGATCTTTTTGAGCTAGTTTCGTTGTGCATTTAGTCCATCGGTAAATTGAAATGACTTTAATACCTTTGGGTATTTATTTTCTGTTTTTCTTTCATTTTTTTTAAATCTAAATACTTATTTTAAAATTTTAAAAATAATAGGGGCTCACCTCTCTCTCTCTCTCTCATCCAATTCCCATGGCTGCGTTGTGTGCTCTCTTTTATAATCTCAATCACACTTCCCCTGTTATACGGATTTCTCTCTGATTTGTTATGATTTGATCTTCTTGATTGTTATATTATACGAATTACAAGGCTTTTTTCTTCTTAATATTGTTTGGGGTAATCTGTTCATTCATGTCTATGTCTATCTAGATCAATTTTCTAAAGAACAAGTAAACTATTTACTTATTTAGCTCAAAGAACAATGCACTTCAGGTGCTCGATGAAACACCTTAAAGAAAAGTATCTTTGCATAATGCATTACAGGTGCTCGATGAAACACCTGAAAGAACAGTGCACTCCAGGTTGCTCAATGAAACACTTGAAACAATGCACTCTAGGTCCTTTTATTGTTTTAATTATTAAAATAGATATTAAAAATGCAAAAAAAAAAAATTATAAATAAAAGGGTATAATAGTCATTTTTATTTTCGGAGGGACCATTTCCATATAGAAATTAGGCCAAAGAACTATAAAGCCAAAAAAATCGAGGTTTGGACTTAACCTTGGAAAAAATTCATACCATAAAGGACTGTTTTTGCGGTTTTCTCTAAATTTAAACGCTCACTTTCCCTCCCATTGGTCTTGGTTTACCATCCTCTCCACCACAATTCTCCAAGACAACAAAGAACCATGGAGGGTTGGGATAGCGTTCATCTTCGTTGTTTATTGTCACATAGACTCCGACAAGCTTCATGCTTAGGAATGGCAACGGGGCGGGTTTGAGATGGGGCATGGTTTCCTAAACCCAACCTGATATCTTTCGGATATCTTATCGGGGCGCCCCATTGGGTTTTGGGTTCTCACGTCGAGTTTCAGGTATTTTATCGGGTTTACAACAATTCATAACGAGTTCATTATTCCATTTTAGGGTACCTCAATATCTTATAAAAATACACGTTCTAGCATCTCTTTTAAATTAAAAATATGATGCATCATTTTAATAGAATAAATTGGACATTATATTAAAAATTATTTGATTTAAGTTTAGTTTAATACGTCAAAACATAAAAAAAAAAATGATCATTCATACCAGATCGTTAATAACTAAAAGGATTTTCCACAATAAGTATTTTATCTTTGAACGCGTGTAATTAACATCAAAAGGTTTCGAATATATATATATATATATATATATATATATATATATATATATATATATATATATATATATATAATGGGGCAGTGCGAGGATAACTCACTCCCTGCTCTGAAACCGATAAAAAACTCAATAACAACTTGTTACCCGACCCGAAATGATCAGGTTTCGGGTTTCTCCGTCGGGTTCGGGTTTTTTGTCATCCCTATTCGTGCTTGGTATTCCGGAAGATCTAACAACGAAGTTTTTTAGCGTTTATGAAGAGAGGGAGAGGTTAATTTTAGATGGGTCCATTTAACAAACTATAAATTATAAATAATAAATACATGATGGAAACAAATAATTAAGACTAAAATAATCATTATGATATAACGAGGATAAACTCAAAAACAAAATTAAACCACAGTTGCAGCGATGCATTTGAAAAAAAATGCACTTGGCTTAAAAAAAAAAAAAAAAAAAAAAAAAAAAAAAAAGTAAAAAACGAAATGAACCATTTTTTATAATTTAATCTTTTTTATTTTTTTAAAAGAAAAAAGTTATTAAGAAAAGAAATTACAAAAGACATTTATAACTGATGAGTTACGTGTTCTTAGATTTTGAGAATACCTTTCTTGCATTTTTTTTCATTGAAAGAATTAACAACTTAATCCAAACTCGAGATGTATATGATAAACATAATTCAAAATAGTTTTTTGGCATTCCATGGAGAATAATAGATATATTTATCTCACTTTTCAGTGGTTAGTATATTTTGTAATTTGTTAGTTTTTTGGGTGATGGGTATATTTATCCCGTTACATATTAGTGATTCCTTTTGATTAGAGTGTAATTCCACATCCTAATTCTAATAAATAAGTAGAATTATGCCACGTGTCACTCTTTAAGACCCCCAAAATCGAGTTTTCCCGCTCATTTATTCTACTATAATTACGTAAATGCCATTGTATCCGGAAATTTAATCAAAATTCAAACTCATGCAATAAATCAGGAAATTCTAGCTCTCAACTGCATTCAAAAATTCAAGCATTAATTTGAAATGAATAAAGATTATGGAAATAATTTGAAAAAATATGTTAATCAATAATCAGATTCGAAAATCACGATTAAATTTGAAAGTTTGTTTATTTTGATTCCAAATTCAATATATTGCAATCATTAAATCTCTAAAAATCTGCAGTATTTTCCAGCAAACATAAATATCATTTATACGGTTATTTTGTTTTTACCATTCTGCTCCATAACAATTCTGCTCCATAGAAACCACAGCAAACGTATTCTTCTTCATTCTTTCTGATTCTGCAACAACTCAAGAATTATATATCAGGTTAGTGTATTAAAAAATCAGAATTATAAATATTTCTATTCCCTCCATGTTCTTATTTATATGTATCTATCACGTTCTCATTGTATGATTTCTATTCTTCTTCTTCTTTTTTGTAATTCTTCTTAATAGTCTACTTCTTCTAACTTTTCAGTTTAAAAGACGAAAAACTAATGAAGATTACAAGTTCATTTTCTTTAATGAGTATATATTAAGTCAGTTGTTATTGTCATGTGTTGATTTTTAATTTTTTTGTTTTACTCATTGTTATGTTATCTGTTAGTGTTAGTATGTTTCAGGGGTATTTTCGGTATAATTGTCGTTTTCATGTTTATGAGTACATTAAGTCAGTTGTTATTGTCATATGTTGATTTTTAATTTTTCTGTTTTACTTATTGGTTAGGATGTTCTGTACAGTCTAAAAGGTTGCTAATTTTCCTTACAATTCTATAATGATTAAATTTCTTGCAGAAAATGGAAATAGGAAATAAGGTTTACCTAAATAACATTGAGCAGATAGATGAAAAATCGCATATCAAGGTTCGGGTGCTTAAAATTTGGAACTTTGTCAGAAATAATAAAGTTTGTTCGATTGAAATGATCATCATGGACGAGGAGGTTTGTTGTATTTGATATATTTTTTATTCATCATTCAATATTAGACATGTTTCATGAACATAATAATTTTTAATTTTTTTTTTAAACAGGGTACACAATACCAAGCTCGTGTCTTCAATCAAAATTTCTCCAGATTTCGTCATCTTTTAAAGGAAGATGAAAGTTATATAGTTATAAAACCTAATATGGCTGCTGTTACTAATGGTTTTAGTTATACAGGTCATAAACAGACCTTAACTTTGGATTGGAAAAGCATCCTAAAAAAATGTGATGATTTCTCGGGTCCGGTCAATGGATTTATGTTTGTTGACTTTAATTGTATCATAGAACAAACATGCCCAAGAGACACATTCTTTGGTTAGTCATAAAATATGAATAAAATCATTTTTTTTTTCATTTGTTTTTTTGGTTATACAATTTATTATTTAAATATTACGAATTTAATTCAAAGTTTTTGTTGTGTTATCTGTTGTGTAGATGTTATTGGACATATCGTGTCATTTAGGCCTCTTGAAACTTCAAATCCAGCACCATCCAAGCATTATATAAAACTCACTCTTAGCAACCTAGAGTGAGATTATATTTTATTATTTATTTATTATTTATTATTATCTTTAATTATTCACAAATTAATATTAATATACTATTTTATGGTTTATTTAGTTCTGTACATCTGAAGGTTACTATTTTTGGAAGTCAAGCATATCAGATTTCAGAATACCTAAAAAATAACCCGACGGTTAATTTTGTTGTTATCGTGATGCAGTTTTTTAAGCTAAACATTTGGAATGGTTTGTATTCAGTCTTTATATATAGATGTTTATAATTACTGTTTTTATATAATTTTTATTAATTGGATATACATTTTTTACAGGTCTTGGTGAAGCTAAAAGTCATTTTGAAGTAACGAAATTATTCATAAATTCTGACATTTATGAAATAATGAGTTTAAAAATAAGTTAGTTTCCAATTGTTTTTTATTTTTTTATAATGTATTTTAAATTAAAAAAACACAAAACCTAATATTCATGAATCTAAATTAAACATCACAGGTTGAAATGTCATGACAATTTCGGAATAACTGAAAAAAGCATAACTACACTTCAAAGCTACTCTTCTTCATATACAGATGACTTTAAGGGCAATTTTCCATTAAAAACAGTCTGTGAGATCACCGAACCAATTAAGGTATATTGCATTATTTGATATGTTTTACATTTTATTTTTGCATAATTTATTTTAATAAGTTTTACATTTGATATGATACAGGAAATGAAGTTTTTATTAGTTGCTTTCATTGTTAATATAAGGCAGAATCTACCATGGTATTATGAAGCATGCAAAAAATGTGGAAAAAAAATTATCCCTGTTCCCAAAACCAATCATTCGTATACCAAACCTGAGGGAATTTCAGAAACTATGGTTGTCGAGTGTACAAATGCACAATGCAAAAAATCTGAATTTCAGTCAGTTATAAAGTATAGACATATTTATTTCTATTAATTTTGTCAATCTTAAAACAACAGTAACAATGACATAATTTTTATTGTTTTAGGTATATAATTCCAATTAATGTACAAGATTGTACTGGAACCATTGGATTGACTCTTTTTGATAGGGAAGCAAGGAGGTTGTTAAATATAAGTGCCTACGAGTTGAAAAAGATAGATGATGCGGTATATTATTCATACCTTTAAAATCAGAAAACTTTTACTTTATTTTTTTAATTTACTAAAATATATCTTACAGGCCGGAGACAGTGATGCCCTATTTCCAATGCAACTTAACGTGTTGAAAAACCGCAAGTTTGCTTTTGTTGTAGATATTACAGAATACAATGTCAACAACTATAATAACATCTACACAGTTCTCAGAGTTACAGAAGATATGTCCATTGTTTCTGAATTAGAAAGTAAAATAGAACTTATGGTAAGTAATCTTTTATTGTTGAAAATTTACAATTCTTTACTATTAAAGTACATAACGATTATCATATTTCCATTTTATTTTTTAGAGTATTCAATCTGTCTCCTTAAATCAAGTTGCTTTGGAATCCAATGATGTTGTACAGCCTGTTCAAAAGGTTTTTCATTTTATTTTATAAACTTTTAATTATATTAGTTATTTTTTTAAGGAATTAAACAGTTATTATTATTATTATTATTTTAAATTAGGATGTGATCTCACAAACAGACGAAAGTTTTACACCCTCAACAGTTGATAAGTCAACCGCAACAAGTCCAAGCAAAATATCATGTGATTTGAAGCGCAACCTCCAAGAAATTTATGATGTTGATTCTGGATATGATTTAAGTTCAACTAAGGCTAAAAGAATTTCAACCGCAGAGGAAACTCCACTTTTGATTCCAAAAAAGGAAAAGTGAGTTTCTATTGGTTATAAGACATTTAATATATTTTTATCATTTGTTTTGGTTATAAAGATATTTTGATTGCTTGGTTTGATTTTTATTTTGGGGTATTTAGGATGTGAAATATTATTGGTGTTGAATATTTTTGGATACTTTTATTGTTTTAAAGTGGACAAGTTAGTTGATTTTGGTTATAACTCAAATAAAATATATTTTGAAGTTTATTTGGTTGTAAATATTTTTTGAATTTTTTCTTAATATTTTAAATTTTTGGCCGATATTGCATATGGGGTTATTATTGTTCAAATGTTACAGGTCATCTAGGTTGTTAATTAGTATAAGGTTTTTATGATTTTTTGGCTACCCCTTTTAGTTAAAAACTATATTGCCTTTGTTGTCTCTTCCTTTAAGCATAATGCTATTGTTTATTTTCCCCTTTGAAGTGTATTGCTATTCGTATCTACTGGTGTAGTAGTATGTTTTATTTTTATATTCAATTTTTGTTTTCTAAATACTTTTTATTTGGTATATTTATGAAACTACAATTTTGTGATAATAATAAATGAAATTAGGATGCTATAATAAGTACAGGTAAAAATAATGCAAAAGTCTATTTGAGTCAACAAAAAAGACAGCAAAAGTCATTTTCATAAAACATGAGTGTTGACGAATCCTAGAAAAATCAACTTCAATTCATCAAGCACGCAATAAGCTATTAAAAATTATTTTATTTGTTTTTATAACACTAAATTCTAAACACATTAAAGATGAATATAAGTACATAAATTGGTTGAATAATTTGAAAACATACCTCCAGAAAGAAAGGTTATGACATTTGAATATCAAATAAGTACATTGTTATCATCCTATGCATCTTAGTGGAACAAATGGAACGATCTAAATCATATTAAAAATGACCTATTAAATTAATATACATATTTCCATATAATACTTTAGTCTATTTTCCATGCCTGTATTTTATCCTTTTTGGAGAATCTAATAAAGCTATCTCGAGCTTGATAGTTTCATACTTTTACAGGTGAAATTATATTGTGATTCAGGCTGCTTAATTTGTGCTTTATCTAATTTTTATTAAAAAAAATGAAAACTATGTTGGTATTCCTCTTAAACTAAAAAAAAACTACTCAATAGTCAATACTACAACATTTTACTTTCATTGGTTTCCCTTTAACCAGTTATTATCATTATTATGTTATTTTTTAGAATGTAACATTCCCTTTTAACGGCTGTTTACTTTATAATTTTTTTCATCATATTGATGAATCCTACTTTTTTTTCATTTTAAACCATTTAAATCTTATGGTTATACCATTGTACTTTAAAAAAAAAAATTTGGTTTAATATTAATGGAACATTCCTTTAATGACAATGTACTTTCATTGGTTTCTATTTAACCTCTAAATATCATAAAGTAGATGGGGAGCCCCCGCGATGCGGGGGTCGGATGAAACCTTTTTGGTTTGTTGCTTTCTCTATGTTGAGGAGATAAAAAAGATGAAAATGTGAATACATACATAATAGGTGTTTCTTATCTATATTTATGTTGAAGAGAGTTGGTAATGTGAAAAAATTATCACTTTATGTTGAAAAGCAAAAGGTACGGTTTAGTACCTGCCAACAGAATAGACAATTTCCAGGAGAATAAAACTTCATAAACATGGTTCACATGTGGTTTATTGTGTGTGTGCATTACAGTTTATATATGGAATGACAAAAAAGACATAGACGATAGATTATATTACTTAAAGGTGAATACAAGGCTAAACCATGCATCTGTTCATAAACAGAGCATCAAAATAGAAAACGATTTAAAGAGACCATGGATAATAAGATGACAAAAGAGTTGGAGATTTATTTGTTTTTGATCAGTCCATATATGGCTGATCATCTTCTGGAAGTGTTTTGAGTAGTTTCCTGAGCTCCTCAATCGTCGTTTCAGTTTCCTTCTTTAGACTGTAAATCGCCATGATTCTTTTTGATGCCACGTACGTACTGTTGTTGATGACTTCCTTCATTTCTAGGTAGTTGGTGTACTTTGGTCGGCGGCTCATGTTCTCCAGCAGTTCGTTCTTCATCTCCTGGTTGAAGTAGAAATCGCTTTCGACCTTTGTTAAAGCGGCCAGCTCTTCCTCCGCCTGTCCAATCAACATATGAATGATGCTTTCCATTTCAGTCGGTTTCATTTTGTGGGAGTGGTTTTGGCTTTTGGTTTTCCGATGGGTAGTGTGATTGGATGTGGTATGTAGATGTTATGGGGTTTGTGATTTATAAGAAGGTCGAAGCTATTGAGTGGTGTAGAGGGGTATTAAATGCGATGCTAAAGGGTGAAGGGTTCTTGGTGTACGTAACCGGCTGCAATCGATTGGTATGTCCAATCGTTGCAGGTGATGTAAGCCTATTTGATGATTGACGTGAGTATTTAGATTTAGGAATGCTGATGTTTATCCTTTACATAATCTACATTTTTTGTTAATTAAGAAAATTTAAAAGAAGATAACGCACAATTTGGTTATCGGAAAAATGGTCTAACTAATTTTTATATTATATTTATACAAAGTTGTTGTAATCTATGGCTTCTTTATAAACAGGAACCCATAAAATGACACACTGTTATTTTTTTAACCTCTTCATGTTTTGCTATATTAAAAAGTGGAAGATGTAAGTTAAGTTTTAAAATGTAGTCACCATTTATGTAATCTAGATACAAGATTTGAATAATTACATTTAATAGAAACCAACTTCTATGTGTTGTGTTCTTATTGTCTATTATTTATAATATTTATGTTGATTATTTTAAACATGGAACATTTATGTCTATTATTTAGAATAATTATTATTTTTCTCACGATAAATATGTTATTTTTAATAAATAATCAATAACCAATTGTAAACAAAATTTATATCTTTGATTCTCTTCAATTAATTCATACATTTTTTTAATGGTTGCAGCATACTTACTTATCTTCTATAAATTACCTATATTCAATATACTATTTCCTAATATTGTATACTCCCTTTTTAGATGAAATTCGAATATTAAACTATTTTTTAGTTGTAATCTTTTAAATTTCAAAAAATCAGGAACAAAATTATATCTAATAAAGATCCAACAACAATAAAATCATAAAAAACGTAATCTTTTTCCAATATTGAAGCATATAACTTTACCTCAAAACGTGAAATCCAAAATTTTGAAACACCTCATTCGTCTTCTTAATGTTCAATTGCTTCTGCGATTTTTTTTTCATTAAGCTTACATCAAACTGCTTCATTAAAGTTCTAATCCTCATTCCAGTTCTACCTGCAAGATTTCTATATCCATATGTCAGGTTAGTATTATGAGTTTAGATCATTTTGTTATCTCTATGAATTTATGGTTGAAATTTTCAACAATAATCAATATGCTGGAATAGATGTTTTTGTAATTGTAAAAAATTAACGGGAATAGATGTTTAAGATCAATAAGCAATTTATAATCATCACGATTTTCGTGTATCACACAATTTTACCTTAATTGATTCCATGGAGATCTAGGGTTTTAACCGTTGATATCATCCGAACCCACCATGGGTTGAAATTGGGGAAACAGCAGATTTAAATCGAATAAACCCTAGGTTGGAAATGAGGATGATGAGTCATGATGCTAATCAGGGAAATAATTGATTGTGGAACAGCAAGAAGGATAGTCTACCTTCGGATCGTATTTTTCAATCCTGACGGAGACCAAATCGGACGATTACACGTTATCGTAGATCTCCATGATTTTCTAGGTTCCCTTTCATGCGTTGTTGATTGCGATCGATTTAGGGGGAATCGAGGACAGTCATTGACCACTAATCTTCGACGACCGTCTATGGAAGATTGGAGTCGTTGTTAACAAACATCCAGACTTCTTTTGATGGAGTTATTTCTGCAACTACAACACAAGCTTCCGCTTCAAATCTTATTTTCGGACCCATATCTATAATCCGACTCATGTTAACTTTAATATTTTTATTTAAAGTCTCTTTTACACAATATAAACAAATATATTTTCTATTTTATTCTAGTTAATATTTTTAAAATCTTCAATTTAGTAATTTGTTTAAAATATATTATAAAAGAGTAAGTTAATATTTGCAAATTTTGTTACACATTTTAATAAACAAATTAATAAAGGTAACTTTTTAAATACATTTACTTTATTATCATTATTTATTTAATTCTAACTAATTTCAATTGTATTATATAAACATATTATGTACATAATTTCACATTTCATATCCTAACCTATGTCTTCTTATGCAGAAAACAACAGTAACATGTACCACATGCAGGCCAGAGAGAAAAGAAGACAAAGAAAAATATATTTGGAAAATAAAAGATCAAAGAAAATAAAAACAACATCGAACATTCCAAGTACATCATTACAGTATTTGTTAAAAAATACTGTTATATTGTTCTATACATATATTTACAAGTTTTATAATTTATTTTCATTTGCAGGTCAATCAATCAACATTGTTCGTCAAACTCAAAATGTTAATACATTTACAACACCTCTAAAGCATAACACAACCATACAATACTGCCCTTCCTTTACAGATGTTAGAACTCCATTTTGTAACATTACAAATGTTATAAATCCGTTATCTAACAATAGAAATGGTAATTATTATTATTTTTTTTAATATACTATTATCCATTATGTATATAATTGTGATATATATATATATATATATATATATATATATATATATATATATATATATATATAATTTTTTATTTATTTAATATATGATTATTTTTTTGGTCAGATATCATCGGTTTCGATAAATATACCACTTCCAAGTTAGCAAACAAAAGACAGTACAATGTACTTTCAAATGAAATGACATCAAAAAATGCATCCACAGTAACAACTTCTTCATCATCAATCAAGTTAAATCTAGGATGTCATAAATTAAAAACGAAGACAAGACATTTATCCCCTATCCCATTGATTGATCTGACAGAAGATGTAGAAAATATACATCAAGTGAACAATGAAAATCTTATAGTTGGTATCTCAAATGGTAATCAAAAAATAATATCCATGTTACATTTCAAATACTATGTTGTATATAATTATAAAATTCATTGATATTTTATTCAACGCTTTTATTTTACAGAATATTTGGATCATGGTGATTAAGTTGTTGTATGTCAAACATGTCGTGCAAAGTTATGGAGAAATGAATCCATTAGAGGTAAAGAAAAGGGAAACACAAATTATTCATTATGTTGTGGTTACGGCAAAGTTCAACTTCCAGATTTAAAGAATGCACCCCCGACTTATGAAAGAATGTTTCGAAATATGGACTCAAAAAGCAAACATTTCATGAAAAACATTCGACGTTACAATTCAATGTTTTCTTTCACGTCGATGGGTGGTAAAATTGATTCTTCAATCAATAGAGGAAACGCTCCATACATTTTCAGATTGGGTGGTCAAAATTATCATAGTATTGGAAGTCTTTTGCCAGCAAAAGGATCGGAACCAAAATTCTCTCAGTTATACATTTATGACATTCACAACGAAATTACAAATAGACAGAGATGTTTTCGGTATTTTCTCAAACTTCTTATTCATAATTTAGTATTATTAATATATATATATATATATATATATATATATATATATATATATATATATATATATATATTACTAATATTATTTATAAATATATTTGTTTTAGTGGTGAAAATGATCAATCAACATCAACTGATAGTGATATTATTGAAGATATTAAGGTGATGTTGGATTCAAATAATGTGTTGGTTAGATCTTATAGGATGGTAAGAGATACTTTTCAAAAAAATCCAGAAGTTGATATGAAATTACGACTTATCGGGAGAAGGGAGCAAGATGGAAGAACATATAACCTACCGACTGCTTCTGAGGTTGCTGCTTTAATAATTGGTGACATTTCGGATTCAATCGAGAAGAGGGATATCATCGTTCAAACAAAAAATGGTTGTCTACAACGTATCAGTGAGTTGCATCCTTCGTATCTTCCTCTCCAATATCCATTGCTATTTCCATATGGGGATGATGGTTATAGTGTTGACATTCTTCATAGAGGTGTGTCATTAACGAACAACAACAAGCGTGCGAAATGTACAATGAGAGAATATTTCGCTTATAGGATTCAAGACAGAGATCATTCGTTTTCTCTCATACTTAGGATTCAAGGTTGTTTCAACAATTTCTGGTAGATGCCTACACTATGATGGAAACGGAGAGAATGTACTACATACGTAGGCAACAACATGTTCTTAGATGTGATTCTTATGAAAATTTACGTAACCAAAAAGCTCAAGGGACGACTGATATCTCGAATGTCGGCCAACTGTCATATTACCTTCATCCTTTACCGGAGGTGCACGTTATATGCTGTAAAACTATTTGGATGTCATGTCACTATGCAAATGGTTTGGATATCCTGATTTTTTCATAACCTTTACGTGTAATCCCAAATGGCCTGAGATTAAAAGGTTTCTTAAGGATACTTCACTTCAACCAGAAGACAGGCCTGATATACTATGTAGGTTGTTCAAGATCAAGCTTGATGCATTCATTAAAGACCTAAGGGATAATCAAATTTTCGGCAAAGTTCAAGCATGTAATTAAAATAATATTTTTAAATTTTTTATAAAACATTGATGTTATTATTATATTTTAAATATGTTTTAATATCTAATCATATTTTACTTTTTTTTGGCAAATTCTTTTACAGATGTTTATACAATTGAATTCCAAAAAAGAGGTTTGCCGCATAGTCATATATGTCTATTCATGCATTCTGACAACAAGCTACCAACTGTTGAGCTTATCAATCCGATAATTTCAGCAGAGATACCAGACAAAATCGAAGATCCTGAATTATATTCACTTGTAAATGAGTTTATGTGTAACGCCCGCAGATCCGGGCTAGTCAATTTAGAGGAAACAGGGGTCGAAAATGACTTTTTGACAAAATATTATTTAGAATAAATAATCTTAACCAAGTTGTGGAATATGTCTCAAGGTTTCCGTACATATAAAGAACGCCGAAATCCGAGTTATAACGAAGAAGTTATGGCCCGTCGAAGTTTTACGGCAAAACCGACACGACACCAGGAAGCGTAAATAGTGAATTTACGATAGAGCGAGATTTAGCCTTAGCAATCTAAACAAAAGTTGTAGAATATGTTAAACTAAGAGCGTCGGTAAAAAGAACGCCCAAATCTGACTTCGTATGAGGAAGTTATGATTTTTCTAAGATTCGGCTTAGTAGTACACGGCCCGAAACTCGAATTTTGGTTCTAGCGGTTTTTAGCTTACGCGACCTAAATGAGAGTTGAAGATCTCATTAATAGGAACTCAACGGTAAAAAGATGGACGAAAACGGAGTTCGTATGAAGGAGTTACGAATTCTTCGCGGTCATTTAATAGTCTAAACGCCTCCTACAGTTAAATTTGAGATCGGTCGAGAATTAGCCAATGGAGTCTAAATGAAAGTTGTAGATCTTGATTTTACCTACGCGTGGATATAAAGAACGTCGAAAACGGAGCTCGTATGCGAAAGTTATGATTTTTCTAAGTTCGGAGGCTGATACGCGATAGGGGGTGACGTGGCACCACCAGAAGGCCACCACATGGACCAACTCGGCGAGTAGGTCCCCCCTACTCGGCGAGTCCATCAGATTTTGCACTATAAATAGAAGTGTCGGGTCTAGCCTTCTCTTCACACCTCCCAAACTCACTTTCTCTCTCTAGTTTCTCTCTCTAGCCTCCCTAACCCCCCTAAAAGCCTAGGTAAACCCCCTAGAACCCGAAGGAAGCCCCAAGACTCCCGGAGTCCCGAGAAATGAGCCTTTCGGCTCGGGAACGCTGCTCCAGTGAAGCCCGGTTTTGCGAAAAACCCGCTGTAAGTGAGCTACGCCTAACCTATCTTTAGTATAGCTTATGTTTTAATATAGTAACATTATTAGGAACTTATAATGAGTATTTGAGATATTATTATGAGTTATATTGAGTATTATTTAACACTTATATAATAATAATAATAATAATAGCTAGACTATTAATTAATCGCAGTTATCGTTAGACTAAACCCTAGTGGTATTGATACTAGGTTTTATCGAAGGAAAAGTGTGTTAAGAGTAACGAAGTGCTGTCCAAGCGTCGAGTCACCACCTACTCAGGTGAGTGCATAGTCCCTTTCATGAACATGATTTTAATACAAGTATTAATTGAAGTATTAATTATATGTTTATATGCGAGTTAATTGATGTTGCCTGAAATACATGTTAAGGAACATACCTGATTATACATGATGATTTAGGATGAAGAGTAAACCTAAATTAACTATGAGGAATATTGGGTAGTATTTTCTTACGAGTACGAGTGACTTATACCCTGAGAATAAAACTTTAGTATATGTCATTGATCCGAGAGCATGGATTAGACATAGTCATTGTCCCTAGTCCGAGAGTATGGATTAGGCATAATCATTGATCATTAATCCGAGAGTATGGATTAGTCATTTGTCCCTAGTCCGAGAGTATGGATTAGGTAAAGTCGTTCATTTCTGATCCGGGAGTATGGATTAGGTAAAACGGCTAACCTTAGGTCCGAGAATATGGATAGTCACGTTGTGAGGATCGAAGGGGTGGGATAAGAGTTGTTATATATATATATATATATATATATATATATATATATATATATATATATATATATATATATATATATATATATATATATATATGGTGAAATGGTATATTTTGTGAGTTTTAAACTATATATATGGTATAACATTGTGGGATTGAAATCCCTATGTACTCACCAGGTTTCCTAACCTGACCCACTAAGTTTATTTATATCACAGGTGTTGATATGGAATGACATTACACTGAGAGATTTAAAGAGATGTAGACCACTAGTGTGAATAATTGTAAGTTCTGTTTATGCTTATGTTTCTGTATTAACGATGACATCCCAAACGTTTTAAAATGAAATAAATATGTTTCTTCGAAAATGTTTTAATAACGTATTTACCATGTTTTTCTGGGAACAAATTCCGCAACATTTTTATGAAATGAAGTACTCTGATTTTTATAAAGCATAAACAAAATCGGTATTTTTTTGCCGTGAAAATGGGGATGTCACATTATGATTCATGGTCCATGTGGAGCTGAAAATATGAATTGTCCATGCATGGTGGATAAAAAGTGCTCTAAAAACTTTGCAAAACAATTCATTAATCATTCTTCTGTAGATCAGAATGGTTTTCCGTTATATAGGCGAAGAAACGATGGTCATTTTGTAGAAAAATCAGGTGTAAGGTTGGATAATAGAAATGTTGTTCCATACAACAAATATCTATTGAAAAGATATCAGGCACATATTAATATTGAATGGTGCAATCAGGGATCTTCTATAAAGTATTTGTTTAAATACATAAATAAGGGTCCTGATAGAGCTACAGTTGCTGTTGTACCAACCAACAATGAATGTGAAAATAATGATGCGGTCGATGAAATAGCTAAATATTACGATTGTAGATATTTATCAGCATGTGAAGCATCATGGCGAATTTTTACATATGATGTTCATTGCAGATATCCTTCTGTTGTCAGACTGCCTTTTCATCTTCTTAATCAACAACAGATTGTATATGGTGAAGACGATGATATTGATGATGTTCTTGACAAACCTTCTGTTGCGGCTTCAAAGTTCACAGCTTGGATGGAATGTAATGCAATCGACAGTGAAGCACGAAAACTCACATATGTTGAATTCCCTACAAAGTTTGTTTGGATATTAAATGGTCGGTTTTGGAAGCGAAGGAAAGTAGGAAAAGCCATCGGTAGAATTCATTCTGTTTCACCTAAACTAGGTGAGGCATATTTCTTAAGGATTCTTTTAAATAAAGTAAAAGGACCAACATCATTTGATGATATTCGCACGGTAAATGGTCAAACACATTCTTCTTTTAGAGATGCTTGTTATGCACTCGAGCTATTAGATGATGACAAGGAATACATTGATGCAATTAAAGAAGCAAGTCATTTTGGATCTGGTTTTTATCTACGCTTTTTATTTGCTACATTGTTGATGTGTAATAGTATGTCAAAACCAGAGGTCGTTTGAGAAAATACATGGGAATATTTGGCAGATGGAATTCTATATAGACAACGACAAAGATTTAAGTCTGCAGGTATAACATTTTTTCTTATTTTTTTTTAAATTAATTTATTTTTATTATTCAACAACCATTAAATCATTATTAATAAAATTATTAAATATCGACGACAAATTTTATTAATTATTTAATATTTTCGTGCAGAATTGTAACTCGGAGTAGATGAACTTAAGAACTTAACTTTGTTCGAAATACAACAAATTTTACTTCGAAACAACTCTACACTCAAAAACTTCAAAAACATGTCATACCCAGATGTTGAATCCGTTTCTTCTTCAAACAATCGGCTTATCACCGAGGAGCTAGATTACGACGTTCCCATGATAAAGAATGACTATGATCGTATGTTTCTTGCATTAACAGATGAGCAACGTAATATTTTCCTAAACATCATGAGTGCTATTCAAGAAAATAAAGGAGGTGTCTTCTTTGTTTACAGTTATGGTGGAACGGGTAAAACTTTTTTATGGAAAACAATATCTGCAGCAATTAGATCTGAAGGAAATATTGTATTAAATGTTGCTTCAAGCGGTATTGCTTCCTTATTATTGCCTGGTGGTAGAACAGCACACTCTCGATTTATAATTTCATTTGAGCTTACAGAGGATTCTTTTTGTAACATAAATCCAGACGGTGAGTTGGCAAGCTTAATAAGAAAAACCTCTTTAATAATTTGGGATGAAGCACCTATGATCCATAAGCATGCATTTGAAGCTTTAGATCGAACTTTTAAGGATTTACTAAGGTGCGTAAATTCAACAATCTCAAATATTCCGTTTGGAGGGAAAGTTATTGTCTTTGGAGGAGATTTTAGACAGATTCTACCTGTTGTTCCGGGTGGCAGTAGACAGAACATTGTAAATGCTTCTTTGAGTTCTTCGTATTTATGGGAACATTGCAAAGTCCATAGATTAACAAAAAACATGAGGCTAACTGTTGGAAGGGATCAATCAGATATAGGAAAAATAAGAGATTTTGCAAATTGGTTGTTGGATATA
Source organism: Lactuca sativa (assembly GCF_002870075.4). Lineage (NCBI taxonomy): Eukaryota > Viridiplantae > Streptophyta > Magnoliopsida > Asterales > Asteraceae > Lactuca > Lactuca sativa. Next base: position 17,492,192 of record NC_056623.2, read on the forward strand.
GGAGAAGGAAAACTTGGTGGTCCGAACGACGGTGAAACGATTATCGATATTCCGGATGATATTCTCATTAACGATTCACATGATCCTATAGGTTCCTTAATTGAGTTTGTATATCCTTCAATTTTAGAGAACTATAGTGATATAAATTATTTCCAAGAAAGAGCGATACTTGCTCGAAAAATGAAGTTGTCCAGGAAATAAACGACCGTTTGCTTAAGAAGTTTCCAGGAGATGAAGTTGAATATTTCAGTTCAGACAGCATATGTGAATCCGAATTTCTCCATGATCAATTTGATGCAAATCTATACTCTCCTGATGTATTAAATGGTCTCAAAGTATCCGGTTTACCAAATCATAAGTTAGTTTTAAAAATTGGTGTTCCAGTAATGTTACTGAGAAATATTGATCAGAAAAACGGCTTATGCAATGGCACAAGACTACAGGTGTTATCATTGGGCAAACGTGTTATTGAGGCACGTATAATAACTGGAACTAATATTGGAAATCGGACTTTTATTCCAAGAATGTCTTTAACTCCATCAGAAAAAAAGATTCCCTTCAAATTCACAAGAAGACAGTTTCCTTTGGCCGTATGTTTTGCAATGACTATTAATAAAAGTCAAGGACAATCGTTATCAAATGTTGGTTTGTTTCTGAAAGATCCAGTTTTTTCACATGAACAATTGTATGTTGCCTTATCTAGAGTTCAGAGCAGAGAGGGATTAAAATTATTAATTTTAGATAAAGATGACAAACTCACAAATAAAACTTCCAATGTTGTTTATAAGGAAGTTTTTCGAAATTTGTAGCCAACTTTTTTGTAACGTCGTTTTATTCAATTTTAGCAAATCACACTTAATTAGGAATGGCAACGGGGCGGGTTCGGGGCGGGGCATGGTTTCCCAAACCCGCCCCGATATCTTTCGGGTTTCTTATCGAGGCGCCCCAATGGGTTCGGGTTTTCCAGTCGGGTTTCGGGTTTCTTATCGGGTTTACAACAATTCATAACGAAATCTTTATTCCGTTTTAGGGTACCCCGATGTCTTATAAAAAATATGTGTTCTAGTCTCCCTTTTAAATTAAAAATATGATGAATCACTTTAATAAAATTAAATCGACGTTATATTAAAAATTATTTTATTTAATTTTAGTGTAATACATCAAAACATAAAAAATGATCGTTCACACCGGATTGTTAATAACTAAAAAGATTTTCCACAGTAAGTATTTTATCTTTGATGCGTGCCATTAACATATATATATATATATATATATATATATATATATATATATATATATATATATATATATAATCGGGGCGGGTCGGGTCGGGGCGAGGATAACCCACTCCCTGCCCCGAACCCGATAACGACCCGTTACCCGACCCGAAATAATCGGGTTTCGGGTTTCCCCATCGGGTTCGGGTTTTTTTGTCATCCCTACACTTAATCCATCATATTACTGTATTTTTTTATAATTACATATTGTTGTATTTTATGTTAATTTCATTACACACATTGGTAATGCATCATATGCATATGTCCAACAAGAATTATGCATAAAAAAAAGAGTTTTCAAAAATCTTCATTCCGAATTAAATACTTCTCATTTACTTTGTAATTAAATACTTACAAATTAAAAAATTTATTGAAATATTCAATATTACAATTTATAAGTTATAAGAATTATTGAAATATTATTTTATTAAATAATTAATTTTTAAATTCAATTTAGAAATAGCACCCGTGGGTTCCACGGGTTTTAACCTAGTCTTCTCTAATAAATGAAGGTTTTTTTTGCCACTTGTCACACTCTCATTCATTTTGCCACATGTCATTTTGTGGTTATTTTGAATTAATTTTTATTCCATATGTAATTTTGTGGTTTTCCTATTTTATAAAATTTCATATGGTATTTAAATTTAATAATAAATGCATATCAATTTCATTAATAAACTTTCCTTATAATTTTAAAATTTTAAAATAAAATGTGATTAATTTGCTTTGATTATTTTATTTAAATGATTTGTTTAAATTTAAAAGAAAAAAAAAACACTTTAATTTTAGTAATTCAATATTTTTCTCATTTTTCTTATAAATTCAAATTTCTAAAATGTTTATATATATTTAATTATTTTAAATACACCCATGTAATACATGGGCTCACACCTAGTTATCAAATCATTCAAAGCTTTTGAATCGGTTGTAACTTAAGACTTTGACCTAGTTTTACCGATCCTTATTAAACATTGCTAATTGGAAAAACTTAAAACTGTATATCATTTGCCCATTCGTATTATCTGTGGAAACTAACTACAATAAATAAGTAGTTGCAAATGCCCAAGATTCAAAGACTGTTGTATCGACCATAAATAATGTAAACATATTTATCAGAAACAATCAAAATTGTTATAACTTCTTGACCCAAGATTTAAAGAAAAAAAGAATTACCTATTTATTTTAGACCATATGACCAACAAGTAATTAATATCAGTCCAGTAGAAAACACAGTTCAAGCCACAGATGCATCTCACCTGCCACCATCACCACTGCTGACATTGCTGTCTCCATCATAATAGCCACCAGCATTACCACCATAGCCGCCACTACCATAACTATTTCCACCATAACCACCACTGTTAAAGCCATCACCGCCACCTGCAACACCAGTGTTCTCACCATCACCACCAAAACCACCATAGGCCCCACCACCGTAACCACCTCCACCAAAGCCTCCACCTCGGTAACCACCACCACCACCCACTTGTGGCCTATCATTTGCATAATTCACTTTAACCACTCGGCCATGTAACTCCTGGAATAGTCAGCTATCAGTATTCTCTTTTGACTTAATGCAGAAAGAACGACTTAATAGACAACACTTTTTTTAATCATCAACAGACTTTTTAATTAAAACATAAAAGTTTTAAAGAGAAAAAAAAAGATAAATACCCTTTGATCCAATGCCTGAATTGCAGCAGAAGCAGCCTCAGTATCAGTGAAAGTAATAAAGCCAAAACCTCTAGATCGACCAGTTTCACGATCCACAATAACCCTAGCTGAAAACAAGAACAAATTTACTCACTTATTGCAATAATTTCTACTACCAAAATTCCATATAAACACAAATGCTTGGATTCGATTACTGGAAATTAACATGAATAATACCTTCTTGGACATTCCCATATGCACTAAAAGCTTCTCTTAAGCTCATTTCATCTGTGGCATAAGACAGGCCTGCAAAAAATAAAGTTGATGGAAATATCAAGATCGACTTCACAAATCACAAATTTGATATTTCAGTTGGGAATTTGAAATTACCTCCCACAAATAGTTTTGACGACGACATGCATCGTATCACTTGAAAAATAGATGGGTTGGCTGCCGATAGTTCATGATTGAACTGCTTGCTTACAGTCTGCCTTACCATGTTGCCCACTTTGTTGAAGAAAGCCATGGTTGTAAGTTAAAACCTAAATCCAGCAAAACAGAGGATCAATGAAGTTTCGCTATATAACATATAACAAAATGATGAAGCTTTGCAGTAAGTTGGTCAAATTCACTATCTTTTGTAAGTAATTTTCAATCTTGACACGAAATTCGATAGACATTATCTTCATAAATCATACTAACTCTTAGAATATTATAAATAAGACTGAACTCCATGATCAATAACAATTTTGCAAAGTACACGGTAAAAGTTCTTAAATATGCAAAGTTCGTGAATTAATTTTCAAAATCAAAATCAGAAAGAAACCCATCCCTCCTTGCTAGCCAAAAGATCCAATCCATCCACGTGTTGATTTTTGTATTCTTTAAAACCACTTCTATTTTCATTTTCAAATTATCAAACTCGTAGATAGTTACAGTAAAAAATATATATATAATGAAAAAAACAAACGAACCAAGAGTAACAATGAGCATATACACAAATGCAATAACCAAATCAAAACATACCTTTGATTCGTTGAGCTTTACTACTGCGTGTTTATGATTCAGAACCCTAAAATGAGGGTTTATGGGATTTTCAGGAAGGGTTTTTTATTTAAAGATACTGGATCGGAGTTGGGGAAGTATGGGCCGTCGGATGGGATGTTCAGGCTTGAGACGTTGGACTTGGACCGCAAGATTTTGAAGTTTTGAACATCTCGGCTATAAGAAGTAGTAATTAACCCTCAAGTTTTGATAATTTACGTTTCAGTCGCCGCTTAAGTAAATTTGTTTGAGAGTAGGGTGTTTGGCTAACTTAAAAAAAAGTCTTTTACCCTACGGCATAAATTAAAATAAGTGCCTACTGTGTTAGGTGAATTGTTTTATTAAGATGTTATTTAAGTGTGATAGATTGACGTGTTTATCAAAATCAATCTTGTTGAATAATAAATAAGTAAGGAATGTGTGTTGTGCACATTTGTTTAAGTTTATTCAGAATTCAAAGTAAACAGGGATGACAAATCGGGCCATCGTGTCGTGTTTTTGTCTGACACGACACGGCACTACAAGGTTTTATGTAACACGAAAACGACACGACACGATCTCGGGTTTTTTTTAAACTAACACGAAAACGAACCAATTAAAAACGACAAACACGATACGACACGAAAAACACGAAAACACGACAAAAAAATGTTTAATCGTGTCAAATTTTGAACGCGAATACGATACGACATGACGTCGTGTTTTTTACACTTGACACGAACACGAATTCGAAATTCAGTTTCGTCTCAATTTCGTTTTGTGTCGTGCATTTTTGTTGTGTCGTGTCATCAATTGTTACCCCTAAGTAGACTATCATTTAGATGTGAAGTCCCTAAACGAACGGGGTCCGGGAGTAAAGCCCCTTGATGGGGTCGAGCTGAAGATAAGTCAGACATAAAACTGTTTTAGGACGATTTTATTGGTTGCTAAAACTCTTTTACCCGAATTTATTATTGTCCTTGTTGAACCCGAATTTATGACCGTTTTATTGGTTGCTAAAACTGTTTTAGGACAGTTTTCAGACATAAACTGTATTGTGACGGTTTTCTGATAACAGAAGTACTTAAGCAAATTTTGATCAAAATTCTAGTAACACCTGATTCAAGGAACTTTCATTTTTGACCCTTGGTATATAAATATTTTGCAAATTTGGTCCCCAAGGGGCAGTTTTGCCAATTTCATAAATCCTGGGAATACACGGGGCGTACTTCTCGTACGCGGGGGGTACGCATGCAGGGACAAACCCTAAAATTTAGGGTTTGGACCCTATTTAAACAACCTAATGACCCATTATCATCTCATCTCTTAGCCTCCATTGCCCTTTGAGTGTCATTTCGAGCTCCTTTTTCGATTGTCTTTTTATCGTTGAGCTCCTATCAACGAGATCTTCAGTTTATCGTTTAGGTTGTGTCGGTTAATAATCGATCGATCTAAAATTTAATTTCCGAGTTGTGTACTGCTACGCTAAATCTTAGAAAAATCATGTATTCCCCAAAATTGGACGTTCTCTATAGGCACGCTCTCAGTTTAACGTCTACTACAACTCTCGTTTAGATTGCTAAGGCTAAAAAGTATTTCATCAAAAAAATACATTTTACGATACACGAAGTCATGTCAATTTAATCGCGAAACTTCTACGGGTTATAACTTCTCAGTTATAAGTCGGATTTCAACGTTCTTTATATGTACGAAATCCTTGTGACATATGCTATAACTTTAGTTAGGATTGTTTATTCTGAATAATCTTTTATCAAAAAGTCATTTTTAACGCTTATTATCTCTAAATTGACTAGCCCGAATATGACGATGTTACACCTCAACGGCAACAATCTTGTGGATCTCATCATCACTGACACTCGACCTCTCAGGGTCGATGGAGCCAGAAGCTCGAGTAGCCACCATACCGAAACAGACAAGAAAAATCATCATAAATCAAGCTAAAGAGCATACACTAACACCCACACACTCCTACAAGTTCCTTAGTTCGTTAAGATTCCTTCTTGAGTCGTGTACGGATCCGATGTTTTTAGTAGTACGGATCCGATACTACCTTCCACACCATCTTCGTTGCCCTCGCCATTTGCTTCGTGCATGTCAATTGTACACAATACGAGACTCGATAGACACTCGAATAAATGACTTCACCTCAAGTCCACAACCAAACAATGAACAAGAAGAAAAGCTAAATCAAACATTCTAAGGCTATAAAATCCTAACTATATACAATTATATAGCATACACCAAGTAGTTATCAATGTCATATTCAATCTCATAAGAATGAACTCTTAGGATAAAGGCATCACAAATCAAGCAACATTATCACACCATTCTTGCACGATCCTTAGCTTACCACTAGTTAGCATGCAATTCTACCGGCTCATAAAATATAAGCTATGCACTACTAATATTATAAATTGAGGTATTTTGGGAAACTACCGCTCGAGGTCTGGTTGATTGTACACACTGCTTCATTGGGTTTTCATCCTATAAAAATCTTCATTTATTTGATAAGTTTTTATAAAAATATTCATATCCTTAGTTTGAGTTTGTAATTACCCTGAGGTTCATCCAAATACCTCAAACCAATGTTGTAACGACCCAATTTTTCACGTCCAAAAATTTCATTTTTTATTAAGTGATTTGCAAAACATTTATAACATAATATCATCCAATCATATCGTTTCATAAAAACATGTATCGTGTTTGAAAACCGAATCGTAAGAACATAATAATGTCAGAGTACAAATCCCAGAATAACTCATAGTGCGGAAAACAAAGTGTGTGTATGATGTGCCGCTACTGCGCCAGCTCCTTCCCCTTAGCTGAAGAGGTACCTGAAACCAAAACTATAAATTGTAAGCACGAAGCTTAGTGAGTTCCCCCAGCGTACCACATACCATACAGTCACATAACATACATATTGTCGAGCAATTATGGGGTGCCCGACCTACCCGATACGGCCATTCTGGGGTGCCGACCTACCCATGCGGCCATTATGGGGTGTCGTCTTACCCGTGTCAAGACATTATGGGGTGTTGACCTGCCTGTCGGTCCTAACAACCGAACCTCGGGGACTATTCCACCCCCTACTGCTACTATCACATATATCGTAACATAAACATATTATCAAACATATATGGGATGTCCGAACTACCCTTCGGTTCTAACGACCGAACTTGGGGACTATTCCCCTCCTACTACCACCATCGCATATAACATATCATGCCAACATATAAACATATCATCACGTACTGTCAGACATATTTGAGGTGTCTGACCTACCCTTCGGTCCTAACAACCGAACTCTACTACTATCACATATAACATATCATGCCAGCATATAACATATCAGGTAGTAGCAAACCTATATGGATATCACAAAGACAAACATCTAACATACGACTCCTACTGGTGGGTCGGCATTGTGGCCGTAGACCCACCGCTACTGGAAGGTAACTCATCTTGTAGTAGCTGCTGATCTGTACGAGAATCCTATGATTGTTGTCGCCGCCGCTCCGGAAATCCTCCGGCTATAATTCCCACAAAACACTTAGTCATACACTACTAACTGCACTCAGGGTAAAATGACCATTTTTACCCCTGACCAAGTCAACGTCAAAGTCAACTTCCAGTTGACCTGACTCGCCAACTCGCCGAGTCCCTATCCTTCCATTTGTCCTTATACCCGTCTCTACTCGTTGAGTTAGGCGATGACTCGACGAGTTTTCCTTCTAATCGAACATCGATTGAATCTTCATCCGACTCGCCGAGTTGTATGAACAACTCATCGAGTTCATATTCAACTGATACACAGGTCCTGACCTGGACTCGCCGAGTTTGTCTTCATCCATAAGAAGATTGCCTTGGACTCGCCGAGTCTGCTCATGCACTCGCCGAGTCCCATGAATTTCTAGGACAATGGCTTAGTCCATAATGTTGGGTCACTCCCCAGGACTCCCTAAAACCTTTCCACACTCAACTGGGTCCTTTTGACCCTCAACTGATATGGGGCAGAACCTTGGACTCGTCGAGTCCAAGAATGGACTCATCGAGTCGGTCACATCCACTCACTAAGACTTCGATTTCTGATGTACAACCCTTGATCAAAAGATAGATCTATGCTTCTACAATCGATATAGCATGTAAAGTTACAACCTTTACGTGCTTGCATGGGACTTTGAACTCAAAAGGTCCTAAAATAAGCTCTTACAATGCATGGGGCCTTCTTTGAGTGCAAAAACCACTCCTTTCTGCCTTGTAACCCCTTTAAGGACCTAGATCCGAAACATCAACCCCCAACCGTAATGCCTTAGAAAAGCCCTAAAACTCTACAAAATGGGATCTATCAAAAGAGCAAACAAGGTGTAGACTTTATACTGTCACACCCCCGAACCAGACGGCGGAAACGTCCGAGGGCTTGTGCGTGACTTCATCTTGAAATATCATTACAGTTAATATAATTGAAACATAACATCATCATCATCACACATGTAATATTACAACATTCATTGTTTACATCGAGTATTGTATTTGAATATTGCATGCCAAAATAGTAAGAGTATGATGAAACAAAATATAACACAATATCCATTAGTTTGTTTCGTTCATCATGCTTCAACGGTTTCCTGAGAATACAAGTTATTTTGAAAACGGTCAACATAAAAATGTTTGTGAGTTCATAAGCATGTTTGTGAAAATGATTTGTATAACTTTGAAAACCACCAGAAAATCCGATATTTTCTGAAAATTGTTTAGTGTGTTTGTGTTGGATCTTGTATTAATGCATGTATGTTATTGTTTATTTGACTAAAAAGGTAAAGAGAATGTAGAGAGAATGTAAGAGCATGTAAAGAGAATGTTCCCAGACAACCCGATGTTGCCTGTAAAAAAAGGTATTCCGTAAACTTCATAACGTTAATTCTTCTAAGCGAGCCGTCATAACCATACTAAATAATGACAATTTCGCCTGTCTTGGCGTCGTTGGACGCCGATTTTGACTTTGATTATAAGGTTTTCGTCACCCTAGACTGAGTTAGTCTAACTGTAGCAAACAACTGAGGTGTGGGGTGTCAACCCCGTATAGATCTATAAACAAATCCCCGTTCTCCCTCCAAGAGACTTTGGTTATAACTACAGGCTACGATCGTACACTTAATAGGTGCCAACCGACAAATACTCGCTAGATCCTTAATCGAATTTACGCGAAGAAAAAGGTATAAACTCATTCCAAGACCAATGATCCATGTAAGTGAACCACTAAGGCTTCGCTAAACATGTAAATCATTTCAAGACCCAATTGGAATGAGATTATATAACATGGGCCCGAAATATATATGAAATGACAACTAAGGCCCATTTCACATGTAAAGTATTTACAGACCCAAATAGCACACAAATAGTATCCAAGGTCCGTCGCACATGTTAATGGGTCAATGAGGCCCAATAAACATATACAGGACCTCTCACACATAAAAATGGGCCACTAAGGCCCAATAACCTAGAAAATGATCAAATTAAATCCATTTGTTGGTTTATCATTGGTTTTGGCTCAAGTATTTACTAAAATATCATAAAAAGAAGAATGCATATAAAACTCATTCTCAGGACCAATAAACATGTAAGTGGACTACTAAGGCCCACTATACGTGTCTATTATTTCCAAGCTCAAAAGGAATGTGAATGTCTATCCTAAGCCCAATATACATGTAAAATAACACTAAGGCCCACTAAACATGTATATTATTTCCAGGCCCAATAAGGATATGAATATCGTTTTTAACCCGTTTGTTATTGTTTTGTTTATTTTAGCTTGATTATTTACATAATTGATATCTAAAGCCCACTTTTTGTAAAAATGACGTTCTTGGCCCCCTAAGCCAAAAATTTACAATTAAGGCCCAATTTTTGTAAGAATAACACTTTAATCTCCAATTTTGTTAAAAACCTGTGTTGATGACTACTTTGTGATAAAAAATAACATTTTAAACCCATTTTTGTCAAAAATATCATTTCTGACTTGGTTTTTGTGAAAATATACATTTTTCTGGTTTTTGGCTTTTCCGACCTAGTTTTTAGAAAATTTGTAGAAAATTCATCGTAAGTTGAAATTTGGATCTGTAAATTCTGGAAGTTTGGAAATTTTGTCTACTTTGTTCACAATTTTTCTCATAATTTTTGATGGCCTCAAACTAGTGTGAAATTACTCATCTTCACAGGTTGGTCCGAAATTATTTCAAATATGATAGGCAGTTTTGTAAAATTCGTCAAAAATCGTAGAAAAATCGTATGAAAACGTGAGAGTAGTCATTTTAAAGGTATAAATCTGAACTTTATCCATGTAAAACAGTTTTGAAAAATACTTCCATTTGGAGGGTCAAAACAGTCCGAGATTGGACCAAAATGTTTCTGTCAAGGGCTGTTTTGTAAGTTTAGTTTATAGATCTTTGAACACAACACTTATTTTTGCTATATCAAGTATACAAATCCCATATCTACATGTTTAAATGTAATACTTGTGATAAAACATACTTTTCTCAAGATTCATATGAAGATCCTAGTGATAAACTTCATGTTTCTTAACATATTTATAGATTAGTGAAGTAATCAACACATAATCACCAAATGTTTCAACAAAACACACATAATCATGCATATACACATAGATCTACACAAATCAACTTGTATTATCCCCCAAAAACAAGTAAAAACCAAAAATAAGGGGGTATGAACTCACCTTGTTTGAAGATTTCGGTTTTTGATGAAGAATTGAAGAGATCTCGGCCCTAGATGTGTTTTTGAGATGATTTTTGGCTCTAAGGTGTTCTAAGAGCATAGATCATAAAATAAGATGGGTTAAGATGAGATTTAAGGTGTATCTTGAAGTTAAACCATGGAGTCCAACCAAAAGCTTACCAAATGTGATGAACTTTGAAGATGAGTTCTTGATATGCTCTTGATATTCTCGAAAATTAGGAGGATGGAAGGGGGAAATTCTTCATATTAGAGAGGAGGATGAGAGAAAATTCTTGAGTTTGGAAGATGAAAATGATGGTGGTGATGGAGGCCCTAATGGCCGTGAGTTTTCAAGATGGGAGAGGGAGAGAGAAGGCTTCCTAGATGCATGAGAATTTACCTTGTTGTATGGTGGTTTTAGTGCATGGGTGACCACCATGCAATATTGAGGTGGCACTTGTGATGGGTTTTGGTCATAAGACATCCTATGTGCTCATACAAACCCTAATGCTTGGATCTACGTTTCTCTATTGTACATGCTTTGAATCCAAGACTATAAACCCTAATTCTAGCATATGGAAATCAATATTAACATATAATTAGGTTAATGATATTACCTTGATTGTTATGTAGCAATAACAATCCCAATTCCTCCTTTGAATTGACTTTGGAAGGATTAGAGTCACAAGTGTCACTCCTCTAATGGTTCACAAACACCATAAGCAAGAGGATTAAGAGGAGAGAGGATGGAGGCTACGAAAACCGTGTGAAAACCCTAGAAGGTTGCTTGTCCACGTTTTTGAGCCTTAAGGGTTCTATATATAGTGAGACTATTAGGGTTATCTAACAAGGAAACCCTAATTTGTTTGCTTAAGCCCTAAGCAACCCATAGACTCCTTTAATCAAGCCCTTGGACGATTTCCTTATGGGCTTCCCATAAGAATTCGTCCACCTCTTGATTTAAGACAATCCATGGCCCAAATTGCAATTATCTTATAATTACAATTCCAGTTCCTTAAGTTTAATTAATCTCTTTTAGTCACAAAACTAATTACCAATTAATTATTGACTAATATTAATTAAACAATATGATTTCTCCTTTAATATATTATTCTCATAATATATTAATAAATCATATTTAATCATTTCTCTCCATAATTCATCCTATCAAGTTGCTTTGGTGAAGGCAACCCAAAAGGACCATGCACCATCGGGTCAAGTACATACCAAAATAGTTATGGACTTAGACATTAATCCAACAGTCTCCCACTTGGATAAGTCTAATAACTACTATGCGTATGACTTTAGATCCTGATCTGCAATTGTAGCTTTCCAAAGCCGCTGTCAACTATGATCCTATCAGATACGCGTGTCCTTAGATAAGGGATCATATATTCCTCCATTCTAGATATCATATGAGATATGATTTCAAATCATTCTCTTTGTACTACTTCTCGATTTCTGATTTATGATGACTGACTAATTGAACAAATCAAATTAGCCCTAGCCCGGCCGAGCATTTACGTTTGTCATCACTAAACTATCGAGATAAAAGGAATGGATAAACTTTGATACAATGCTCGCTTGCACTCACGCACCGAATCACACACAACAATATGTTTTATAACACCAAGTTAGTAGTGCGTTTACATATTATCAATGTGCAACCGATTCGCAAGATACAACTCACACATCTCGGTTTCAAGAATATAAGATGTTATCGTCTCACCAATCACTCGTGATACAATTCATGGAGTGATCCAAGTGAGCGTGGGTTTAATCCAATGCTCAAATCATATTCATAAGCACTCATGGACGTTGCAGCAAACATTTGCTTATGTTTAATGCTCTTTAGACAATCCACACACCAATTCACGACAGTCTTCATTCATATCTACTTCCAACATATGAACAACTGTGGCCCGTTCGAATAATTCGATAAACTCAATTATTCTGGAAGTCAAAACATGCAAATGTGAAACACAAGAATAATACTAATCCCATATGGCCTAAAGCCTTTGAGTATAAATAAAACGCCTTTTATTTATCACCATATTGATTACTCATTATTTGTCGTTTCGGGTAACCAACTTCTTACTTGAATTCCAACACTTGTCCCATGCTCCTAGTATGCACACAATGTTTACCTATGGTTCTTACTTTGTGAAATAGATCACATTGAACACATTTCCAATCCTTCTCATTTCACAACTCCAAATCCGTTTTTCATAAGTTAAAGAATATCAAATTCTTGTTACTTATAGAATATGCTAGATTCTAACATTCTATGCAACTATCCTTTCGTAATGTCACTGCACCAAAGTCACAAAGACTATTGCCAATGATATTACAAAGTCCTCTATCGGAGATTGTTACAAGACAATTCCTTAGATATGATGTCTCTCACTCAAGGTACATTCCTTTGAACATCCTTTTGCATAAAAGTTTCTAATCTAGACATAGATTTTCAATATTCAATTCCCAATATGGACACGCTTCCATATTTTCCATATGACAACTCATTCTTAATAGAATCTTATGTATTCGTAATGATGTCAATATGGTCCATCCGGTATGGAAACATTTCCATAATTTCCATATGACAACTCATTCTTAATAGAATCTTTTCTATTCATAATAATGTCGATATGGTCCATCCAATACCATGCTTCCAACTACTAACAAGCGACCAATCCTCGTCGAACTTTGGATTGTCCTTTGATAGTTGTTTAATTATTTTAGTCAAAACCGATTCTAGTCCTTTTTCCCTTTAAATGCGCTAGACATTTGGAAAATTTTAGAATGGTCAAACATTAAAGCATTTGCAATCGATCCTATACCCGAAGCGTATGGGACACGACGCATAATGTTTTATTTGCTATGTTCTCAAAATTCGAATTGTGAAGAGGAATGCCGTAATCATAATCGAAATTTTAAGAACACACTATGTACCTTTGACTAAGTTTATTAACATTTCTCAACCTAATCCTTTATATTTGAAATGAAGCATAATATTCTCTCCTTTAATTATAGCAAAACAACCTTTCAACTCTTACAACTTTGCAAAGTATGACTCTTGTTTTCTATAATTAATATTGCTAACCTTGTAATACTTTCCTTAATAATCGTACAATCATAACTTTTATGCTCCCACTATCATGATGATTACTATAAAACATAACACTTATGCTCCCACTAGCTTCGAGATGTATTTATGAACATCTTAACTTTCAGAAAGACAATACTTATTGAATTTCTTAAGTTCATGTTTCTAATACTTAGTGCTTTGATAATCTTTTATCAAGGCTTTTTAAACTTATACACCTTTGCCTTCGATAGTTCATATGTGTGTCTAAACAATTAAGACTAATTGCCAAACTTCACAATTCAATTTATGGAAAGGGATACCGTAACCATGATCAAATTCGAGAATGCAATTTTACAATTACTATCTTTTTAAAATTTTTCTTAGTGAAAGCATTTCCTCACAATCATTTTCATGAAGGAGGAAATCTTATGACACTTAGATTTAAACGGTGTATGTGTTCTTATCCATGTGAATTTGTTAAAACCAAAGTTTACGACAAATTCAAACTCATATGGACCGAACTTTCTTAATCTTGATTTCTTGCCTTTTGGTAGCACAGCTGCCCACCATGTCTTCCAAGTAGTTAAGCAGCTCACCCTTTCCTATCAATGTACCTTTCATCGATTAAGGTGCTTTGCCATTTATGCGTTCAAAATGAGAACTCATAGAACTCACATGCATAATTAACTCAATTGGAATATCACAGAAACAAAATAATGTCAACACGATAGGTTGTAAACCTCAACTCGTGTGCTAGTGATGATTGATAAGGTTTATTTGATTTGTTCTTGAAACCTTTCAAGACCATTAAGACTCCCACTGACTCTTTGACATATAAGATTCTCTTGTCAAAACATTTCTTGACAAACAAATATTCAAGAGTTAGTGTAGTTTTTATCAAAATTCTTCATAAATTGGTCCTAGTTGGTCTTTGTCTAATCTAAGACATCACAACTTACCACATTTAATGAATGTTTTAAACCTTCTTAATACTTTTCACTCATTGTCACAATCTTAACTTTAAGACTTGTTATTGGAATGAAGTATGATTGACTTCTTGATCTAACCATTTCTTCAATTCTTGATTCCTCTCCTTAGACATACAATTGTACTAAGACTTAGTAAGAGGATCAATTGAGATATGGTTCTTAATCATTAAGACCTATCATAAAGCATAATAGCTACTCTCCATTCTTCTTAGAATGGAGAAACTTTTATCTTTCTGCCTACTTGATTCTTATTATTCGTTCTGCTATTGATCAAAACCCTTTAATCAATTCAGAATTACACTTAATCTTGTAAGTATAATCATATTTATTAAACCTTTAGTTAATCATGACAAATATCTTTGTTACTCTTATGGTGGACTTGATCAACACACAACTTTGTGTACTCGATCTCCTAGTCCTTCACTTGACACTTTGTCAATGAATTAGTCTAATTTCCAAATGTGAAATTTCTCATTCATCGTGCAACCAAGTTGCATGATTCCAAGTTTCCGTCTAATTGAAACTTGAGCGATGAGAAACTCTCCCTATTTGGTAAATTCTCGACATTTTCATAAACAACATTGTTAAGAATCAACTCCATTATTGCTAATAGAAACATTCAAACATCAATTTTTCATATACGCCATTGCAAGGATAAATAAATAATATAAAATCAAAATTTATTTTATTGCGGAAAATTTTTTGTCCTTACAATGAAATTCATTGAAAAACTATGCTTATACATCTTTCTTAGCAATCTAATTTTAACTCTAAGTAGTAGCTCAAGAATCTAATCTTCGAGAAATGCGATCGAAATCCATTCTTTCACAGTTAGATTTTGCTTACTTCTTCCCTTAAGCTTCCTTTCTTTTCTTCGATCCTACAAAATATCAATTGTAATCTTATCACATTATGTATTAAGAATCTAGTATAGAAGCTTAAAAGAGTTAGTCAATGAATTTTACCTAAAGCAAAGCCATACAGATTGACTCTCCCATCTCTTAGATTTCTTAGGTAAATAGGGCAACTTCATCTCCAATGCCCCTTCTCTTGGCAGTAAAAGCAAATTGACTCTTTTGGAACAACACATGGAACTACTTCAGACATCGCCTTTCTCTTATGATCAAACTTTTCGATCATTGCATGTCTTTCATTGCCATTGTCTATATCCATAGAGGTCTTGAAGGCAGATTCACCAATCAACTTTGCTTTTCTATTGCGCCAAACCATTACTGATTCAGCAGCAATAAGCATATAGGTGAGATCTAAAAAGGGTCAGGTCGTTGTTCATCATATAGTACTCTCTTACGAACTCACTATACGAGTTGGGAAGTGACTGAAGAACCCAATCAACAGCTATTTCCTCACAGACAACGGATCCCAACATTCTCAGTCTATCAATGTGCGACTTCATCCCTAGGACGTGTTCACACACCGACTTTCCTTCTTTATGTTTACTTGCCAAAAGGGCTTGAGTGATCTTGAACTTTTCAAGCCTTTGAACTTGTGGGTTAGGGAGAATAATTGGAGGAGGTAGAGGAAGTGAAGCATGATTTCTTGTTCCTTGATCGAATCGTGGAATATCATCTTCACGTGGAATGCTTGTTCTACGGGATTTGAGAAGACCATAGTTGTCGAACTTTGACATCTACAAAACGGGAGAAAAATGAATTCAAGTTAGTTGATAGATTGAGTCCTTAGTAAATCACCCAAATGAAATACTAAGGCTAGGACCCAACACAATATTCTACAACTTGGGAGAGGGATGTCATAACCCTAATTGCAGAATATTTGAAGGTAAGTGAATGACGATTCACTAATTTCCACCATGAAAAACGAAAAAGAAATTTAAGTTTTAAATATATGAAAACTCCTAGATCCTTTGAGATTCATTGAACTTTCAATGGCATGTTTAAATCTCGATATGCCCCTCTTGTTTGTGACTGGGATGCCGAGGATCACAAAGCGGCTGTGAATAACCATGCAAACTTACATGGTGCCCTCACATGTTACAGTCATCTATTTGATGTGCTGGTAAACCACACACGCTCCACCGAACTATGACAAACATTGAGTCACCCTTTGCTACCTTTGCTTAGAACCATTTAGTGTGCCGGTAAACCACACACGCTCCACTAACGTCTTCGCAAGGGCACAAAGTGTAATTTCATGGAATTGCATCAATTCACTTTTGCCTAAGTAACTAAGATTGGGAATTTTATGAAAACATCTAGTTACTTTTATACTTCATTATACTTATAATGGAAGGTTTCGTCCTATCCTACCCGTTCGGCTAACGACCCTCCACTAGTCAAGAGTGCGGTGGGTAAGAGTGGATACCCATTCAATCGCCATTTTATAGGCAATTTTCTTAAACACCCCTCATTGACCAGCTTCGTGAATGAGACCTATTAACGGTAAGACTGACTTTTACTCATACATATATATAATGTTATACCTTTAATGTTATATATATATATATATATATATATATATATATATATATATATATATATATATATAGGGTGTATTTTATACTTTTAAAATACTAGGTGGTCTAATTTAACAATTATACCTTTAATTCAATTAAATTGTAAACCTAAACTTTTATGGATTTATTAAACTTCTTTTAATTATACACCTTAATTAATTAATAAAACCATAAGGGTGTGATTTGAACTTTCTCAAAACTATACTAGAGTTTTAGAATTTAACATTCCTAATTAAACTTTTAATCAACTTTTAAATTCCAAAACTTGAGGGCAAGTTTTGAAACATTTCAACACATTAGGGTTTAGAATTTAAATATACATCAAAATTAAACTATTTAATCAAAATTTAAATTCCAAAACTTGAGGGCAAGTTTTGAAACCTTTTTCAAAACATTAGGGTTTCAACTATTTAAATTTCAAAACAACAAAACTTTTGGGGTTCAAATTTAAACTATAAAACCTAAAGGGCAAAATATGAAACTTTTCATAACAACAATGATCAAATAACAAATAATTCAAATTAACATTTAATCACATAATTATCCATATTTGATTTATTTAATGATTTCTTGCAAAATAATTTATCAATGTACTCAAAATAATTAATCAATTATCTTATAAGGAAACAATTATCTTATTAATTGATAAATATCTTCAATTATATCAAAATTATAGTCAAATATATCATATAATCGGATTAATATTGATCTAACATGATAAGGTAACTATCCATAAGCAAAAACAGCAAGAAATCCCGAAATACCCTCCATCTGACGAGTTGACTCGGCGAGTCAGGCTTGGACTCGTCGAGTCTGCATGGACTCGGCGAGTCCAGCCTCCAGAAACCCAAAAAACGAATTTTCCAGTTATACAATGCATCAATACAATTGAAACCAAGCTAGGCTCTGATACCATTGATGGGTTTTGGTCATAAGACATCCTATGTGCTCATACAAACCCTAATGCTTGGATCTAGGTTTCTCTATTGTACATGCTTTGAATCCAAGACTATAAACCCTAATTCTAGCATATGGAAATCAATACTAACATATAATTAGGTTTATGATATTACCTTGATTGTTATGTAGCAATAACAATCCTAATTCCTCATTTGAATTGACTTTGGAAGGCTTAGAGTCACAAGTGTCACTCAGGGCCGGTCCAGACGGTGGGCAACCCAGGCGACCGCCCAGGGCCCACAACTCAACGGGGCCCAAAATTTCTGGATTATATATATATATATATATATATATATATATATATATATATATATATATATATATATATATATATATATATATATATAAACAAATTATTACCAAAATGATTTTTAGGGCCTAAATTTGGTTCAAACTCAAACTAGCTCAAAAGATAAACAATTTGACTTGCTTGTTATTGCTAATTGAACGTGATTATAGAGAAGAATAAATGATTTTTTTTATCTTTATTATATTTTTCTTTAAGGGGCCCTTTTTTTTTCGCCCCGGGCCCCATATACGTTTGGACCGCCCCTGGTGTCACTCCTCTAATGGTTCACAAACACCATAAGCAAGAGGATTAAGAGGAGAGAGGATGGAGGCTGCCAAAACCGTGTGAAAACCCTAGAAGGTTGCTTGTCCATGTTTTTGAGCCTTAAGGGTTCTATATATAGTGAGACTATTAGGGTTATCTAACAAGGAAACCCTAATTTGGTTGCTTAAGCCCTAAGCAACCCATAGACTCCTTTAATCAAGCCCTTTGACGATTTCCTTATGGGCTTCCCATAAGAATTCGTCCACCTCTTGATTTAAGACAATCCATGGCCCAAATTGCAATTATCTTATAATTACAATTCCAGTCCCTTAAGTTTAATTAATCTCTTTTAGTCACAAAATTAATTACCAATTAATTTTTGACTAATATTAATTAAACAATATGATTTCTCCTTTAATATATTATTCTCATAATATATTAATAAATCATATTTAATCATTTCTCTCCATAATTCATCCTATCAAGTTGCTTTGGTGAAGGCAACCCAAAATGACCATGCACCATCAGGTCAAGTACATACCAAAATAGTTATGGACTTAGACATTAATCCAAGAACTTGCACATTTAAACTCCTTTTTCCTTTTTTTTATACATGGGCCGAAATTTGGGCTAGGAGGAAGGATGTGGATTAATTTGGGCCATTACTTGTCTTTATTCGAAATCATGTGGCCCAAATAATTATTTTTCGGCCCATTGGGCCCTTGGAAGGTTCACGGCCTAATGAAGTCCAATTGAAAAGGGTTTACGGCCCATTAGGAAATTTGAAATCACTTATGGCCCAATTTGGCCCATTAGGAATAAAATGAACCATTTTAGGTCCACATTGCCCAAGATGTTTAGGTTTATGAATGTGGGTCTAATTAGAGCCCAATTTGGGTTTCTAGGCCCAATATATTTAAGTTGAAGGTTTATTGGTCCATTAGGCCCAATAAGAGAATTCTAGTTCATATTAAACTTGAATCGGAATTTTTAGAGTTTCAAACTCTTTGTTGAACATGAGAGATGTATTTGAAGTGGTATAGAGTATGATATTTGCTTAGAGTACCAATCATTATACTGGTTGAATGATTATATGAGAGTAGAATTTCCTAGCAAAAATGCTAGTTGTGACATATACCTTCTGAAGACTGCAAATGATGTTCAAAATCGGATCCCTCTAGCCTCCTCTTGATCCTTCAAGCTTTTCCTTCCTTCCTTGGATCACAAAAGCACCAAAATCACTCCAAATGCCTTAGATTGCTTCAATAACGGCTAGGGTTTGCTATGGGGGGTCTTCTGGGAGCAAATGGGATGAAAGAGGCCGAGTTAAGGTGTTTAAATAGGGTGCAAACCCTCGAGTTAGGGCTTTTGTCCAACCAGGGCCTACTCGCCGAGTCCGGGACCCGACTCGTCGAGTCTACAGCTTAAACTCCGCGTCTCATCCCGCTCCTACTCGGCGAGTTGGTCCTTCAACTCGCCAAGTCCAAGAATACGTACCAAGAACCAGGTGCTACAAATGGTCTGTACCAAAAAAATTATAATACCTCAAAATTTAAACTAATTTTTTTTTTCATTTTTAATTTACCAATATAAAATTTCACAAACCAAGTCAACAAAAACACAAGTGTCTAAAACAAACATCATCACAAAATATCATAGTATCTCAAACTATCCCGGTAACAAATCTCCCAGCGAGTGTGTACAATCAGACATTTGCCTTCCCGCGGTCTTCATAAGTACCTAAAACACATAAAGCAACAAATGTAAGCATGAAACTTAATGAGTTCCCTAAAATACTACATGCAACACATCATAAAATAAATAGTTGTGGGTTATCAGCAACCATGGGGACTATTAGCAGTCCCAATGGGAAACATCACACCCTATGGGTTATCATCAACCCCGGAGATTATCCGTAATCTCAGTCACACATACACAACATAATGTAAGATATCAATTAGACCCAACTTGTCACCACAAATACAACTATCCTACCACACATGTAAGAATAAGCGAGGAAACTCACCTGATACTGATGACATATAAATCTCCTACCTGAACAGTCGGAACTAGATTCCGCCTAATCAACAAAATAATTAACCCTAATTAATAATCAAGGTACGTAAATCAGCTCGCAAGTCCAAATCCTACAACTAAGTCCCTTAAGGACAAAAAGACTATTTTCACCTTCCCATGGTCCAAAACCCCAAATCTTAACCAAATGTCAAAAGTCAATTGCCCAACGCGTATGCTAGGCGTACTCTCTCTTTATGCGGGGTGTATAACTCGATCAACGGCTAATCGGGGACGGGACTGGCTACTCGAGGCGTATCCAGGAGTACGCCCGACGTACTTTGCTTGATCCAACTTCATCAACCTTTACGTCTTAATCCGTTAAGACACCTATCCCAATTTCAGATCTGACCATCCTAGGGTGTCTTAACCCATAAAGTCATCAACTTTGAGCCTTTGCACGACTAGAAATGACCCAATGCAACAAACTTTAAGTTCCATCACGCTCTAAGTCACTTTACTCTTGCATGGGCCAAAGGAAATGATCAATCAACCATTTTTTATGAATCTACAATACCTAAAATGCATGAAAGGACAACTAATATCATATGGAGTGCTCTAAACTCATAAAGGTCTAAACTTTGGGGCAAAAAGCTCATAAAAATCATACATGAATATCAAAAACGAAACTCATCGAGGTATAAACTTTATACCTAAAAAAGATGCATAATGAGGAGTAGATTCTGGATCTATAAGCTTGCAAGCAACACTTCCTTCCTCTCTAGCCTCCTTATTCAACAGACATGCACTAAAACCACTTTAATATGCTCCCACACTCTCACAAACAAGCTTAGACTTGAGATTAGGGTTTTTGAGGGAATGGTGGCTGATAAGGAATGTTCAAGGGAGGCATAAGGTGGTTTAAATAAGGAGCAACACTTAAAATTAGGGTTTAGAGATTGGGCTAGTACACCCGACGTACCACAAGTATGCTTAGTGTACTAGTAGGGCTTCCACAATCCTGCATCTCATGAGTACGTTGCGCGTATCCTCATGTACGCCCAATGTACGGGCTAAAACGGGAAACTATTAGCACAAGGGACCAATCATGCAACTTTAATAAAGGTAAGGACTAAAATGATAATATCCAATAACCGGTTGTTACATTATTTCTTATAGTTTCATAGTATAACTAAGTATCTTAGTACATCTATAGTGCTCATAGCTTTAGGCGTCACCTTTATTCTTATTAATTAGGATCACAATACCTTACATGCATGTTGCAGTTATCTTGTTGGTTTATGAGGTAATGTAAAAAAATTATAAGACATTTACATTCTTCCTCTCTAGTACGTAAGCATTCACTATGTTCACCACATCCCCCCACTACAACTTTGATTGCCAATATCATAACATGACTCTAACTTCTAGCACATTGTCCTTGAGTTATGAGGACAATAACACACCAACCTCATTCCTCACACTTTCCAACCCTGAATACCACAATCTATACATGTTATGCTCCTTAGCCTTCACCCCATCCACATAGTATCTTACATACAAGCTATGTTTACTCTTGTTTTCTTTAAAACCTATGTCAAATCCAACAACTTTCCATTTAGTGAGCCAACATTCATTGTACATACCGTCAACATAGTATCCTCTACATTACTATATATTCCCCTCCCTCTAAATACTTTCAACGCTATATTATGCCCCTAGAGAACCTCGTCTCCATGGTATAAGGATATGTTTTTTTATAATAAAGATATATTTTTAAAACTATTAGAAAAACTATATGAGTTTATCAATCAGTTGTATTAAATCTTTTTAAAAAACAACTAGTTTATAAGTTATTATAGTGGTTTCAACAAACAACACATTGCAATAAGCTCACAAATCAAAGTATATTACACATGGTAAACACAACCTAAATATGCATTTAAAAGGAAATTTGTATTTACAAGTTCTTAGGAATCTGGTCAATTTGCTTTGTATTTCATTGTTGCAAATCAAAATTATATCTAATTAATAATTTAGTTAAAATTGTGTGATTTAAAAGTTGTTGTTTTATTAACAAAATGGTTTGCAATAATCTAGTCTAGGATATTTAAACTATTTACAAAATTTAAATCGGTGATCAATCCAACCAATGTGACATGTCCTCAAAATTCACACGCTTTGGCTTGTTATTCGATGTGTCTATTTTGGTGGTAGGTTTTTGTGTCAAGGGTAAATACCGAAACTTATGTAGGAGTATAGGGACTATTCATGCAGTTCAGTCATTGAAAATTGAAGATCGAATGAAATCAGTTACGATTACGAACAAGATTGGAGGGAAGAGGAGACCCCGGAAACGTCGCCGGTCCTGCATTTTCATTCTCTCAGGTGAAACCATCATTCTCTTTCCTCTCATTTCTCTCTCGCACAACACCGATGCAGATACTCGATTCAATTATCTTCCATAAGACAGGATTTGCATTTGAAATTGACAGATTTGAAGACAGAAAGAGGCTGCTGATTCCTTGTCTGGCTGAGGCTACGGGTCGCCGTGGCCGGAAATCAACAGTCTCTTCGAACGAATCTTATCGGTTTCATATGGTTATCATCTCAATCCTTGCTTGCTTCTTTTCTTTTAACTCGTATTCTCCGTATTAGTCGCCGTAGCCGAGGGTTTAAGGTGTCTATTTCTTCGTGTTTTTTTTTTTTTTTTTAAATGTTCATGTAGGTTTTAATCCATTATGAGAACCTTATACGCTGATAACAATTGGAGGATTATGAATTTATAATTACGTGCTATATCTTGTGGCATTGAATTTCTCCTTCCATAAACTATCACAATGAAGAGAAACGGATATCCAGAGCCAGAAGGGCCTTAATCAGGGTCCAATTTCCATTTAGGTTTTTTCAAATTTATATTCAATAATCCATTTATAATGACTGATCTCTTCTTGTTGTTATTCAGCAATCGGAATTTTACTATAATCTATTCTAGGAACTTCATACAATGCTAGAAGTAAACCCTGAAGTTTTTCTTTACATTATGCAGTTCTAATCCAAATATCTCTGTAATTTCATATGGGATCTTTGGATACCAAATCAGACCCGATAATCTTGGAACCAAAGCATGAAACAGGAAGCAATAAGATTGAACCAGTGGTAGATTCTTCCACTACTTCTGATAAAAACGATCTATTAGAATTGATAAGTGCAAGTGACAGTGAAGATGACGACAAAAAGATATTCCCACATGCCTCACCTTCTTCCACCATCTCATCAATCGATTCCACATTAAAAGATTCCTGTCAAGATTCTGATAGCAAAAATGGTGGAAAAGTCAATGAAGGTATCGATTACACTTCTGAAACTCCTCCTATCCAAGTCATGGAAAGGCCAACAACCCCAAAATACCGAATACCATCTTCTGTTTTTGCTAGAAAGCAATCTAAAAGTCAAGATTGGGCCATGGCTTCAAATGAGTCTTTATTCAGCATTCAGATGAGTTTCAACTACCAAGATAGCATCAACTGGAAATCAGGAGACCTTGAAAGATATATACAGGAGGTCGAAACCATTCCTGAATCGAATGAAACGGGTAAAACCCGCGGGTCAGAAACAGGAAAGGACCACGAGTTATGTGATGAGGGTAAAAGTCCTGAACTGAGCGGAGAGGATAAGAATCAGAGTTTGGGTGATGTAAGTAAGAATAAGAATAAGAATCACGGATCAAGTATTCCAGATGAACCCGTGAATCCAAATTCACAAGAAAATCAAGGAAGGAAATCTGTTGTTGATGATCGTATTTCTCATCTTTCTGCAGAAAGTGAAAGTGCAAAATCTTTTACATTTCCAGTGTAAGTTGGCACCTCTATTAAGTCCTTCTTTCTGCTAAATTAAGTCATCTTCTCATCAAGTCTGTTAAGTCGTTAGGGGTTGTTTCTTTTTTCTCATCAAGAATCGTATGAGTAAAGTGTCTTAATGGGTAATAATGTCTGTCTGCATAAATTGTTGTCTGTTTCATTTCTTTTCTAGACCGAATGAATGAGCCAAAATTACCATTTTACCCTTACATTCCAAAAACCACAAATTTCACAAAGAAAGAAACAGCCATATATAACTTAATGGGTTAAGTGGTGTCTCCATCAACAACTTACTTTAACACATGAAAAACTTATTTATTTATTTTTGGCGAAAATAAAGTTTGACAGGAGACACAGATAAAGATGGAGTTAGGATGACTACTGGTTCGTTGGAAGCAATCTCAGAAACAGAAAGGGAACACCACCCTGAACCAGAGAAACAGCCCCAGCCCAAGGCAGCAACAACTTGGACAAACTGCTTTGGGTGTTGTACATTTTGTTCTTGAGTTTGAGTTTTGACAACAATTGTTGAATTCATTGTACAAATAGGCCCTTGTACTGTTTGTCCCCCTTCTGTTGTGATTTCTAGGCTTGCCATTCCTGTTACAACTTACAAGAGGGGCAAAAGAAGGAAGAAAAATGAGAAATATTGTGATTGAAACAGAAGGAAGTGATGTTTTTGATCGTAGCATCATCCTGATAAAGTAGGTTTTCATTCTAGCTAAATAGTTCCTTTTTTTTTTTTTTTTTTTCAGTCAAGTGTAAGCAATTGGTGTATGGATTTTTGACATAGTTAGATTTTTTATCGCTTTTAATGCATGGTGGTAGCATGGTTTTTCAAATTTTGTTTCTCATGTTAAATAAGATGACGTGGCAGAGGGTTTGGGCAAAAAGGTGTTTGTTTGTTGTACGTGGTTTCCAAAAACACAAATACTCAAGTGTAATGGTTACGGGTAACATGACATCAAACCATTGGTAACCGGCAACACCTATTTAACTCAAACGTTTTTTTTTTCTTTTAATTATTATTATTATTATTTTGAATTTAGGCCTAAAACTTATGGCTTTTTTATGATATTAACCTTTTACATTTGATCAATTTGTATAAAACTCTTCATTCATGTAATAAACTCCAATACGTTTTAGCAACCATGACAATTATTAGTTACAAGAAAAACCTAAATTACTTAAAAATCAATCACTCGTAATATACGAAATATGAACAGCAAAAATAGTCCCCAAGCTAATAAATTGCATTGGAATTTGACATTGTTGTCATCAATGTGAAAGCAAGTGGAAGAGCTGAAGGTGATTATTTAAACAGCCACAAAGTGTAGTTATTTTATTTTACTGCCCAACGTCATGTTATTCACTCAAAGACAAAACCACAATATATTTCGTGAGTTTAGTATATTCTTGATTCACTTATAATAAGTTTGAATACATATAAACTAATATACCAATATCAAGATTATAAACATTTTATTTGTTATTATTATTATTATTAATTCTAACTTTTGGTATAATAGTTTATGGAAAATTAAATGTAATGTAAAAACAATGGTATTGAAAAGTCAATGGACCTAAGTTAGAACTAAAGATTATACACATTTTATTTATTTATTAATTATTATTATTATTATTATTATTATTATTTCTAACTTTTGGTATAGTAATAGTTTATGGAAAATTAAACGTAATGTAAAAACAATGGTATTGAGAAGTCAATGGACCTAAATTAGAACTCGATTTAAGTTGAGGGGGTCATTGGTAAAGAGCAGTAGAGTACCCAAAAATTTCAAAACTTCAGCATAATTAGCTCTTACAATTCGGCGCGAAAATTTTCTTGAAAAGGAAGAGTAAAAACCCGGGAACATACACACATAGATTTACTAAAATTTCAATATATTGGCGCTAAAACCACTTATACAAAAGCCCCTTCACCCCTCATACGGTTTTATCATTTCTCTCGATTCATAGTAGATCTACCGAGAGAAAAAGAGAGAGGAGCGTGAGTTCTGGTTCTAGGGTTTATTGTTTATTTAATTTCCATTTTTGGGGTCTTTGATACTTCGTTGCAAGAAGAGATGGCGAAATCGGTTAGCCCAGATGCGATATCAGTGATACTGTCGAACCCTACTCCAGATTCATCAGCTGATCTACCCGAACTTATTGTTCAAGTTCTCGATCTCAAGGCTGCTGGCAACAGATACACGTAAGTTTTTAAAATTTTCGATTGATCGTTTATGTTTCCGCTAGTCTATGTGTAGGATTCAAAGTATATCGTTGTTTTTATTTCGCGTCCGATGAATTAGGGTTTTATTCCCCCTTTCAGGAAATACCAGTATTAAACTACATTTACCTGGGAGATATAAATTCTTAAAACCTCAAAAGTTTATCTAATCTGTAGATCAGGGCAAAAAATGTTATTGTTTAAAACGCATGCTTTATCTACAGATCTATGGCACAAACGTGTTATTGGTCGCGAAATTACTTTAGACTACAGATCTATGAGAACTCATCACGTGAATTGGATATATCATTTTGTGTTTTGGTATGATTTTGTCGACTTCATCTAAACTTCAATTGTTTATGGATAACAGGTTTACTGTCACTGATGGCAAGACGAAGTTGAAGGCCATTTTGCAGTCTAGCTTGGCATCTGAAGTTATCAACGGGAATATCCAAAATCTGGGTCTTATCCGTGTTGTTGATTACACACTCAACGACATTCCAAACAAGAATGAAAAGTAATAACCCGAATTGCATTTTATTTAGCAATCAATCTATGTATTTGACATTGTTTGTATGGATTAAAGAATCATAATCTCACTTGTTTTGGCGTTGTTTAGGTACTTAATTGTGACAAAATGCGAAGCAGTCTCTCCTCCTTTAGAGGCAGAAGTTAAAATTGAGCCTAAGATTGAAGGAACTGGCATTGTGTTAAAGCCAAAGCAAGAAGTTGTCACCAAATCAGCAGCTCAAATTGTCAATGAGCAGAACAAAAAGTAAGATAAGGGTGCCGAAGTATGTGTTTACAAAAAGTCTTTTATCTGTATTCATCTAATTTTGATTATCATGTTGTTTTGTAATTGTAGCATGGCACCTTCTGCAAGAATGGCAATGACAAGAAGGGTTCATCCCCTCGCTTCTTTAAACCCTTATCAAGGAAACTGGACTATTAAGGTCAGGGTTACAGCTAAAGGAAACATGCGCACTTACAAGAATGCAAAGGGTGAAGGTTGTGTTTTCAATGTGGAGTTAACTGATGAAGATGTAAGTTCATATTCTTAAGTTCTAAATGGTTCTGTTTGTTTTGATAAGAAAAAATTAATGACATTTTTTTGCTTTATCAGGGTACTCAAATTCAAGCAACCATGTTTGGTGAGGCTGCAAGAAAGTTCTTTGAAGTGTTTCAAATGGGAAAAGTGTATTACATATCTAAAGGAACTTTGAAAGTTGCTAACAAGCAATACAAAACTGTACAGAATGATTATGAAATGACTTTAAATGAATATTCTCAAGTTGAAGAAGCTGTCAATGAAGTCGCTTTTATCCCTGAAACCAAGTTCTCTTTTGTCCCAATTGATCAATTGGGACCTTATGTCAATCAGAAGGAGCTCGTAGGTATAAACCCTAATTTCAAACCTTTTGTACAAATCCTCATAACTGATTATTTTCAATCTGAATCTAACAAGACCATGAATTACAGATGTTATTGGTGTTGTGCAAAGTGTATCTCCAACAATGAGCATTCGCAGGAAAATTGATAATGAATCAGTCGCAAAGCGTGACATTGTTATTGCAGATGACACGTAATCATTTCTTCTCTTGTGTTTTACACTTATTTATGATCCATTATTGTTGCATATCTTGAAGTGGAAAAATTCATTTTTTTTTCCAGAAAGAAGACTGTTGTCATCTCTTTGTGGAGTGATCTTGCCACCGATCTTGGCCAAAGACTATTAGACATGGCAGATGAATCACCCGTAGTTGCAATCAAATCTCTACGTGTATCTGATTTTCAAGGTAGTTATTTCATATTATGAATTAATGCATAATGAATACATGATAATAAGATAATATTCCATTTCGTATCATACCCGTTATAATTATATAATTTGTTCTTTCTTTTAGGTGTATCTTTATCGACAGTGAGCAAAAGCATCATTGAAATAAACCCGGAAACCCCAGATTCCCAAAAGTTAAAATCATGGTATTCTACAGAAGGAAAAGAAACATCCATGGAAGCTGTGGGCTCCGGTTTAAGCCCCTCCATGAAAGCCGGTGGCCGGTCATTGTACTCTGATCGGGTCACACTTGACCAAATAACCAGTAACCCATCTTTGGGTGAGGAGAAGGTACGATAATCTCGCTATTAATAAAAGATTTATAAACTTTACAATTACCTGAAAATCTAAGAAAAAACCCTAATAAGCTTTTTTGATTTTTCCGGCAGCCGGTGTTTTATAGCACACGAGCAAGTATGAGTCTGATCAAACCTGATCAGACGATGTGGTATAGAGCATGCAAGACCTGCAAAAAGAAAGTTACTGAAGCAATTGGATCTGGTTTTTGGTGTGAAGGATGCCAGAAGAATGAAGACAACTGCAGTTTGAAGTACATTTTGGCGGCAAAGTTTTCCGATGTAAGTGGCGGAGCTTGGTTTTCTGTTTTTAACGATGAAGCTGAGAAGATTATCGGGTGCTCCGCTGATGAGCTTGATAGCTTGAAGTCGCAGGTAAATTCAATACATAAATCTCAAAATTTTTGTGAACTGTAGAGCTCGTTTCTCATTTTTTCTTTGTCGATGTTTTCAGGGTGATGGAAGTGATTACCAGCTACAATTGAAGAAGGCGACGTGGGTGCCATTACTTTTCCGAGTTAGCGTTCAACCTCGAGAGTATAATAATGAAAAACGACAAAGGATCACTGTTCGATCTGTTGCTCCGGTTGATTTTGCAGCTGAATCCAAGTTCTTGTTGGAGGAGATTTCTTCCATGAAAGCTTGAAGACATTCTAGGGTTTTTTTGTTGTTTCATTTTCTTTTGAAGTTTAATTCAAATCCTTGGGTGTCCTTTCAAGTATGTATCTATCGAATTTTAACAACTGATTTAATGAAAGCATCAAGTTTATCGTCTTTATATTCTTCTTTAAATCGCAAGTTTTTCAATACTTCTACCATAAGCACAGTTTGCGTGTAATTTTGATTTTAACTCAAGATAATGATTTTGATTTTGTTTTTAATCCTTGTATAAAATTATACAACAATAAGTTGTACAAATATTTATAAAAACGAAGTTTTAAAAAACATTTGATAAAAGCTTGGAGACTTTTCTTTAAATAAATTGTATTAGAGAACCAAATGGATATGGGGCGACTTTGGGTAGTAAAACAATAAAACAGAAATAAAACTTATTTTTGAAAAAAAACTTATTTTTTTTGTTAACCGTTTGGAACAAACCCATAGAATTTTTTTAATTTGAATTAAAATTAAAAAAAGAGAGTATTTTGAAAAAAAAAGGTTCACATTTGGAGTTTGTTGGTTTGAATCCCCAACCTTCAAATGCAATTAATAATTATTACATTACTTGGTGTGAAATCTGTGTATTACATGGATTGATTAAAAAAGTTAAATATAAGATATAGACATTAAGTATTTTCTAAATTAAAATTTTGAAATAAATATAAATAAAATGATGAATAAGTAATTTAATATATAATAATAAAAAATCATTATCATATTTTAAATAATCATGTTGAATATAAATGTGTAAAAATTAAATATTTTTTAAAGTAAACTACAAGGACTATTTATATATTTTGTCTTAATTAATCTAAACTAATAAAACTAATTAATATAAATTCATAAATGTAATTCATTGATATATTAATAGAAATAAAAATTCATAAATGGAATGTGTCAAAATCAATGAGAACATGACATTTGTCAAAATTATCTTTATTTATTAGGGTAGATAAGACAACACAAGATAGAAAATCCCATATATGAATAAGAAATTTGTGCATATGACCCAAAAAACATCTAAAATATAAAGAAAATGAGTGTTGGTTTGTCAAAAAAGTAAAAAATAAATAAATAAAAAAAATAAAAAAAATAAAATAAAAAATAAAAAATTCAGCACCATTTCTGTAACTTGGATTGTTTGTGAACATATAGAAAAATGTAGAGGCCATTTTGGTAATTTGGATTAATGAATTTAGACAAGTCAACAAATGAGGTCATAGGATAGCAAAACTAATCATGAGCAACGATTGGTTGGCTCAAGTTAGGAAAACCTTGGATTGAAAAGTAAGATATGGGTGACAATTGGATTATATATATAATTGCAAGGTTTACAAATTACAATATTTCTACTACCAACACAGTTGAGTATGATTTTGAGTATAAATCAACTAAATAAACATGATGATGTTTACCATCTTTATGTTCTTTAAATTGCAAGTTTTGCAATATTTCTACTAGAAACACATAGTTCTGAGTGTGACTTTGGGTAAAAATCATGTAGTAAACAATGGTTGTGTTAAGTTTTCGACAATGGTCGAGTTGTAGCCCAAGTATAGATCTCATTCGTGTTTGAAAGCAAGTTTTGTGGGATCCCACATATATCCGAAACACTAATCATGTGTTGATTGCGTGCTGCTATTGGACTGATAGCCGGTGGTGGTTCATCTTTCTCAATTGGCAACCTGTCAAAAGTTGCATTCATAAAAGTGGCAGCCATGATGATAACCGGCCCACTTGCAATAAGCGGGCCGGTGATGGCTCCACCTACAATCTGGCCTTGCGGGCCAGCTAAATATATGTCTAAGCCTGAGACACCAGGCGGGGCCGGTGGTGGCAGAACTGAGCCAACTAGCGATAAGATTTCAAAGTGGCCATGGAGCGTGACGATCGGGCCGGTTCCTGATGATGTGGCGGGTTGGCGTAAAGTGACATTGGTGACATGGCCTGCAGCACTTAGAACACAAATTCCACATTGTTTTCTTCTAGCGAATGTGGCTAGGCTCTCACCCACATCGCACCCAGTGGTGACCTCCATGGCATGAGCCCGAAGGGTGTTGGCACTGTCTCGGGTGATGATGATGGGTGGTTTGGGCTTATTTTTTGAGCCTGCGGGTCGGCCACGTGGCTTTCGGGCTACATGTTCAACTTTTGCAGTATGATCGGGTGCACCGGTGGCCATATTTGTGATTTTGAGTGACGATGGAGGGTGTGTTTAAGTAGGGGAGATGAATGGATATATTTATGATGAAAAATCAAAAGAATGACATGGGATTAGGAGATGGTTAAGTGAATCCAAACATTCTAAAACCTATTTGAGCTCCTAATTCTCAACAACTAGACTCGATTCAACTCATTCTAACAAGTATAATGCAAATATAAACAATAGCATGGAAAAATAGTAAAGTGCAACAACCATTATTGAAACAAAATTATTGTAAGAAAATTTAATTTCTTTTGGTCTCTACAAAAGCATCCATAGATTAGAAACTGAGTGTCTCAAAAAGCAAAAAACTTTGCTGAGCATCACATATGATATAATCACTAGATAGAAATCCATGATTGATCTTCAAATAGCCATGAGGTCACCAAAATTCCGCATCAAAACAATGGAACCAGCAAACAGTCCTACAGCACGGAGTAATTTCTGCAACAAAACAGGTATTAAATGAAGAAATCTCGTGATTAACAACCCTAATCAGTTCTGTCATATGGATAAGCAAGAACAGATTATACGTATAATGAAAAACACCTAAACGAGCGACAATCACAACGTAACTAACACTAACCCTAAGTTCCTAAAACCAATTCCGCAACATCCAAATCCAGATGCGAAGATCAGTAAATTAAGAAATAAAACTAGTATTTAACAAATCTGCATAAGTGAATGTTTTAAACGTAGATATAATTTGAAGATTTATAGACATTCATATGAATTCGAAGGGTTATTACCGTGTTAAGTGCCCAATTATCTTCATCTTGAACTTGAGATCTCCAGAAGGCTTTAACCTTTTCCAAAGAGATCACAGCGTCGGCCATTGTAAACCCGGAAAAGGTGCGTGAGAGAGAAAGAGAGATGGATTAGGGTTTTGGAGTTGGGGGTTTTTCTGATGAGCGTAAAAGTAGCAGCAAGGACTAGGTTTATGTATCGAAGAATCTATCAATAATATTTACTTATTTTTGTAAGGTGTCGACTCCGAAGGTTTTGAGTTTGGGATAATGACTCAAAGGTTAATATATTATTGGATTTGTGTATATTTGGTCAGGGTTGTTTTTTTTTATTTTTTTTATTTTTTTTATTTTTTTTTATTTTTTTTATTTTTATCCCTTCAATTTTTTAAACTGTACACATTTAATCATTATGACCGGTTGCCGGGAAAAATGTCTTAATATGGTAATATATTTCTCATTTTGTACACATTTAGTCCTTCATATTTTTTTGTTTCAAAATAAGTCATTTTTGTTTTTGTACTTATTCAGTAATTATGAATGATTTTTTTTAGGTTTTTCTCACGACATCTTACATGAGACAATCATTAATGAAGTGTGGGGGACTATTGATGTTTATGTGTAACGTCTCATTTTCATAACAAAAAAAACTTAATTTTTAAATAAGGCAAAACTCTCTAATTATAAATCTATTATTAAAAAAAAAACGTTTATTCCAAAATACATTGATCGAAAATTAGAGTAATATAGGAAACGCATAATCCTCAATACTGTTGATGAGTGTGTATAGTCATGCATTCGCCTTTCCACGATCAACGATAGAACCTGAAAATATAAACAATTGGGTAAGCACAAAGTTTAACGAGTTTCCCCCAAAATACCCGATACAACAAACGTATTATCATGCATAAGGGGCCCATAGTCATCGGATTGGAATACACTAGCGCAATCAGTCATCGAACAAGAATGCTAATATGCAAGAGTTCAATCAATCATCAGACTGAAATACACAGGGTTTGTTGGTCTGCCGCCTTAACCCAACCGCTCTTCTCAAGCCTCCGTGCCTACGGCTTACACCCGGCCCACACCAGGTATTTTGGCCTACAACATATAACATGACCGCCTCAACATATCCCACCACCATATGGCTATCCCACGTAAGATGTCGTGAGAAAAACTTACAGAAATCATTTTGCAACAAAAACAAAAATGACTTATTTTGCAACAAAAAAAATATTAAGGACTAAATGTGTACCAAAATATTAAGGACTAAATGTGTACAAAATGAGAAATATATTACCATATTAAGTCATTTTTAGCGGCTAACTTGAAGTAGTCGGTCATAAGGACTAAATGTGTACAGTTTAACAAGTTGAAAGGGTAAATGTGGACGAAAAAAAACTCAGTGACCAAATGTGTACAAATCGAAAAATATATTATCCTTTTAAATCATTATCCCTTTGAGTTTTGACACTTGATTTTTTCATTATTATATATATATATATATATATATATATATATATATATATATATATATATATATATATATTATGGAAATTGTTTCTTATGAATAGTGAACTTCCACAATTTTTGTCTATTTTAGTCCCTGGACTTTATGTTGTTTTTTTTGGTAGATTTGGTCCCTATACTTTGGCAAATTTGGTCCTCATTTTTTAGCCATTTTGACACTTTTGGTCATTGTAATCGATATTTTTACATTTTTAGGAACCTTATAATATTTAAAGTTTGGCCACAAAACTTTATCGGTTTGACAACTTTGATCCCTTTTCTATTTAGGAACCTTTTAATATTTAAAGTTTGGCCATAAAAATTTAACGGTTTGACAACTTTGGACCTCATTTTTTAGCCATTTTGACACTTTTGGTCCTTGTAATCGATATTTTTACATTTTTAGGAACCTTTTAATATTTAAAGTTTGACCACAAAACTTTAACAGTTTGACAACTTTGATCCATTTTCTATTTAGGAACCTTTTAATATTTAAAGTTTGGCCACAAAACTTTAACGGTTCGACAACTTTGGTCCCTTTTCTAAAAACTTGCTAATTCATACCGCTTTAATACTTTAGCCATTTTGACACTTCTAGTCATTGCAGTCAAAACTTTTATATTTTTTCATAAAAACATGAACAAAACGGTCCGGGGCAAAGCCCGGGCTTGTCATCCTTGCACTTTTTACGTCTGTCATATTTACCGATTCGGAAACAACATTGAAAGCTTCTGGCCCCCGCGTAGCGGGGGTAACCTTTCTAGTTTTAATTATATATTTTTATTATTTTTATTGCATTTAAGTCATTTTATTTACTGTTTTGTGTTGGACAGTGAAAAAAAAATCATTTTTAAGATGAGGGTAAAATGTTATTTAAAATATCGCTTTTTAAGGCTTGGGATTTTTCACCAAGTTGTGGAATTTTTTCATCAAGCTTTGGGGATTTCTGTCAAGTCATGTATTGTCTCAACTCTCAAGTTCATGTATCTTTATTATCTGTAAAATTATTATCTTAGCCTTTTTATTTGATTTTCTTTCACTGTATATGCTTATTGGTGAACATCGGGGATAATGTTCATTTTATGTTTGGGAAAGGAAATAAGGGGGTGTTTGAGATATCTTTTGAGAGGGGCAAAAGGACTTCTGGGAAAAGATAATAGAGAAAAGATGTTTGGTAAAAGCTTCTTAAAAGCTCCTTTTGGATTTTTTATAGAAGGAAAACTGACTTTTTGGAAAAGTCAGGGAAACCTAGCTTTTTGGAACTTTTCCTAAAAGTTCTTTTGCCCTCTGAAAAGATACTCCAAACACCCCCTAATTACTTATATATCATTTTTCTTTCAGTGAATTTTTGATTTTGATTAAAAGCACTCGATTTTTAGCCATTTAAAAAAATAGTTTTCATTTCATGGTTTTTATTTGGGATAATGACTTCATAAAACAATATATTTTTCGATTTGTATACATTTGGTTACTGAGCTTTTTTCGTTCACATTTACACATTCAACTTGTTAAAATGTACACATTTAGTCCTTATGACCGGCTATTTCAAGTTAGCCGGTAAAAGTAACTTAATAAGGTAATATATTTCTCACTTTGTATAAATTAAGTCCTTAATATTTTTGTACACATTTAGTCATTAATATATATATATATATATATATATATATATATATATATATATATATTGTTGCAAAATAAGTCATTTTTGTTTTTATACTCATTCAGTATTTATGAATGATTTTTTTAGGTTTTTCTCACGACATCTTATGTGGGACAATTATTAATGAGATGTTTGAGACTTTTGATGCTTATGTCCATCGTGATCTCGACTACTTATTGCTTAGGTCATGTGTTCTGAACGTCATAATTTCTTCATACGATCTCGGATTTTAACGATCTTTATATCCATGCATTCGTATTTTAGTCAACTACAACTTTTGTTTAGATTACTCTTGTTAAAAAGTAATATATTTTTACTTACTATCTTACATCTGATTACTTATGGTTACACATTCCTTGAATTGTTGGTTATGTATCCTTGTGTATATGATGCTGCTGAGCCGTAGTGATTTGCTAGATTTATGTATATATCCTTGTATGATAGGATACACCAATAGTAGTATGCTGGTTAGAGTATCGGTAGGTTGGTTATCGTCTAGTGGAGTGCCATAGGGGTTGTATGTAGTCATGTAGGATAGCCTGAGAACTTTTGATCTAGGCTTTCTTGCATTTCCTTGTTTGACTGTGGCTCTAGAGTATGATCATCTATTCGGGTGGCTATCTTACCTCTGGTTACGTATGGTTACACATTTCATAGAGGTTAGATGGTAGCAGAGCACTATGTTATGAGAGGACTAGTAGACGATAGTGAGATGTATGATTGATAATTGCCTGTATTTTGTGCCTACTTGATTCTTGATTATTTATATGTCGACATTTGGTGGTGAGATAGGTTGTGGCGGTCCTGTTATGTGATGTAGGCCAAGATACCTGATGCGGGCCGACTGTAAGCCGTAGGCACGAAGGCTCGAGAAAAGCGGATGGGTTGAGGCGGCAGGCCAACAAACCCTGAGTATTCCAGTCCTATGACTAATTGTACCTATTGTATGTTGGCATTCCAATCCGACGACTGAGTGGATCAAAGTATTCCAATCTGATGAGTATGAGCTCGTTATTATTATTATTATTTTGTATATGAGAAACTTTTTTTTTTCAAAAGCGAAAATATTGAGTAAACACATCCATAATTTAAACTATACATAGAATTTAATCGATTATCAAATCAACATCATATTTTTATAATTATATCATATTTTTAATCATTTTATATGAAATTTAAGTATTATGTTAACTTAAAATTCAGAATTAGAAATTGCATAAATAAAAGATACAAAAGTTTTAAGAAATGAATAATTTTTATTGAAGTTATAGTTTTTTTTAATCATTTAAGCCCACGTACGATATTTACACAAAAACATGTTTATTAAGGCTTTGTATTGTATCTATTTTTTATGTGTTATATTTTTTAATATTTTTTATTAGATTATATTAAAACATAAAACAATTTTTCGAATTTCGGATTTCAGTGGAATTCTTTTTTATTTTTGTCCGAAATACAGAATCCAAAATGTCAGTTTTAAATGTAACAATTGTATATTAATAATTTATAGAAAATTATTTTAAACAATTTATGGAATTTTCAACCATTTAAGTCCATGCATAGTAAATACATAAATAAAATATGCACATCTTGATATCGCTTTCACACTATCTTAATGTTTTATGTTATATATCGATACAAATTAAAATTAATGATAATGTTTATGTTTAGAATATTGATTGTAGCTAAAAGAGACTTATGGATTGAAAAGGAGTTGAAAACCACAGCTGGAACACAGAGCACAATTAAGAGCTAAAGACCAAAACATGACACATCCAAGTTGTTATACACGACAAGTGGAGCCAAAAAACTTCGACTATACCATGGATACGTTTCAAATGTGATGTGTTCAACATATATTTGGATATATGTCAAACATAATTGTTCAATTGGTAGCTAACTCCCATTACTTAAGAGTTCCACAAAGCACAAAACAAGCAGCGTTCGTGCAGTAACACTCCAATCCATACAACGATCATAGGACATTCAACCCACGCACCACAACTCATGTTAGAAATTTCCACCCTTACTGCTGGTTGCCTTATGCATGTAAATTATACACAAAACAGGAACAAATAGACTTTCGAATAACAGACTCTACCCTAGAACCACAACCAGACAAGGAATAGGAAATAAGGCCAAATCAATTATTCTAGGGCTATACGATCCTAATCGTATACAATTTTTAAAGCATACACTTAGCAATCACCGATTCCAATAGATATTCCCATCTTATCATAGCATCCAATACTCCTGAGACTACACAACATCACATATCAGGCCAATCTAATACTAATCAATTAACACTAGCATTCAAGTCTACCGACTCATAGAATATACATACAAAAGCATCACTCCTAGCATTCTATCATACAAAAATCGAGCAAATCCTTAGCCCTAACTAGCATGCGATTCACAGATTCATAAATCAAATCATATCAGATAACATGTATGGGTATCTTGGGAAAACTTACTTGATTTCGACTGATTACATGCGCCACACCCTCTTCTTATCTTAGAAAACTATTTTCTTAAAAATACTAAGATTTAGCTCGGACGATGAGGAAGTTATGATTTTTCTAAGATTTAGCATAGCTGTGCACAACTCGAAATTTGAATTTTAGATCGGTCGATTTTTAGCCAAAATAATCTAAATGAGAAATGAAGATATCATTAATAGGAGTTAAATGATAAAAAGAAAGTCGAAAACGAAGCTCGTATGCGAAATATATGGACGAAGCTTAGTCCAAACTCTTCGAGCGCGGCGAATTCGATACAGTTTTGTAAATCTGAGATAGAGTGAGAATTAGTCGACGAGATCTAAATGAAAGTTGTATTACTCGTACATACCAATGCGTGTATATAAAGAACGTCGATAATAGAGCTCGTATGCAAAATATATGGATGAAACTTAGTCCCTACTCTTTGAGCGCGATAAATTCGATACAGTTTTGCAAATCGGAGATAGAATGAGAATTAGCTGAAGAAGTCTAAATGAAAGTTATAGTACTCGTAAATACCAACGCGTGGATATAAAGAACGTAGAAAACAGAGCTCGTACGCAGAAGATACGGACGAAACTTAGGAGCTACTCTACGATAAAATCCCTATAAATAAATGATGAATCCTTCATATTTTTTTCACACCATAAGCCTTTCTTTCTCTCTCTAAATTCTCTCTAACTCCCCTAAACCCCTACCAAGTCTAGGGAACCTCCCTAGCACGAGAAGGAAGCCCTGGAACGCCCGACGGCTCCGAGAAAAAAAGCTTTCGGCTCGGAAATGCTGCTCCAGCAAAGCCCGATTTTTAATAAAAACCCGTTGTTTTGTCGAAGGAAAATAGAATCGTTAAAAGCGAAGCGCTGCCTGAGTTTGGAATCATCACTTTAACAAATGAGTGCATAGTTACTTTCATCTTACACATAGATATGAAGTATTTTATATAAATTACGTGCTCTATGTGTATACTGTCTGAATACTTGCTGTCTATGCTGGATGAAACATTTTATACATGTTTTAAATGATCTAAACTGTATATGTATTTTATATCTACAAAATGTGTTGGGTAAAACATGGATAGATTAGAGGTGAGATAAATGATGAGCGACGAAAGATGAGATAAATGATGAGCAACGAAAGATGAAATAAATGATGAGCGACGAAAGATGAGATGAATGATGAGCGGCGAAAGATGAGATGAATGATGAGCGATGATATTTGAGTGACAAAATATGGTGCAAAGCGATGAGCCAAAGCAATGAGCCAAAACGATGAGCCAAACGATGACCCAAGCGATGGCCCCGTCATTTAGCAGAGTATGGATGATAACCACAGACTATTCTAGACAGTCTAGTGGAACACTAGGAGGCTCGCAACCTGTAGGTGTTGTGAACGATATGTTTGTTGGAATAGTGTCTAAGGCTGCAACTATATTAGGCAAGTATTTGACCTGGTTGTGCATGGTCCTTTTGGGTTGCCTTCACCATAGCAACTTGACAGGATGATTTATGAGAGAATAGATATTATTAATATATTATGAGAATAATATAAGGAATAATAATATTGCTATTTGATTAATATAAGTCATAAATTAATTAGTATTAATTTGGTGACTTAAAGAGATTAATTAAATAAAAGGGTATAAACTGTCAATTGTTTGATAGTTACACTTTAGACTGTAAATCCTTTAGGGATAAGGATTGGACGGATTCTAGGGCTTGGGATAGCCTCAAAATCGTCCAAGACTTATCTTAGGTAAGGATTTGGATTGCTTTAAGGAAAGATTATCCAGCTAGGGTTTAAGGGTGAAACCCTAGGAGTCTACAAGTATAAATAGACCCCATGAGCAAGGGAAATCGACACCTCTGAAAAAGCAAGGAAACCCTGGCCGATTTCCTCCTCTCTCCTCTCTCTCAAATCATCCTCCTTGCTAGTTGGTGTTTGTAAGCCATTAGAGGAGTGACAATTGTGACTCTAGAGCTCCAAGACAACAAGATCAAACAAGAGATTCAAAGGTAAACTTATAGATCTGATTTTGTATTGTTCTTATACCTAATTAGTCAAATAGAAGTCTTGGATTGAAAGCATGTTTAATTAGAGAAACCTAGATCCAAGCATTAGGGTTTTGCATGCGCACATAGGAAAGTTCTTATGGCTAAAACCCATCAATGTTCACCCGGTGTACTCTAAAAACCCATTGACAAGTATTGCGAGTGGACTCTCGAAAACGATACTGTCAATAAACGAGATAAACCCTGGTGACTATGCAGACTTAGTGCCGATTCCTTAGGATACTCCTTAGGAATGAACGAACAAGGAATAACTGAATCTTAGGGTAGATCCTTAAGAGTAAAGAAGATAATGGGGATGGGTAATTGGGTTGATTGCTTGATGTTTAACATAATAATTATATTTTTGTGTATTGAAAACCCTATGTACTCACCAGGTTTCCCAACCTGACCCACTCAATTTATTTATATCACAGGTGTTGATAGGAAGTCACATTACACTGAGAGATTATGGAGATATAAATCACTAGTGATAATGAATGTAAGTTCTGTTTATGCTTATGTTACTGTATTGACGATGACATCTCAAATGTTTTAAAATGAATACAAGTACTTTTCTTCGGAAATGCTTTGATAACATATTTATCATGTTTTACTGGGAACAAATTCCGCAACATTTTTTATTAAAAGAGGTACTCTAATTTCTGTAAATCATAAACAAAATCGGTCTCTTTTGGCCGTGAAAATGGGGATGTCACAGCTGGTATCAGAGCATTGGTTTAAGCGAACTAGGAATATGGATTTATTTCTAGATTTAAACTTAGAATTCTAAGTGATGATCGTGAGGAGTGTGTCTAATAAATTTAGGTAATACACCTGAATAGACAAAAACACTAGCTTATTTAGGAAAATGCCTAACATGCTTTTATGTGCTAAATGATTTATGATGTGCGTTAGATGATCGGATCTATGGTCTGTTGCCGACAGGATCCATAAACTTTACGTGTTCAGACTTCTAAACGTTTAATTATGGTATTAAATCTGACATGTAACTTTTCGGAGTAATAAGGAGGAATATGCGTCTAAATCTTCCTCTATCTATATTCTTGTCTTGATACACCGAACGACTGCTTTGGTGTGCAGAACATCATGGTGAAGACTCGTAGTGAATTGAGTAAATGGAGGAAATGATAAGGCTTACGATACTGAATGGTACCTATCAGAAGATATCGTAAGAGTGATATATTGCCTTCAGAATGCATCTAATAAATAATACGTCTGGTACGAGAGAAGTACACTTTCGATTTGCAAAAAGAAAGATTTTTGGTATAATCCATGAAGTTATCCCATCGTCTGACATTTCCATCACCTAGTGAGTTGAAGCAGAATTGACGATTGAAGATACACATGGAAGAAGTCTTAGTAGAGTCTAGGAAAAATTATATATATGATTGTTTGGACACATTTATATGTGTTAAAATTGTTTTTGTGATAATAACTTGGAAAATTGTGAGACAATACTTAAGACAAGTATGAATAGGTGTGAATGGTAGTAGAGGCCTATATTATCGGAAGCACATGACTCACACTTGGATCAAGGAAAGTCACAAGTTTACCAAGAAGCTAGTAATTGATTCTGTTTTATTCAAGTATGTCGTTACCATCATTTTGGTAACGACGAAGAAGATGATCGTTAATCCGACCCTAGTGGTCATATCAAATCGAGTCCGACTAAGATGAGTATGTTACGTGGTTCAAAGAACCAAGATCGATGTAGCATCTGACTTAAGTTAGAAGATTGAAGTGAAAGATATTCAAAGCGATCAATAGAAGTATCACAACTGTTGTTAAGGTTAGAAGCTTGTAGCTAGAAGTGCTACATGCTAGAATGTGATTATATCACATTAGAACATGAAGGAAGTATATTCCGTTCTGGAATTTGACTCTAAAAGACTTGAGTCTAAGCATCGCATCATACAATGAGAGGTCATTAGAACATGACCCAATAGTCTATGGTCGTAATCAAAGAACTTATATTAAGTTTGTTAAGAAGGAGTATCCAATAAGGAATCGAGATTGTGATTCGAAGGTCATGATTGGAAGACTAACATGAGATAGAGAGTGGGTGTACGACCGAGTATTGATTGCAGTCAATAAGTCTAAGAGATGGATACTGATTCGAAGGAATATAGAAGTTACAAGTATTACCTAGGATGAAGTTATAACATATGGAGTCATTATACAAGCCCTGTTTGTTGATGAGCCAAACGATGACCCAAGCGATGGCCCCGTCATTTAGCAGAGTATGGATGACAACCACAGACTATTCTAGACAGTCTAGTGGAACACTAGCAGGCTCGCAACCTGTAGTTGTTGTGAACGATATGTTCACCCAGTGTACTCTAAAAACCTATCAACAAGTATTGCCTGTGGACTCTCGAAAACGATACTGTCAATAAACGAGATAAACCCTGGCGACTATGCAAACTTAGTACCAATTCCTTAGGATACTCCTTAGGAATGAACGAACGAAGAATAGCTGAATCTTAGGGTAGATCCTTAAGAGTAAAGAAGGCAATGGAGATGGGTAATTGGGTTGATTGCTTGATGTTTAACATAATAATTATATTTTTGTAAGTTGAAAACCCTATGTACTTACCAGGTTTCCCAACCTGACCTACTCAATTTATTTATATCACAGGTGTTGATATGAAGTCACATTACACTGAGAGATTAAGAAGATATAAATAACTAGTGATAATGAATGTAAGTTCTGTTTATGCTTATGTTACTGTATTGACGATGACATCCCAAATGTTTTAAAATGAATAAAAATACGTTTCTTCGGAAATGCTTTGATAACGTATTTATCAAGTTTTACTGGGAACAAATTCCGCAACATTTTTATTAAAAGATGTACTCTGATTTCTGTAAAGCATAAATAAAATCAGTCTTTTTGGCCGTGAAAATGGGGATGTCACAGTTATTAAAAGAGGTACACAGCTAAATTGTTACTTTTATCACTTAACTAAGATGTGGTCAATCCTAGCTCTAGCAATTTAATGGTCACTATATCACTAGGTAAACAAGTTCATGTAATTTAACGGTCACTAAGATACACTTAAATTGAATTAAAGCAACAAAGAGAAACACTTTAACATGCTAGGTAATTTAATCAAACACAAGCTCCAAACCAACTTTTATAAATCCATAAACTAATAAACTAAGCCATAGTTATTAGGGTTTCATCTAACTAAACGAAAGTCTACTAAATTTGCTATTTATGGCAGTAATCAAACACAAATACTCAATAGGAATAAAGCTAAACATGATCAAACCGAATGAATTGATGATGTTTCTTCTAGATCTCTTCAAATCGTGAGCTCCAATTGTCTCCTCCTTTTCTAAGGGTTTTCCAAAAGGTTTTTGTCGTACTACTTCTCCAGAAAGTCACCTCTAAGTCCCCCAATTCGTCCTAATGTTCGGATATATATATATATATATATATATATATATATATATATACACACACACACACACACATACACATACACACACACTTGCCTAAAATTTGGGCACCACATCGTGGTTATCAAGAATCAACATTTTATAAAAACATGGAAGTTGTCCAAAATTGTGTCTAGTTTTCATATCATTTTGAATCATGTCAATAGGAGTTACGAGTCATGAGATATTGTCAAAATACTTACAAGGGGTCAAGCTGGCCATGAACATCCTTCTTGTGTCTTCTTCTTGCCTAAGCTCACATTTTCCTGCTTCCAGCTTCCATATTGCTTCCGAGAATGTCTTTTATG
The DNA here is from genome assembly GCF_002870075.4 of Lactuca sativa. Lineage (NCBI taxonomy): Eukaryota > Viridiplantae > Streptophyta > Magnoliopsida > Asterales > Asteraceae > Lactuca > Lactuca sativa. The sequence continues at coordinate 17,536,318 of NC_056623.2, forward strand.
GTACATAACATATATTAAACATAATAAATACCTTTTATATTATGATAAGCCTAATTATAGCTAAAAGTATTAAGATATGATGTAGGGTATATATATATAAATATGCACATATCAACGCCTCGCGTACTAGGGTTTTGCCTTAAACCTTACAACCTTCCGAAGGCCATAACTCCTTAGTTAAAAACCCGATACCGACGATACTTATATCCACGATGTGACAACTGGCAGTTCTGGGTCAATCAAAGTCAAAAAGTCAGCAATAGTCAAACAAGTCAACGAAAGTCAACTGATTAGGACATAAATTTTGAGTTTATTCTTTGCTTTTAGAGTTTTCGGTTTGGGACCGAAAACTCTATGATATCACTTTTAGAGTTCTCGGTTAGGACCCGAAAACTCTATGATTTTGGTGGTACTGGACCGAAATCACTATGTGATTTCGGTGGGTTATTGACGTTTTCGGTTGGAAAGAGAAAAGAAAGGAGTTGACTTAGTGACAAGTGTGTTGCATCCTTTCCAACACAAAATATTATTTAACAGGTATCAAGGCTATTATCCATCAAATAACAATGCAAACATCACTTCACCCTCCCCCTCTTTAACTTCGGCCAAGAACCCTAACCCCCCACCATGTTCAAACCTCTTCACTTTTCTCTCAAGAAACAAGATCAAACCTTCCAAGTATGCCTTGTTAATCTAGTGTTACTACACACTTTCATACTAGATTCACCTCATTTACACACATTATCGTGTGTTAAAAATCATAGGATAACACCATCTTCAAAGAGTTCTTCAACCAATTTCAAATGTTCCAGGCTTGAAGATCTTCACCATCACCTCTTTATCCAACCACAAACACACTCAAGGTGAGTTCATACACCCATATTTTCGAGTTTTTCATGTTTTAGGGGGGGGGGATACAAGTAAAGTTTGGTTTATAACACAAATGTTTGCATGTTTTATTTCTATGTTGAATATAAAGTAATATTTGCATGAAATATGAGTATTACTAGTTTTTAGAACATTTATTTGTGGTTTTGACCATACTTTTTGGAACTAGACAAAAATACCAAAGTGTTAACTAAACAAAAAGAAAACTCAAAAAACTAGTATTTCATGTAAATATGGATTTTTATACAAAAGTGGTTATAACAAGTTTATGACATCATTTTTGTGGGATATAACTAAAAATATATGGTCTTATAACGAGTAAGAATCCCACAAAGGGTAAAAATAAGTTTTACAAAGTTATATTTTTGTAGTTACCGGTAAATATCGTTAAAAATGGGCAAAAACTAGAAATTGACTTTTCATTCCAAAGGTTCTCATACTTGTGTTAGATGTAAGTTTCTATGATACAATCTTTTAAAAACATCTAGACAAGATAACTATTACGTATTTATATAAATGATTATATAAATAGACTTAACAAAACAATCATAATAAGCTATAATTGGTAATAGTTTGGGAGTCACAAATACTACTTTATCATTTTAGATGAAACATATAATTATTTAAAGGTATAATTATTTTTACACTATGTAACCACTACGGAAGAGTAATACTTTCATGACAAAATTGCAAAAATACTCCCTGTGGTATGCAAATTTTTGGGGTTTTAGTCTAAACTCTGAGTTTTTTTTGGATTCATGGTCCTTTTGGAGTGGTTTGTATGTAACAATAGTCCCTCCAAAAATTAAAATGACTATAATACCCTTGGGCTATTTATTTTTCATTTTTCTTTCACTTTTTTAAAATTAATATTTATTTATTTATTTTAACAATTAAAAAAATAATAGAGGATCTCTCTCTCTCTCTCTCTCTCTCTCTGTCCAACACCTTCACCCCCACCTTTGTGAGCCTTTTTCATGCAGGTAAAGTATTTGAATATCAAAGGCAGTCGATTTTTACTCTCTGTTGCATATGTTTGTGTTTATATTAGAGTGGGTATCTTGATTTCTCCTCTCTATTGCATAATAACTTGAAATGGGTGGTGTTACCCAACTCGTGAGCTTCTGGTTCTGATGTTTTCTTTCAACTTTGAATACATTATGTGTGCAATTAGAAACTTTCGGTTTTGTGAAGGTACATTTCTTTCAGGTGTTTCATCGAGCACCTGGAGTGCATTGTTCTTGTAACGACCCGTCTCTGGTATGTTGCTTCCATGGCATTTATTTAGAAGTTTTCAAGAGGGACTCGGCGAGTCTATAGCCCGAATCGTCGAGTAGGGACGGGATTTCGAGCACGTGTTAGTCGGTGACTCGGCGAGTCCATGTTTGGGACTCGGCGAGTCTGCCTGCCAGGAAGAAACCCTAAATCCCCGGGTTGCTCCCTATTTAAGCAGTGTTATGTGCCCCAAACTCGCCTCCTTCACCCTCAGAGAGCTGTGAGAAACCCTAAACCCATCCCTTGATTTATTTAAGTGTTTTTGTGTGGATTCTTGAAGGCTTGAAGAAGAAGAAGAAGAAAGGAACAAAGAGAAGAGATGTAGAGCAAAGATCCAAGGTCAAAATCAGAGTTCATTGAGGTATTTCTCGGAATCCTCCTGTTTTATGCTTAAAACCTCCATTAGAACATTTCTAGGGCTAGTTTGATGTATTTTCCAACCTTATAGTTGTATGGATGCCTAATAGGTCGAGATATCCCTAGATCTGTTCATTTAGGAGTTGTAGAGCCCGGATCTATTGCCTTTTTGAAGTTGCTTTGCATGAGAACCCTAGATCTAGCCTTTATCATGCTTTTTGAGCCTTATTATCTTCATGGATGCTTATGGACACGTAAAGATAGAATCTTTACGTGTTAATCGAGCTAAGGAAGCCCAGATCTATAAGTTTTAGACGCTGGATTCACGCAGAATCGAGTTTAGAGTAGCTGCATGAATGCGACTCGGCGAGTCGAGTCGCGAGTCCCCGATTTTTCCCCTTTTGAGTGATGTCGAGTGGGGACCTGTGAGTAGGAGAGTGGACTCAGTGAGTTGGAGGGCAGACTCAGTGATGAAAGGACTCGACGAGTTGTTCATACAACTCGGCGAGTCCAAGACAATCTTCTTAGCTCAAGAACAACTCGTCGAGTTGTTCATACGACTCGGCGAGTCGGATGCAGATTGCCCGAGTTCTTGAATCAAGAGGATACTCGTCGAGTCGATGCCATACTCGACGAGTAGCCACGAGTAGGGTTGAGAAGTGAGAATAGAGACTCGGCGAGTTGGCGGCCCAACTCGGCGAGTTAGGTCAACTGTAGGTTGACTTTGACCGGGAGGGTTGACTTTAGCCAGGGGTAAAAGAGTCGTTTTACCCCAATGCAGTTATTAGTATTTGATTGAATGTATTTGTGGAATTGTAGCCGGGGAGAGACCGGAGCAGCAACAGATAGTTTCCAGAGCCATACACTCAGCAGCCAGATCACGAGGTGAGTTTCCTTCTAGTAAGAACGGGTCTACGGCCACAATGCCGGCTCGTTTAGTTAACAGTAGTTCCGGACCTCAGTTCGATGCAGTAGTTGATGGGTTTTAGGCATAAGAACAATCCTATGTGCTCATACAAACCCTAATGCTTGGATCTAGGTTTCTCTATTGTACATGCTTTGGATCCAAGACTAACAAACTTAGATCTAACATATTATAAACTGAATTAGGGTTTAGAGAATTACCTTTGATTGTTATATAGCAATAACAATCAATTCCTTGCTTGGATTGGCTTCAAAAGCTTAGTGCCTCAAGTGCTGCACCTCTAATGGAGTCACAAACACCACTAAGCAACTTGGATGAAGAGGGAAGAGAGAGGAGGCACCAAAAACGGCTGGAAACCCTAATGGAAGTGTTGTCGACGTTTTTGGAGCCTAAGGGGTCCTTTATATACTTGTGTGGGCTACTAGGGTTTCAGTCAAAACCCTAATGGACAACTTAAACTCTAAGCAACCCATGGAACCTTCTGGATAAGGCCATGGACGAAAATTTGATGGACTTCCATCATAATTTCGTTCACCCCTTGATCCTTTAGTATTCCTTAGCCCAATAACTCAATTATCCAATAATTGCAGTCCAGTCCCCTAAGTTTAATTAATCTCTTTTAGCCACAAAATTAATTATTAATTAATTCTTGACTAATATAAATTAAACAATATGATTTCTCCTTTAATATATTATTCTCATAATATATTAATAAATCATATTTAAACCTTTCTCTCCTTAAATCATCCTACATATTGCTATGGTGAAGGCAACCCAAAAGGACCATGCTCATAATCGGGTCAAGCACATACCAAAATAGTTATGGACTTAGACACTAATCCAACAGTCTCCCACTTGGATAAGTCTAATAACTATTTTTTCTGTATGACTTCAGAACCTGATCAGCAATAGTAGCTTTCAAAAGCCGCTGTCAACTCTGATCTTATCATATAGCCTGTCCTCTAGATAAGGGATTATATATTCCTCCATTCTCAAGATATCGTATAGACAAAAGACATGAATTTCAATCATTCTCTCTATACTGTTTCCCGACTTCTGATTTATGACGACTGATAACAGACTACATTTGAACACATCAACTTAGTCCCGGCTTGGCCTAGCGCTTAGGTGTCATCATTAAATCATCGAGAGGCCCATAGATATCGCTTTTATCCTACTTTGGGTAAAAGGAATGGATAAACTTTGACTCAAATGCTCGCTTGCATTTACTAATCGAATCACACACAACAATAAGTTTTATAACACCAAGTTACTGGTGCGTTTACTTATTATCAATGTGTAACCGACCAACAAATAACAACTCACACGTCTCGGTTTCAAGAATATACAATATTATCGTCTCACTAATCACTCGTGATAAAACCATGAAGTGATCCAAGTGAGCGTGGGTTTAATCCAATACTCTAATCTTATCAAAGCACTCATGAACTCTGCAGCAAACTTGTGCTATGTCTAAACACTTCAAACAATCTACAGACAGATTCATGACAGTCTTTATTCATACCTACTCCCAACGTATGACCGACTGTGGATGTTTGAATAACCTAGTTATTCTGCAAGTCAAAACATGCAAATTGAAACATAACAATAATACTTAATCCTATATGGCCTCAAACTTGTGAGAGTAAATAAAACACTTCTATTTATCCACCATATTGATTACTCATTATTATCGTTTACTGTTTCAGAAAATCAACTTATTACTCGAATTACAACAATAGTTATCCCATGCATGAAGCATGCACACTATGTTTCCTATGGTCCTTTGTGAAATAGATCAATTGAAAAACCTTTTTAATGATGCTAATTTCATAATTCCCAATCCTTACCATTAGTGTAAGAACACAAGGTTCTTTGCTACTATTAGAATATGCTAGATTCTAACATTTTATGCAACGATCCTTTCGTAAAGTCATAGCACAAAAGTCACCAAGATTTGGCTAATGAAATTACAAAGTACTTTCTTAGAAATTGTTACAAGACAATTCCATAGACGTGAAGTCTCACATTCAAAGTACATTCCTTTGAACATCCTTCTTGCATAAAAGTTTCTAATCTAGACATAGATTCTCAATATCCAACTCCCAATATGGAAACATTTCCACATTTGCCATATGACAACTCATTCTTAATAGAATCTTATCTATTCATAATAATGTCGATATGGTCCATCCAATATCATACTTCCAACTACTCACAAGCGACCAATCCTCAACGAATTTTGGATCGTCCTTTGATAGTTGTTTAATAATTTTAGTCAAAACCCATTCTAGTCCTTTTTCCCTCTTAATGCGCTAGACATTTGAAAAATTTTAGAATGGTAAATTATTATAGTATTTGCAATCGATCCTATACCCAAAGTGTATGGGACACGATGCATAATGTCTCACATAAAGATATGATACTTTACCAATCTTTTGCTATAATATTTTATGTGTCATGTTCTCATAATTCGAACTATTAAGAGGGATGCCGTAATCATAATCGAATTTTAAGAACTCACAATGTATCCTTTGACTGAAAAATATTAAAATTTCTTAATCTAAGCTTTAGATTTTGAAACGAAGTATAATATTCTCTCCCTTAATTATAGCAAAACAACTTTTTAACCCATGCAACTTTGCAAATTTGAATCTTTGTTTTTCTATAATTAATATTGCTAACTTGGAATACTCGCCATAATAATCATACAATCATAACACTTATGCTCCCACTAGCCTTGACATGTATTCAGAAAACAAATGAACTTCCAGAAAACAATGCCTATTGAATTTCTGAAATTCATATTTCTAATACCAGATGCTTCGATAAGCCTTTATCTAAGCTTCTTAAACTTATACACCTTTGCCTTAGATAGCTCATATGTGTGTTTAAACAATCTAGAACTTATGTTACTAAGTTCCAAATGTTCAAACTAATTGCCAGATCTCACAATTCGAACTATGGAAAGGGATGCCGTAACCATAATCGAATGTGAGAATACAATTTTCACAAACGCTATCTTCTTAAAACCTCTCTTAGTGGAAGTATTTCCTCACAGTCATTTTCATGAAGGAGGGAATCTTATGACACTTAGATTTTATGGTGTATGAGTTCCTATCCATGTGAATTTGCCAAAACCAAAGTTTGTGACAAATCCAAGCTCATATGGACTGAACCTTTTTTAATCTTGATTTCTTGCCTTATGGTCACACGAGTTCCCACCATGTCTTCCAAGTAGTTTAGTAATTTGTCCTTACATATCAATGTACTTTCCATCGACTAAGGCTCTAGTATGCATTCAAATGAGAACTCATAGAACTCACATACACAATTAACTCAATTGGAATGGCATAGAAACAAAATAATGTCAGCACGATAGGTTGTAAACCTCAAGTCGTGTGCTAGTGATGATCGATAAGGTTTATTGTTGATTTATTCTTGAAACTTTTCAAGACCATTAAGACTCCCACTGACTCCTTGACATATAAGATTCTCTTGTCAAGAAACATTTCTTGACAAACCAAATATTCAAGAGTTAGTGTAGTTCTTATCAAGACAAAACACTTCACACAATTGGTCCTAGTTGGTCTTTGTCTTATCCAAGACAGCACAACTTACCAATTTCAAATGTGAAAGAATAAGAAAACTTTTCCAAGTTCCATATTTGATGAGTGTTATAAACCTACTTAATACTTTTCACTCAATGTCACAATCTTGGAGTATGACTCCAAGACTTGATATTGGAACGAAGTATGATTGACTCTTTGATTTAACCATTTCTACAATTCTTGATTCCTCTTCTTAGACATGCAAATGTACTAAGACTCACTTAGAGGATCAATTGAGATATGGTTCTTAATCATTAAGACTTCATCACAAAACACAATAAAAGGTACTCTCCCTTCTTCTTAGAATGGAGAAACTTTTATCTTTCTGCCTTCTTGATTCTTCTTATTCGTTCTGCTATTAATTGAAACTATTTCAGTTAACTCAGAATTATACTCAATCTTATAAGTATAACCATATTTACTAAACTTTAGTAAATCATGACGAATATCTTTGTCACTCTTGTGGTAGACTTGATCAACGTACGACCTAGTGTACTCGATCTCCTAGTCCTTCAATTGACACTTTGCCAAAGAATTAGTCTAAGTTTCCCAAATGTGAAAGTTTTTCATTCATCATGCAATACACATTGCATGATTCCAAGTTTCTGTCCACTTGAAACTTGGGCGATGAGAAACTCTCCCTATTTGGTAAATTTTTGACATTTCCACAAATAACATAATAAGAATCAAATCCATTTTGCTAATAATAGAAGTACACAAACATCAATTTTTCATATATTTCATTGCAAGGATAAACAAATAAGATAAAAACCAAAATTTATTTTATTCATAAAACAGCGGAAAACATGTCCTTACAATGCAAGATTCAAATGAAAAACTATGTAATCATATACTCCTAACAAATCTATCATAACTTCCTAAGCTCAAAATCTGATCTTCGAATTCATGCGATCAAAATCCATTTCTTCGTGATCAGACTCATCTTGCTCTTCCATCAAACTTCCTCTCTTTTCTCGAAACCTGCAAATGTAATCTTATCACATTATGAATAAAGAATAGGAATTTAAATGGAGTTAGATAGTGGATTTTATACCTGAAGTAGAGTCATACTTATCGACTCTCCCATCTCTTAGATTCTTCAGGTCCTTCGGGCAGCTTCGTATCCATTTCCCCTTTCCTTGGCAGCAGGAACAGGTGGATTCTCCTAGATTGTCCACAGAAGCATGGTTGGTTGATTTATCAGACAAATATGCTCCCTTACTTCGCCAAATCATTTCTGATTCAGCAGCAATAAGCATATAAGTCAAATCAATGAGGGTTGCGTCAAGTTTCATCATATGATACTCTCTAATGAACTTATCATATGATTCAGGGAGTGACTGAAGAACCCAGTCCACAACCAACTTATTTGAGATAGACGCACCCAACATGATCAACCTATCAATGTGTGATTTCATCCCTAGGATGTGGGCACACACAGGTTTGCCATCTTGATGTTCCATTTCCAATAGGGATTCGGTGATCTTGAACCTTTCAAGTCTTCGATCATTAGGGCTAGGGAGAACAACGGGAGGAAGAGGAGGAAGTGAAATTAAGCTAGTCCACATTGATCTCTCACTTTGAATCAAGCTTTCACTTTCATTAGGAACACTTTTTCCTTGGGATTCGGGAATACCACGGTTAGACATCTACAAAACGGGAGAAAATTCAAGTTAAGTTGATTAGAGTCCTTACTAAAACACCCAAATGAGTTATTAAGGCTAGGATCCAACACAATATTCTACAACCTAGAAAAGGGATGCCGTAATCTAGTTGCAAAATATTTGAAGGTAGGTAAATGACGATTTACCAATTTCCACCATGAAAAACGAAAAAGAAGTTTAAGTTTTAAATGAATTGAAACTCCTAGATCTTTTGAGATTCATTGAACTTTTCAATGGCATGTTTAATCTCGATTATGCCCTACTATTTGTGACTGGGATGCCGAGGATCACAAACAAGGTGTGAATAACCATACGAATCACGAGGTGCGCCTAATGCTACTATCACCTAATCAATGTGCCGGTTAGCCACACACACTCCATTGATCTATGATAAGCATCGAGCCACCCTTCGCCACCAATGTCATCCCCAAATTAGTGTGCCGGTTAACCACACACGCTCCACTAACGTTTGACAAGGGTACGAAGTGTAATTCCATGGGTTAGCATACAATTTCACATTTTTCCTAAAGTAACTATGATTTGGGAATTTGAAAAGCATTTAGTTACTTTGTACTTCATTATACTTATAATGGAAGGTTTCTGTCCTATCCTACCCGTTCGGCTAACGACCCTCCACTAGTCAAGAGTGCGGTGGGTAAGAGTGGATACCCATTCAATCGCCATTTTATAGGCAATTTTCTTAAACACCCCTTATAGACCAGCTTCGTGAATGAGGCCTACTAACGGTAAGACTGACTGTTTACTCATACATATATATAATATTAGACTTTTAATATTATATATAGTATAGGGTGTATTTCACACTTTTAAAATACTAGGTGGTTTAATTTAGTAAAATTATACTTTTAATTTAATTAAATGTAAACCAAAACTTTATGGGTTTATTAAATCACTTTTAATTATACACTTTAATTAATTAATAAATCATAAGGGTGTGATTTGAACCTTTTCAAATTACTAGGGTTTTAGAATTTAACATTTCAAAAATTAAACTTTTAATCAAAGTTTTAAATTCCAAAACTTGAGGGTAGGTTTTGAAACATTTCAAAACATTAGGGATCAAACAACAAATAATTCAAATTAAACAATTAATTTTATAATTATCTATATTTGACCTAATCTTATTTTAGTCATTAGATAATTACCAAATAATTTGAAATAATCCATATTTATCATATAAACAACCAATATTTAAAAGATTTGAAATTATCTATTGTTTTGGCAAGGATAATCACTAATTTAAGATAAAAATCGGATTTTAACTTCAAAAACGAATTAGGTATCAAATCCAAGTCAAAACAGCAGCAAAAACCCGGAATTCCGTCTGTCTGACCCCTGGACTCGCCGAGTCAGGGACAGACTCGCCGAGTCAGGTCGGGCAGAGGCCAAACAACGATTTTTTCAGTAAATAAAACAGTTAAGCATCACATACAACTGAAACCAATCAAGGCTCTGATACCACTGATGGGTTTTAGGCATAAGAACAATCCTATGTGCTCATACAAACCCTAATGCTTGGATCTAGGTTTCTCTATTGTACATGCTTTGGATCCAAGACTAACAAACTTAGATCTAACATATTATAAACTGAATTAGGGTTTAAAGAATTACCTTTGATTGTTATATAGCAATAACAATCAATTCCTTTCTTGGATTGGCTTCAAAAGCTTAGTGCCTCAAGTGCTGCACCTCTAATGGAGTCACAAACACCACTAAGCAACTTGGATGAAGAGGGAAGAGAGAGGAGGCACCAAAAATGGCTGGAAACCCTAATGGAAGTGTTGTGGACGTTTTTGGAGCCTAAGGGGTCCTTTATATACTTGTGTGGGCTGCTAGGGTTTCAGTCAAAACCCTAATGGACACTTAAACTCTAAGCAGCCCATGGAACCTTCTGGATAAGGCCATGGACGAAAATATGATGGGCTTCCATCATAACTTCGTTCACCCCTTGATCCTTTAGTATTCCTTAGCCCAATAACTCAATTATCCAATAATTGCAGTCCAGTCCCCTAAGTTTAATTAATCTCTTTTAGCCACAAAATTAATTATTAATTAATTCTTGACTAATATAAATTAAACAATGTCACACCCCTGAACCAAGGATGGCGGAAACGTCCAGGGATGGAGGACTTCATGTGTAGTATCGTAACAACAATGGTAATAGTGATGAAAATAAACACAACCAACATATATATAATTGAAAAAGTTACATCATTGTATGTGTTACATGTTTCAAATTCAATTACAATATGTTGACAAAATAAGATAAGTTTGACGCCTTAACGTCCCATCCTCAAAAGTGTTTTGTTACCTGCTTAGCGATTTCCTGAGAATACAAGCAGTTTGAAAAGTGTCAACACAATGGTTGGTGAGTTCATAAGTATTTGGATATCTTTATGAAAAAGCTCGTCAAATAATGGCCTAGTTGTTCCAGAAAAATCCAATATTTTTCTTAAAGTGAATAATGTAGTTTTGTATCCGAAAACTGTAATGTATGAGTAGTCTTCCTTATTTACAGAAAATAATGCATGTTTATTTCAATTTAAACGCATATGGTATTAGTGAAATTCTCGAAATTTCTTAAATTTGTTAATATTTTCTGTGCGTGTAGTCCTAAATCTTAGGACCAAGAAAGTAACAAGTATTGTCCATACTTAAAATTTCAAACGTGGTATCACATGATGTGTAGTCGTAAATACCGAAACCGAAAACGTGCAGTAATGCCCATACTTATTGAGATAAAAGTGACTTCAAAATCGTCATAAAACTCGTTTAAGTTTTATAAAAATCCCTTAAACTTTATGTATTGTTATATCCTTATGTGAGCCGCTATAATCATACTTAAGACTAATGAACCTGCCACGACGTTTCTCAGGCGTCGATTAACTGAAATGACAATTATCACCCGTAGACCTGCAGGTCCAACTGTAGCTAGCAGCAAGGTGTGGGGTGTCAAACCCAATATAGATCTATATATAACTATCACGTTCCCCCTCCGGGAGACTCTGATTATAACGTACAGGATTTTATATTCCGCACTCGGACGTACGGAAAGAGAGTGTCTCACAATTTAGGTTAACAAGTTTACTAGTTGTATGCGGGAGTGTAAAACCTTTCTGTATGAATGTACCCTTCTCGTACGTGCGTGTTAGGTGATGTATCGAAAACTATACTTATTATAGTTTTATCCAAAACGTTTGTAATATATAAGAACTCTTTTATGAAAAGGTGTTAGGATTATAAAATCCAATAAACTATGCGTATTATAGTTTATGTGTATGTATACGTTTTCTAAATGAATGAAAAATCTTATCATGAGTGACTTATTTTCAGTTTAAGATGATAAAATTTACAACATATCACATTCAATACTTAGAACTTGACAATATACACCTTGCTCAACACAGTACAAAGTGTAGTAAAAAAAAAAAATTACAAGCTGTTAACAAATTTTCAGCCTTTCTACACTGTTTTTAAAACTTTATAGAAAAATCATACGAAGTCAAAAACTAAATCCGTAAATTCTGGGAGTTCCCAAAATGTGTCTAGTTTACTCATAATTTTTACCATGATTTTCAATGACCTGCAACTTAGGTGAAACAGTCCATAATCACAGACTGGTCCGGTTTGGTGTTTGAAATGATAGGCAGTTTTGTAAAAATCACCATAAATTGTAGAAAAATCGTATGGAGATGTGCAAGTAGTCATTTTAAAGCTAAGAAGTGGAACTACATACACCTAAAACAGTTTTGAAAACTAAAATGTTTAAGGTGTCCAAAACAGTCCGTGAATGGAGTCTAACTTTTCTGATGAAAGCTGTTAGAAAGTTTTAGTTATGTTCTTGGTGTTTTAACTTGTATTCCCCCCCCTAAAAACTTAAGAAAACATGAAAATGTAGGGGTATGAACTCACCTTAAGTGTTTTCAGTAGATGATTGATGATGAATGGAGGTGCTTAGCTCAAGGACACTTGGAATGTCTTGAAGATTTCGAGAATCTAGCATGATAGTTATGGAGTTTGCATGAGCTATCAATGATTTGAGTAGAATGAAGTGTGAGAATCACAAGGAGGGTGGATTACACTTACCAAGAGTGGAAGAACACTTGATGATTAGTCTTGAAATCGTGAGTTAGAGAGAGAAGTTGGAGAGAAAGAGTTGGAGTTCATTCTTGGTGAATGTTGTGAGTGATTGAAGAGAATGAGGAGAGAGGGTGTATGATCAGCCCTTAGATTGTGGGGGTTACTTGTGAAAGAGAGTAAAAGGTACAAGGTATGGTGGGGAGGAGTGTGGGTTGACATGGAGTGGGTGAGGGGGTTGCTTGCGTCATAACTAGGGTAAGGTCAACACTTCTTCTTTTTGTACTTTACCAACCCCTTTTTAAATAAAATTTTACCCTTAAAATGTGATTAAATCATTAATTTAGGGGTCCTATAATTAAAAATAAAGTTTTGGGTGAAAATCTCATGTTTAAAATAATCAAAAATGGGTTTAAAATGCAAAAATGGGTAAAAATAGGCGAAATCCGAGCTGCCCAGCGAGTTTCTTCGGATCCCAGCCGAGGCTCGGTCAGCTGGGCTCGGTTCGGACGCGGAGGCTGAATCCGGAAGCGAAGGCGCGAAGGTTGGCTCGGCTCGGACGCGGTAGGCTGAGGCGGGGAGGCGAAAGCGCGAGGCGACGGCTCGGTCCGAAGCGAAGGCGAGAAGCGGAAGGCGGGTTCGGTCCGAGGCTGCTATCCGACGCGAAGGTAAGGTTCGGCCCGAAGGGTGGCTAGAACCGAAGCTACTGTTGTGAACAGTAGTGAACAGTAACTTCGGTTCGGACCATCCTTCCATGTGAGGTTCGGTTCGGACCTTTCTTCTTAGCAGGGTTCGGTTCGGATCTCTTTCATGGCTGGGTTCGGTTCGGATGAACAGTACTTTCGGTTCAGCTCATGAACAGTACTTTCGGTTCGGACCCTCATGAACAGTACTTTCGGTTCCTAAGAGGGGTTTCGGTTCCTAAGAGGGGTTTCGGTTCCTAAGGTCCGTTTTTCGCGTAGACTTCCGTTTTTGGGTCGTTTTCGCCAAATTCGAGGGTCGGGATGCCCCGAGTGATCCTAGAAAGTTGGGAGAGATTTCGAGAGAGATTTGAGAGAGATTCCACATACTCAGAGAGATTTGGGAGAGATTTGACATACTTGGAGAGATTTCACATACAGAGAGATATGTGAGAGAGATTTCACATACTTAGAGAGATTTGGGAGAGATTCGACATACTTGGAGAGATTTCACATACAAAAAGATGTGTGAGAGAGATTTCACATACTTAGAGAGATTTGGGAGAGATTTGACATACTTGGAGAGATTTCACATACAAAGAGATGTGTGAGAGAGATTTCACATACTTAGAGAGATTTGGGAGAGATTTCACATAATTAGAGACATATGGGAGAGGTTTCACATACTTAGAGATATGTGGGAGAGGTTTCACATACTTAGAGGTATGTGGGAGAGGTTTCACATACTTAGAGATATGTGGGAGAGGTTTGACATTCTTGGAGAGATTTCACATACAGAGAGATATGTGGGAGAGATTTCTCATACTTAGAGAGATTTGGGAGAGATTCGACATACTTGGAGAGATTTCACATACAAAGAGATGTGTGAGAGAGATTTCACATACTTAGAGAGATATGTGGGAGAGGTTTCACATACTTAGAGAGATTTGGGAGAGATTTGACATACTTGGAGAGATTTCACATACAAAGAGATGTGTGAGAGAGATTTCACATACTTAGAGAGATTTGGGAGAGATTTGACATACTTGGAGAGATTTCACATACAAAGAGATGTGTGAGAGAGATTTCACATACTAAGAGCTAGAGTGATAACGATTAAGAGTGTCTTCGTGGGTGATGAATGAGAGTGTTTGGCTTCGCAATGCAAGGTCTTTAGACCCCGTTGTGCCATGATTTAGGATCTTACGCACTCCCTATGAGTATGCAACATCGTATTATTGTTTTTGTTCATTGTTTAGCACTAATGCTAAGGGAATTTAAACACATGAACTTTCCAAGTGGTGTTTTCTCATTAGAATAGTGAGTTATACAGTAGTTACATAATATAAACCCTATCATACAAGGTTTTGATCGAGTTGACCGGTTTGACTCGTTGATCTTGACCGGCTTAGACTTGACCCGATTTTGACTATTGTCACATCATCCCCCCGTTAGAGGGAATTTCGTCCCGAAATTTACGCTTTGGCCAGGGCTTTAAGGGTTTAGGAAAAGGTGTGGGTACTTTTGCTTCATTTGGTCTTCGCGCTCCCAGGTGAACTCAGGTCCTCGTTTAGCGTTCCATCGAACCTTCACGATGGGAATACGACTTTGTTTCGTTCTTTTGACCTCCCGATCCATAATCTCAACTGGCTCTTCCACGAAGTGGAGATTTTCGTCAACTTCGATCTCGTCGAGAGGTATCACAAGTTTCTCGTCGGACAGACATTTCTTCAGGTTCGATACGTGAAAGGTGGGATGTACCTTATCGAGTTCTTGAGGTAATCGAAGTTTGTACGCCACAGGACCAATCCTGGCGAGGATTTCGAACGGTCCAATGTACCTCGGGTTTAGTTTCCCACGTTTGCCGAAGCGTATCATTCCTTTCCAAGGGGAAACCTTTAGTAACACACGATCACCAACCTGGAATTCCAAAGGTTTGCGTCGCTTATCCGCGTAACTCTTTTGTCGATCACGGGAGGCCTTCAGTCTTTCTCGAATCTGAACAATCTTTTCTGTGGTCTCCCTTATGATTTCAGGACCAGTGAGGGTGCTATCCGGAATTTGCTCCCTAGCCAACTGAGTATCCCCCACTTCAGCCCAACATAGGGGTGACCTGCACTTGCGTCCGTAAAGAGCTTCGAATGGGGCGACTTTAATGCTGGTGTGATAGCTGTTATTGTAGGAGAATTCGATCAATGGCAAGTGGGTATCCCACGCTGTACCAAAGTCTATCACACATGCTCTCAACATGTCTTCTAATGTCTGTATAGTGCGCTCGCTCTGCCCGTCAGTTTGTGGGTGGTAGGCTGTACTCATGTCTAGCCTAGTACCCAAGGATTTCTGTAGGGACTGCCAAAATCTCGAAGTGAACCTACTATCTCGATCTGAGATGATAGATATTGGTACACCATGCAGTCGCACAACCTCCTTGAGGTATATTCTGGTTAACTTCTCCATCTTGTCAGTTTCTTTTATTGGTAGGAAGTGCGCAGACTTGGTCAATCTGTCTACGATTACCCATATAGTG
This sequence comes from Lactuca sativa, assembly GCF_002870075.4. NCBI lineage: Eukaryota > Viridiplantae > Streptophyta > Magnoliopsida > Asterales > Asteraceae > Lactuca > Lactuca sativa. Next base: position 17,552,343 of record NC_056623.2, read on the forward strand.
TCAAATCCGCTCGAAGTCTTAGGCAGCTTGGTTACGAAGTCCATGGTTATCCGCTCCCACTTCCATTCCGGTATATCAGGTTGCTGTAGTAGTCCTGAGGGTTTCTGGTATTCCACCTTGACCTTGGCGCAAGTCAGGCACTTGCCCACATATGTAGCAATCTCGGCTTTCATATTCGGCCACCAATATAACTTTTTGAGGTCTAGATACATCTTATCTGACCCTGGATGAATGGAGTATCGAGTCTTGTGTGCTTCATTCATGACCATGTCTCGAATTCCACCGAACTTCGGTGTCCAGATCCGGTTACTGAGATAACGGGTTCCGTCGTCCTTGACTTCTAAGTTCTTATCCATTCCCCTTAATGCCTCACCTGCCACATTCTCTGGTTTCAAGGCTTCTAATTGAGCTTCCCTAATTTGTGTGGCCAGGTGAGAATGAATGGTCATGGTTAAGGATTTTACTCGGCGGCCCGAATATTCTTTCCTGCTTAGGGCATCAGCCACTACATTGGCCTTGCCCGGGTGGTAGCGAATCTCGCACTCGTAGTCATTTAGCAGTTCAACCCATCTCCGTTGTCGCATGTTGAGCTCTTTCTGATTGAGGATATGCTGAAGACTTTTGTGGTCAGTGAAGATGGTACATTTCGTGCCGTAGAGATAGTGCCTCCAAATCTTTAGAGCGAACACTACTGCTCCCAATTCAAGGTCATGGGTGGTGTAATTAACTTCGTGTGTTTTAAGCTGTCTTGATGCGTAGGCGATGACTTTTCCTCTCTGCATGAGCACGCATCCGAGGCCTTGGTTTGAAGCATCGCAATATACCACGAAATCATCAGTTCCTTCTGGAAGAGACAAAACTGGTGCGCTGCACAGGGCTTGTTTTAACGTCTGGAAGGCGGTTTCTTGTTTATCTCCCCACTTAAATACCACACCTTTTTGAGTCAGGGTGGTGAGTGGTTTGGCGATCTTCGAGAAGTTTTGTATGAATCTTCGGTAGTAGCCGGCGAGCCCTAAAAATTGTCGAATTTCCGTCGGCGTCGTAGGTGCTGACCAGTTTTTAATAGCTTGGATTTTTGCGGGATCCACATGTATCCCCTTCTCGCTGACCACATGGCCAAGAAAATTCACTTCTCTAATCCAGAATTCGCATTTAGAGAATTTGGCGTAAAGCTTCTCGGCCCTCAGTGTTTCTAAGATCAGCCGGAGATGTTGATGGTGCTCTTCCTCGCTTCTGGAGTAGATTAAAATATCGTCGATGAACACTATCACGAATTTGTCTAAGTAGGGTCGACACACTCGATTCATCAGGTCCATAAATACTGCCGGTGCGTTCGTTAATCCGAAGGGCATTACCACAAACTCATAGTGCCCGTAACGAGTTCTGAACGCAGTCTTGGGGATATCCTCTTCTTGTACTCGCAGTTGATGGTAACCCGACCTCAAGTCGATCTTTGAAAAGTAGCTTGCTCCTTGGAGTTGGTCAAAGAGATCATCGATTCGGGGTAAGGGATATCGGTTCTTGATAGTGAGTTTGTTTAGTTCCCGGTAGTCTATGCACATGCGAAAAGATCCGTCTTTCTTCTTTACAAACAAGACCGGTGCTCCCCAGGGTGAGAAGCTTGGCCTGATAAATCCTTTGCTTAACAGTTCATTTAACTGGCTGGAAAGTTCTTGCATTTCTGCCGGTGCTAAACGGTATGGAGCCTTAGCGACGGGGGTAGCTCCCGGGATTAAGTCGATCCGGAATTCGACTTGTCGTGCGGAGGGTACACCTGGAAGATCTTCGGGGAAAACATCGGGATAGTTGCACACCTCGGGAATGTCGTTGATATCCTTCACCTCTCGTTTCGTATCTACTATGTGGGCTAGAAATGCGTGGTACTCCTTTCGGAGGTACTTTTGGGCTTTGACGCAAGAGATGACTTGCAAATTAGAACTGGGTTTGTCGCCATAGATAAAGAGGGTTTCGCCATTTGGCAGATTAAGGCGAACGGCCCTTTCGTAACATAGAATGTCGGCACGATGTGAACTTAACCAATCCATACCGATGATTATGTCAAAGCATTTTATTGTGACCGGCATCAGGTCTACTTTAAACGAATGGTTGTCTAGAGTGAGGGTACACCCTGAGTATATATCATTAGTGTGCTCTTCTTTCCCATTAGCCATTTCTACTACATATGTATCTTTTAATGAAAGAGGGGTTTGTTTTAGTAATTGTTTGAATTCATGGCTCACAAAACTCCTCTCTGCTCCACTATCAAATAGTACGCATGCATATGTGTTATTGAGGAGAAACGTACCAGAAACCACCGAGGGATCCTTGACCGCTTCTCCGTGTCCCATGTTCAGGACTCTCCCTACACCATCACCATTAGGGGTTTGTGCCTTGGGGCAGTTTCTCCTGAAGTGTCCTGCTTCACCACATTCATAGCAGGTTTGGCTTGCCCCCGCATTGGCAACTTGGTTGTTTGGTCGTGCTGGCGCTCTACAGAAACGAGCGGTATGCCCTTTCTTGCCGCAGTTTTTGCAGTGCAATTCCCTACAAGCGCCCTTGTGATGGTAGTTGCACTTGTTGCACTTGGGGAGAATTCCAGCATATGGCTTTGGCGGCGCTGGGGCAGGAGCAATGGTGGCTGCACGGACAGCAACTGTCCGTTGCTTCTTTGCGGGGTCCCGCATCGGTTGTTTCTTTTTAAGGTTCCAGAACTTCCTCTTGTTGTTTCCTCCTTTCGCTTGGTTGGTGGCGGCGACCGTGGTGCCACGGCTGGCCCTATGATCGATAAGCTGCTGTGCCAGTTCCTTGGCACTTTCAAAGGTAGTAGGTTTCGAGGCCAGAACACTGTCATGAATCTGGGATGACAGCCCCCAAAGGTATCGCTCTACCTTCTTCTCCTCCGGAGTAACCATTGCAGGGCAGAGGAGTGCTAGATCGTTGAATCGGGCTGTATAAGCTTCGAGGTCCATTCCTGACATCTTGAGGTTCCATAGTTCCTCCTCGAGCTTTTGTATTTCTCCCCTCGGGCAATACTCTTTTAGCATCAACGCTTTTAAGTTCTCCCAGCCGATGGAGTTAGCCACTGCAGGCGTAAGTGACTTAACTCGGCCATTCCACCAAGTAAGAGCTTTTCTTGTGAAAGTGAAGGCCGCATACTTGACTTTGCTTGCCTCGGGGCAAGCACAAATTTCGAAGACTGCTTCGGTCCTTTCGAACCATTGCATCAGCGCTATGACGCCCCCGGTCCCGTCGAAAGGATCGGGTTTGCCATTAGTGAAGTCTTTGTATGAACACTCCTTAGTGCGCCCCGTGCTGTCCCCCTGATTCGAGTTAGCGTTCCCGGATCCGGAACCGCCGGAACCATTTGTACCCATTTGCGACATTGCTGCCGCCACGGCTGCTGTTACTGCAGCCTGAAACATCACCGGATCAAACTCCGGAGGTGGCGGCGGAGTGGGTGGTGCTGAGTTTCCGGAAGGTCTTGGTCTTTTCCTTGGTGGCATGGTTCTGACATAAGAAAATAAAAAGAAAGGCTTGACGGTAAGACTTCAATGGTGAAACGAGTCGAGCGTTACTTGTTTCATTTCAATTGTATTTTGTCCGAGTTTATTAATTTAGAAGGCAATTATTTGTCAAGTTTATGCAATTAATCTTATGAATTAATTAGTGTTGACTCCAGCAGAGTCGAGTGCTTGGTTTGTGTCAGCATCAAAAGAAATAAAATACAAACCACATTCATTGATAATTTGCTAGTACATAATATTTTTAGGAATTTGACCTCATAAGGGTCTACATTACATCATAGTAAAAGACAAAGTTTTGGCAGAACAAAATTCCCTTTGACTAGTGGGATCACTTAGTCGCAAGGTCAACCTATTCGCAACAAAAAGTAGCACCAACGCATACTCGAAATCCTAGATTTATAACAAAATATAAGTAGTGCGAACACTACTCGTGGCGTGAAGCATCTGATCCCTGGTGGCCCTGGGATGAGGTCGAGGCTCCCTGAAGCTCCGCAATCCGGCGCTCAGCCGCGATTACCCTCTCTTCGAGAGCTGCGTGTCTCACCTGGTACTCCCTTACCTCCGCTCGAGCGGCGGTAAGGTCCTCGATGAGTCGGTCCAATGGATAGAAGTCCCTCTCCAAATCTCGGGTGCGTGCATCGGTGGCTGTCGTAATAGCGCTGAGATTTCGAATCTGGTCTGCCATTTCCCTACTCTGGTTTCCCAAGTTCGTGATGTGCTGGGTCATAACGGGGAGAGCTCTGTCAGCCGGTCCCCCGTGGCTGAGGTCATAATAACCTCGTTGGTCGCCATAGGGTGACCTCTGGTGCTGTTGCCGACTCCACCTCTCGATCATGGTTGCCCAACGGGGCTCAGGCCCATTGTGCCCCCAGCGGTTTGCAGGCACCCTAGCAATGTAAGGAGGGTTGAAGACTTCCTCCTCTGGCTCTTCTTCACTTTCCTCCTCATCCATGTCCACCTCGTCGTCTTCCTCTTCTTCTTCTTCTTCATCTACCTCCTCTTCTTCCTCCTCGGGCTCTTCTTCGGGATCCTCTTCGGGATCCTCTTCAATCAGCTCTTCGGGCTCTTCCTCAATCCAGCCGGCATTTCCCTGGTTGGGAAAGTATGGGTCTCCTGGTAGGTGAAATCCTGCCATGTCGTCTGCACGAGAATAGAGGGGTAAGAAGCGGATAGCGGTAGATATTAATAATATTGCGATATAGCAACATACAAATACTCCTATAGTATTTTAAATGTTTAGATTTGGTTCTTATAGCACTTTTGGTAGGGTGAAGTTAAGTTATTAGACTTGTTGCCCTCCTACGACTATCCCCCGATATGAGTAAGTCACTTTCCGGACTAATATAGTTGATCAGGCTATATCCTTCCCAAAACTGATTATTCATACCAAGGCATACTCGTAGCGTTCAACTCCTCTTCTTTTAGTTTAAGTTCTTCTAGTTATGCCACTACGCGCGTATGCAATGCATGTAGGTATACTTTTAAACAGAACTTATTCGTTTTCGAAAAGTATAACCGGTTAGAATGTTTTAAAATCAGAGACTCTTAGTCCCAAATGTGTTTATAGTTTGTATATCCTATGTTGTTTGGTATACTTAATTCACTATAAACCGTGCTCTGATACCAATCTGTCACACCCCTGAACCAAGGATGGCGGAAACGTCCAGGGATGGAGGACTTCATGTGTAGTATCGTAACAACAATGGTAATAGTGATGAAAGTAAACACAACCAACATATATATAATTGAAAAAGTTACATCATTGTATGTGTTACATGTTTCAAATTCAATTACAATATGTTGACAAAATAAGATAAGTTTGACGCCTTAACGTCCCATCCTCAAAAGTGTTTTGTTACCTGCTTAGCGATTTCCTGAGAATACAAGCAGTTTGAAAAGTGTCAACACAATGGTTGGTGAGTTCATAAGTATTTGGATATCTTTATGAAAAAGCTCGTCAAATAATGGCCTAGTTGTTCCAGAAAAATCCAATATTTTTCTTAAAGTGAATAATGTAGTTTTGTATCCGAAAACTGTAATGTATGAGTAGTCTTCCTTATTTACAGAAAATAATGCATGTTTATTTCAATTTAAACGCATATGGTATTAGTGAAATTCTCGAAATTTCTTAAATTTGTTAATATTTTCTGTGCGTGTAGTCCTAAATCTTAGGACCAAGAAAGTAACAAGTATTGTCCATACTTAAAATTTCAAACGTGGTATCACATGATGTGTAGTCGTAAATACCGAAACCGAAAACGTGCAGTAATGCCCATACTTATTGAGATAAAAGTGACTTCAAAATCGTCATAAAACTCGTTTAAGTTTTATAAAAATCCCTTAAACTTTATGTATTGTTATATCCTTATGTGAGCCGCTATAATCATACTTAAGACTAATGAACCTGCCACGACGTTTCTCAGGCGTCGATTAACTGAAATGACAATTATCACCCGTAGACCTGCAGGTCCAACTGTAGCTAGCAGCAAGGTGTGGGGTGTCAAACCCAATATAGATCTATATATAACTATCACGTTCCCCCTCCGGGAGACTCTGATTATAACGTACAGGATTTTATATTCCGCACTCGGACGTACGGAAAGAGAGTGTCTCACAATTTAGGTTAACAAGTTTACTAGTTGTATGCGGGAGTGTAAAACCTTTCTGTATGAATGTACCCTTCTCGTACGTGCGTGTTAGGTGATGTATCGAAAACTATACTTATTATAGTTTTATCCAAAACGTTTGTAATATATAAGAACTCTTTTATGAAAAGGTGTTAGGATTATAAAATCCAATAAACTATGCGTATTATAGTTTATGTGTATGTATACGTTTTCTAAATGAATGAAAAATCTTATCATGAGTGACTTATTTTCAGTTTAAGATGATAAAATTTACAACATATCACATTCAATACTTAGAACTTGACAATATACACCTTGCTCAACACAGTACAAAGTGTAGTAAAAAAAAAAAATTACAAGCTGTTAACAAATTTTCAGCCTTTCTACACTGTTTTTAAAACTTTATAGAAAAATCATACGAAGTCAAAAACTAAATCCGTAAATTCTGGGAGTTCCCAAAATGTGTCTAGTTTACTCATAATTTTTACCATGATTTTCAATGACCTGCAACTTAGGTGAAACAGTCCATAATCACAGACTGGTCCGGTTTGGTGTTTGAAATGATAGGCAGTTTTGTAAAAATCACCATAAATTGTAGAAAAATCGTATGGAGATGTGCAAGTAGTCATTTTAAAGCTAAGAAGTGGAACTACATACACCTAAAACAGTTTTGAAAACTAAAATGTTTAAGGTGTCCAAAACAGTCCGTGAATGGAGTCTAACTTTTCTGATGAAAGCTGTTAGAAAGTTTTAGTTATGTTCTTGGTGTTTTAACTTGTATTCCCCCCCCTAAAAACTTAAGAAAACATGAAAATGTAGGGGTATGAACTCACCTTAAGTGTTTTCAGTAGATGATTGATGATGAATGGAGGTGCTTAGCTCAAGGACACTTGGAATGTCTTGAAGATTTCGAGAATCTAGCATGATAGTTATGGAGTTTGCATGAGCTATCAATGATTTGAGTAGAATGAAGTGTGAGAATCACAAGGAGGGTGGATTACACTTACCAAGAGTGGAAGAACACTTGATGATTAGTCTTGAAATCGTGAGTTAGAGAGAGAAGTTGGAGAGAAAGAGTTGGAGTTCATTCTTGGTGAATGTTGTGAGTGATTGAAGAGAATGAGGAGAGAGGGTGTATGATCAGCCCTTAGATTGTGGGGGTTACTTGTGAAAGAGAGTAAAAGGTACAAGGTATGGTGGGGAGGAGTGTGGGTTGACATGGAGTGGGTGAGGGGGTTGCTTGCGTCATAACTAGGGTAAGGTCAACACTTCTTCTTTTTGTACTTTACCAACCCCTTTTTAAATAAAATTTTACCCTTAAAATGTGATTAAATCATTAATTTAGGGGTCCTATAATTAAAAATAAAGTTTTGGGTGAAAATCTCATGTTTAAAATAATCAAAAATGGGTTTAAAATGCAAAAATGGGTAAAAATAGGCGAAATCCGAGCTGCCCAGCGAGTTTCTTCGGATCCCAGCCGAGGCTCGGTCAGCTGGGCTCGGTTCGGACGCGGAGGCTGAATCCGGAAGCGAAGGCGCGAAGGTTGGCTCGGCTCGGACGCGGTAGGCTGAGGCGGGGAGGCGAAAGCGCGAGGCGACGGCTCGGTCCGAAGCGAAGGCGAGAAGCGGAAGGCGGGTTCGGTCCGAGGCTGCTATCCGACGCGAAGGTAAGGTTCGGCCCGAAGGGTGGCTAGAACCGAAGCTACTGTTGTGAACAGTAGTGAACAGTAACTTCGGTTCGGACCATCCTTCCATGTGAGGTTCGGTTCGGACCTTTCTTCTTAGCAGGGTTCGGTTCGGATCTCTTTCATGGCTGGGTTCGGTTCGGATGAACAGTACTTTCGGTTCAGCTCATGAACAGTACTTTCGGTTCGGACCCTCATGAACAGTACTTTCGGTTCCTAAGAGGGGTTTCGGTTCCTAAGAGGGGTTTCGGTTCCTAAGAGGGGTTTCGGTTCCTAAGGTCCGTTTTTCGCGTAGACTTCCGTTTTTGGGTCGTTTTCGCCAAATTCGAGGGTCGGGATGCCCCGAGTGATCCTAGAAAGTTGGGAGAGATTTCGAGAGAGATTTGAGAGAGATTCCACATACTCAGAGAGATTTGGGAGAGATTTGACATACTTGGAGAGATTTCACATACAGAGAGATATGTGAGAGAGATTTCACATACTTAGAGAGATTTGGGAGAGATTCGACATACTTGGAGAGATTTCACATACAAAAAGATGTGTGAGAGAGATTTCACATACTTAGAGAGATTTGGGAGAGATTTGACATACTTGGAGAGATTTCACATACAAAGAGATGTGTGAGAGAGATTTCACATACTTAGAGAGATTTGGGAGAGATTTCACATAATTAGAGACATATGGGAGAGGTTTCACATACTTAGAGATATGTGGGAGAGGTTTCACATACTTAGAGGTATGTGGGAGAGGTTTCACATACTTAGAGATATGTGGGAGAGGTTTGACATTCTTGGAGAGATTTCACATACAGAGAGATATGTGGGAGAGATTTCTCATACTTAGAGAGATTTGGGAGAGATTCGACATACTTGGAGAGATTTCACATACAAAGAGATGTGTGAGAGAGATTTCACATACTTAGAGAGATATGTGGGAGAGGTTTCACATACTTAGAGAGATTTGGGAGAGATTTGACATACTTGGAGAGATTTCACATACAAAGAGATGTGTGAGAGAGATTTCACATACTTAGAGAGATTTGGGAGAGATTTGACATACTTGGAGAGATTTCACATACAAAGAGATGTGTGAGAGAGATTTCACATACTAAGAGCTAGAGTGATAACGATTAAGAGTGTCTTCGTGGGTGATGAATGAGAGTGTTTGGCTTCGCAATGCAAGGTCTTTAGACCCCGTTGTGCCATGATTTAGGATCTTACGCACTCCCTATGAGTATGCAACATCGTATTATTGTTTTTGTTCATTGTTTAGCACTAATGCTAAGGGAATTTAAACACATGAACTTTCCAAGTGGTGTTTTCTCATTAGAATAGTGAGTTATACAGTAGTTACATAATATAAACCCTATCATACAAGGTTTTGATCGAGTTGACCGGTTTGACTCGTTGATCTTGACCGGCTTAGACTTGACCCGATTTTGACTATTGTCACAAACAATATGATTTCTCCTTTAATATATTATTCTCATAATATATTAATAAATCATATTTAAACCTTTCTCTCCTTAAATCATCCTACATATTGCTATGGTGAAGGCAACCCAAAAGGACCATGCTCATAATCGGGTCAAGCACATACCAAAATAGTTATGGACTTAGACACTAATCCAACAGTAGTTAGAGTGCTTGATGTCTTTGTGATTCAAGCATATTTGGTGTTCTGTGTTTCGGATTTCGGTCCGATGCAGTATGTGTGTTATGTTAGCAAATACGTGTTTATGTTATGCCATGTTCAGACAGTTCCGGACTTCGGTCTGATGCAGTTAGTTCCGGACTCCGGTCCGATGCAAGGGACAAGGTCCCAGTCAGTTCTGGACTTCGATCTGATGCAGTCAGTTCCGGACTTCGGTCCGATGCAGTCAGTTCTGGACTTCGGTCCGATGCAGCTAGTTCCGGACTTCGGTCCGATGCAGTGGGCAAGGCCCAGTATGTGCTTTATTTGTTATTGTGTGGTATGTGGTAGTTTGGGGGAGCTCACTAAGCTTCGTGCTTACAGTTTCAGTTCTTGGTTTCAGGTACTTCCGCAAGCAAAGGGAAGAGCTCGGGATGATGGCATCGCACACACCACAGTTTCAGTTTTTGTCGTGGGAGTTGATTCAGTTTCTTAGATATGTTTGATACAGTTGTGGCACAGTTTTTCTCACAATATTTTAGTATGGTTTTGAGATACGCAATGCATGGTTCTATTATGTGATACTCAGTTTTATGGTTTTCGTTATATAAAAATGAAATTTTTGGGTCGTATTTTTGGGTTGTTTCAGTTCTCCTCCTTCATTTTCTGATTTATTTATTAGGAGTTATCACCATTGGAAGCATATAATTCCAATTTTTTGTCCAGAGACATCCAATTCAGCAAATAGATGAACATGTATAGAGATAGGAATAAGAAATTAAGGAGTTGGAATTAAAATAAGGGAAAATTATAAGAAACTTGGATACAGACATGTGGAATCGTAGGTGCTCTGCTTATCCATTATCATTTCCTTCACCTGATCCCACTCCTCACATTCTTGTGCTTCTTTATCCTCTACCAATCCTTCCATGATCCTTCCAGAAATGGTAATTTTGCATTGTAAATCGATTACAATAGTAGAAGGTGGTGGTGTTGGTTGGAATCACGGTGGCAGAAATAGATGGCGGTTGTAGTGGTGGCCGGAGGTTGCTCCAGTTGCCTTTCTTGCTTCGTTCTTGCTTCTGCTCAACGGGGATGACGAGAGGGAAGAACGAAGGGCAATGTCAGATGGTAGATGGTCGGAGTAGGGGCGTTCCAACAGTCACAACGGTGGTGGGTGGTGAAGTGGGTTTTGCCAACGGTGGGTGGCAGCTCTGCTGCCCGGTTATTTTGGCATCCGGCGGTTCACGACGAGAAGGAAGGGGAAGGTTGCAAGTTGATGGCAGTGGTGGTGGGTTAATATGGTTGTGGCAGTCGACGAGTTTACAACCGACTCTTCCTCTCGTCATTGCACATATTCGGAGGGGTGTTTGGCTTGGAGAAAGAGAAAGAGAGAGAGGGGTAGGTCCTATATTATTTTTTTTAATTGTTAAAATAAATAAATAAATCTTAAATTTAAAAAAATGAAAGGAAAATAAAAATAAATACCCCAAGGGTATTATAGTCATTTTAATTTTCGGAGGGACTATTTTCACATACAAACCACTCCAAAATGACCATGAATCCAAAAAATTCGGGGTTTGGACTAAAACCCCAAAAAATTGCATACCACAGGGACCATTTTTGCAATTTTGTCTACTTTCATTTACAAGAAAAAGGGTTTTCAATACACTATACGTAAACCGGTTGATACAATTTTGTGAGACATTTGGCTTCACCGTACCTACCAGTACACACTAAAGTCCTGAATTATAACCAGAGTCTCGGTAATAGAGCATGACACTTGTGTATAGATCTATACGAGATTGACAACCCCACACCTAAGCTGTTAGCTATAGTTAGAGCAACATGTCTAGGGTGACAAATGTCTAACATTCCGACACCTGAAGAACGTTGTAGCAGACCACTAGTCGCTAGCATGGTTATGATAACTCACGTGGGGTATTAACAAAACATTTGGTTTAAGGAGTTAACATACATTCAATTAGTTTTATATAAAGATAAAACTTCATAATACTATTTTCCCAGTACAACACTACTTACATTTTTAGTCTTTGGATTTAAGACTTACAACACATTTTTTTTAAAGAAAATATTGGATTTTCTAAAAGTACACTCTATCATTTTTACCAGGAAAAGGTACAAATTCTTCTCATGCAAAAATCTTATGAATTCAGCAACTTAATTGTTGGCACTTTTTACACTCTATCAAAACCACTTGTATTCTCAGGAAATCAGTAAACAGGTAACCAAAAAGGGGTTTTGAGGATGGGGCGTCACCGCATCACGTTATTTACTTTTGACATATGTATTTAATATCAAGGAAATAATGTTTTGTGTACAATGTAAACTACTTAATTATCAACATGATGGTTGTAAGGTTTTGATCACTATTATTCATTCGTTATGATACTGTACATGAAGTCATCCACCCCCAGACGTTTCTGTCGTTCTGGTTTGGGGGTGTGACACACGAAGAGGTTACGTGTCACAACTAGCATTTATTAGCTAGGAAATTCTGTCTTCATGTAGATCAACTCTTGTATAACTTGTAATCTAAGTTGATGTCATGTACTATACTCATTACAAAATCAACCATTTGAATCAAAACTCACTCGTGAAGTTCAAAACCTAATTCAAACATTTTAATGGGCCGGGAATCCTTTATTGGGCCTAATGGGCCAATAAACCCTCAACTTGATTCTTTTAAGCTAAGAGTCTTCAATTGGGCCCTAATTAGACCCACTTTCATGAAACTATAACTTTTTGGACCATGTTGGGCCTAAAACATCTCATTTCACTTTTATGGGCCTTATTGGACCTCAAATGACTCAACTCGTTTTTGGACCATGTTGGGCCTAAAACATCTTATTCTCGACCAAAGTTCTCTTCACTCACCACTCTCTATTTAAACTTCCAACACCATACAACTCCTCTCAAAGCCATCTAAGGTTCTCTCATTTTCATCCCAAAAAAATTCGTGAAGCTAATCTTTAAGCATGATGATTAACTTCATTTTATGATAATCTTCACTCCTTAACGCATCATTTCATAATCCATGCCCTTAGGTCCATCTTAAGTTCGAAAAACTCCACTCAAGAAGCTTCTAAGGCCGAGATCCTCATCATTCTTCATCAAAAACCGAAATCTCCAAAGGAAAGTGAGTTCATACCCCCTATTTTTGGTTTTTACTATGTTTTGGGGGAGAATACAAGTTGTTTTGTGTAGATCTATGTGTATATGCATGATTTTGTGTGTTTTTCATGATATAAGTGTGATTATGTGTTAGAAACTTCATAAACTTGAAGATATGTTAGAATATGATGATATTTATAGAACATAACATTTATTGCAACTCATTATGCAAAGAAAAGGTTTTAAACACTTCAAAGTTACTTAAAACTAAGAAAATTACATAAGAGGGCCACAAATGACAAAATAACCAAAAATGAAGTATTTACATGTAACTCATGGTTTTAAGGGATCAAAAAGGTTTTATTTTGATAAATATAAATGTTTGTGGTATTTGTGATTTTAAAAGGGATAAAAGTGTAAATTTTCATAAATGGGCCTCATTTGGGCTTTTACGAGTTTTGGGCCAAGATTGTAAAATTTTGAACTTCTATGGGCTTAAGTGTCATTTTCAACAAAGTTGTGCCAAAAATGTAAGTTTTTGATAAGAAGAACTGAAAATGTAAATTTATTATAACTTGGGCCAAAAAGATAAATATATTTATAAATGGGCCGAGAAAGCACATTTTCATAAAATTTAGCCAAAAATGATATTTTTGACAAAAGTGAGTTAAAAATATTATTTTTACTTAAAACTAGCCTTAAATGCAAACTTTGGCCTTAAAGGACTTAAAATGTTATTTTTACCAAAAATGTGCTATAATTGTAAATTTTTGGTTTTTTGGACCAAAAATGACCTTTTACAAAAAGGTGGGTTTTTTTTGGTCATTTTGGTAAACAACGAAGCTTAAACAACCAACGTAACAAACCACAGATCAATTACGTCATTTATACTGTTATTGGGTCTGGAATATAATTTACATGCTTAATGGGCCTTATTTGTCCAGTTACATGTTTATTGGGCCTGATATATACCTTATATGCTTATTGGGCTTGGAATATAATTTACATGCTTAGTGGGCCTTAGTTGTCCACTTACATGTTTATTGGGCCTGAAATATACCTTTCATGTTTATTCGCGTAAATTCGATTATGGATCTAGTGAGACTTTTCGTTTGGCACCAAATGAGTGTACAAACTTAGCCTGTAGTTATAACCAGAGTCTCCCGGAGAGAGAGAGAGAGAGCGAGAGTTTGCGTATAGTCTATATGGGGGTGACACCCTACACCTGAGTTATTCGCTATAGTTAGACTAGGTCAGTCTAGGGTGACAAACCTTACCTTAAATAAGTCGGCATCTAATAGACGTCATGACAGGCAAAATTGTCATTATTAAGTATGGTTATAACGGCTCACTTAGAGGAATTAACACCATTATAAAATTTACGTGAAATACTCTTTTGTGGAAACACGGTAACCTACACGCACTGGTACTCAACCTCGGGTGTTGAGATTCCAACATTTTCATAAACAGACAACATCGGGTTGTCTGGGGTCATTCTCTTTATATTCTCACAAACCTTAACACACATGAATTAATACAAGACCGGACACAAACATTTCAAACCGTTTTGCAGAAAATATCGGATTTTCTGGAGTTTACAAAGTAATACAAAACGTTTTTTTTAAACATGCTTATGAACTCACCAACATTATATATGTTGACCTTTTTAAATTAACGTGTATTCTCAGGAAATCATTGAGCAGGTTGGTCATCAAGAATACCTTGATATTTTGTTATGTTTCATCAAACTTTGGATTATTTTGGCATGTAATTAATATTGAAATACAATACTTGATGTAAACAATGACAGTTGTAATATTACGTGTGTGATGATGATGATGTTATGTTTCAATTATATGCACTGTGAAGTTACTACATGAATGAAGTCACTCGAGCCCCCGGACGTTTCCGCCGTCTGGTTCGGGGGTGTGCCATTATTAGACGTTGTACACTACTATCAACTCCTACTCCCCATAAGATATCCCAAACGAACCTCCACTTTCCATAAAAGCCCGAGCTGAAAAATTATCGAAATGCCCTTTGACCCCAAAACTCAAACTGAATACCTGAACATCCAAATTACATTATTCAACTCCAACTAGGTCCAAAACACAATTCCTCAAGGATCCGAAGCCTGCTAATACCCAATTACTCCAAAATGGGAACGATTCGAAACAAAGCGTTACATAGAGATAAAGGAGATGGTAACCAATTATATGTTGCTTTCAATTATGGTTTAAAGATTTTAAAACCTTGTCTCATTTTGATCTATATTATCCCTAAATAATTGAGATCAGTAATGATCTTATAATTCAAATTAAATATAATTTCACTTTACCCTCTTTTACTAGCTTTTAATTAGCTCACCATAAAATGATAATTTAACAAACTTGTAATGTCCCATTTTCACAAATAAAATTTTCATTATTAGATAAGGTAAAAACATCATTTACATAAAACCCAAGTTAAGAAAACTCATTTGTTCCAAAAAACAGTTGTTTGAAAATGTAATTAACATCCCAAAACAGTGATAGAATTTTTCATTTTAAAAATCATTAATTCCATAAATCAGATGTCTCAAAATGAACCACAATACCATTTATCAAATCATTAGAGTATAAATGGTCATAAATGCGGAAACATGAGGGGGGATGCTGTGCGATCATGTCGGGCCCTTCCCTTTTGAACCAGAAGTACCTGGAAATGTTAAACCACAAAACCGTAAGCACAAAGCTTAGCGAGTTCCCCAAAATACCACATACTATACATATAGTTCCCATGGGCTGCCCCATGGTCTTTTCCTAGAACGTCATCGGCTACCCCTATAGTCTTACAACCAAGTGCCATGGGCTACCCCCATGGTCTTTCATGCAATTGCCATTGGCTAGCCCCATGGTGTTTCATACAAGTGCCACTGGCTATCCCTGAGGTCTTCCACGTAAGTATTACGAAGACAACTAGCATTCTACATAACACAATCCAGTGGGTCGACATTGATGCCTTGGACCCACAAGTACAGTGAGAAGTCTCACCTATCAGACGATGATCGACTGTTACTGCTCTAACTGCCAAGAGGACAAATGCTATACACCACCTATACAGCCGCACAAGATAACCCTTAGTTCTCTTTCCAAAAATAGGAGTTTGGCCAAAAGTCAACTCGAGTAGAAAATTCAACGATCAAAGTTAACGGTCAACGTTGACTTTAATCAACCGCCACGTCGTGGCCCTCATATAACCATATAGTCGGGCATTTCCCAGTCGCCCTCCAACTTTATCCATTAAGACCACCCAAAAGGTCAAAACCTTAAACCCTAGGTTCCAAAAAGTCTAAAAAAGACATGGATTCACCCAATAAGCACTTATTCCAAAAAGTCCTTAGCCCATTAACCCCAGAAGGGTTTCAAACACCAAAACTAACATAAAAGTTGGTGCTTTATACACATGCATGTCCAATGCATGTATTAAAGCCATAATGAGTCAAAATAAGGGTTTTTGATAAAAATCTCATGCATGGCTCAAAAACACAACTGTACTTCAGATCCAAACCACCAATCATACCAAAGCTGATATGAGTAAGGGTCCAGTTGTTAGTTGTATTAGTGCTTTGTATTGTTATTTATGATTACTCACTAAGCCTATAAAGCTTAAATCTTATTTGTTGAAATAGATTCAGGACCACGTAAAGCTGATATGAGTAAGGGTCCAGTTGAGTGATAAATGATTTCATAGAGGTTATATAACTTGTAATTACCCGGTTCGATCCATGGATGTATTGTATTACATATTTTTATAGCTACTTCTGTATTACGGTTTAATATTAAAGTATACACAATGTTTGTTGTTCAAAAATGAATCCCAATTCTCATTAAGCAAAGGAATATATACTTGTATAACATACATAGGCCAAACATATAAAAATTCATAGATATACAAAAATAGGCCAACTGATAAATTTAGATCAGGATAAGATTGGTCTAGTCTCAATTTTATTTGTCTTTGAAGTGGACATTTTGTAGGGGTGACAATTGATGACACGACACGACAAAAATACACGACACAAAAAGAATTTAGACGAAACTGAAATTCAAATTCGTGTTTGTTTTGTGTTCGTGTCAAATATAAAAAAACACGACGCCATGTCGTGTCATGTTCGTGTTCAAAATTCGACACAAAATTGACACGATTTAGCATTTGTTAGTCGTGTTTTTCTTGTTTGTCATGTTATGTATGATTAAGTATTAATTAAATAAATCAATTATTATATTATATTATATTATCTTTGTCGTATCGTGTCATGTTTGTTGTTTTTTAATTGATTTTTTTGAGTTAGTTGAAAAAAACACGAAATCGTGTCGTGTTCGTGTTACGAAAAACATTGCTGTGTAGTGTCGTGTCAGACAAAAACACGACACAATGACCTAATTTGTCACCCCTAACATTTTGACAACTATTTAAGGGCACAAAAAAACCGAGTGCATTGTAGTTTATCCGGGGTAGACTAATGGTTACCAGTTAATGTAACTATTAACTTAGGGGCTGTTTGGTAGCATCTGGATTATTCATACCTGAATGATGCAGATGCCTGGATGATATAGATGCTTTATATGAATCAGTATCAAAATGATAAATTGATGTTTGGTAAGACATCTGAATGTTTGTCTCCTAATGATGAAAATGACAATTTTAACCCTTTGAACTATTGTTGTTGTTTGCTCAAACTACTCACATCACGTCCATAAGTTGTAATTTCATGAATACAAGTTTCAAGATTGTCTTTATCCAAATTTTCTATTAATAAAGTTTTTCACACAACTATTCATAAAATCCATGACTATTAATACAATTTAATACCAAATATTCAACATAACTTTAAAATCAACAAAGTGTTTAACCCAAAATTGTCTTTATACAGATTTTCTATTAACAAAGTTTTTCACATAACTATTCATAAAATCCATGACTGTAAATACAATTTAATACCAAATATTCAACATAACTTTAAAATCAACAAAGTTTTTAACCCAAAATTATCTAAATATCCATAACTTTAACTAAAATTCTATTAAATTACTTGATAGATACAAAATTCTAATCTTATCAACATCCTCTACAGCTCTACTAAGAACACTACTACTGTATGCCTACGGTCTGCAGGTAAAAAACATCATAAATCAGTTAAAGTAGAAAAACAAGAATAAAAAATTTGCTTGAACATAGCATATTTCAGTAACAAAGTGAACATATATTTTCCGATATTCAAACACAGAGCAAGAAGCTAGCAGAAAAATAATTCCCATAAACGCTAAAAAATTCGAGCAACAAGACCACAGTTCAAACACAAAGTTTATACAAATCGAGCCTAACAGGTTTTTAGGGCTTGAAAAAAACGACCAAAAGGTGGATTAAAAAACCGAACACAAAGAAATAGAGTAAGAAATTACCAACGATGGGGGAGGCGGCAAGGAGGGATGCGACGAAGGAGTAGACGGGTGGCGCTGCTGGAGATTGGAACGGTAAAAATCATCATCTGAGAAAGGTAGAGTAGCGGGGAAGACTGCTCGATGGGAAGAATCGATGGGAAGAGGAAGAAAGAAAAATGTGGCGGACGATCTTGTGTTTCTAAGGAAAGGGTATCAGATGGAAATTTTCTCATCCAGACTCCTCCTTGTCACTTACCGAATCAGATGAAATTTTGCTACATCTGACCGATTAAGAGGTTAAAAATATTTTAACCAAACACTCTGAATTTGAACGGTTCAGATCCAATCTCTTTATAGAATCATTAAAATGTCAAATAAAGAGCCTTTTACACTAGTCCATACTCCATAGTGGCATGGTCAACACCGGTGGTTATAATCTTTTATTAGCCCAAGTTTTTTTTTTTTTTTAGGTTAGACTAGTTTTGGATTGGTTTTATTTGGATCGGCCCGGACTTTTTTTTCCCTTTCGATTTCGTTAGGCAGCAAGATTAGTTTCGCAAGTTATTTCATTTTCATGTAATGTAATTTTGTTTGTAACTTTTAAAATTATTGTAGTTCCGCCTGTTTGTATATTCGTATAAGCAGTATTTTATTTGTAAATTTATAATAAGGTATACAAAAGATGCTTTTCTATAATTCTTGTAATTTTATTTGTGTTCTATTTGTTTTTGGTTAAATGTTTTATATGCTTGACATCTTATAAGCTCTAAAACTAATAAATTGCGGTAAATTGATAATGTATGTAACGTTTATTATATAATTCAATAAATAATGCTTATTTATAATAATCAATCATGGACTGGTCAAACACATCGGTCCTTAATCACTCACACTTTTCCGCACAAGATCGGTAATTTTGATCACCGATTTTTAATTTTAGAGTTGCAAAAGTATTAACAAATTAACAGTCTTCTTCCCTACACTAACAAATTCCCGCCGGAAAAAGTCACAGGTGGTGACTTCAATAACAAGTTAAGCTTCACTTTCCATCACAACCAATTCGTTAACCAAATCCCTAAAAATCAACCACTCGACCTCCATAACCACCACCGGACATCCACCATAAAACCCCCTCCAATTTTCCGGCCGCCTCACAATATCCTCCCTCAAAATCCTCTTAAACTCATCCCCCTCCTCCTCCTCCTCCTCCTTCCCAACATCACACCTTTCACCTTTCTTCTCCACCCGCATCTCTTCTATCTCCAAACACACCTCCCTCAAAAGCTCTCGAGGATTCTGAACAATCAATGAAACCGAATTTAACTTCTCCACAAGAATCTCATTAACAGCATCAAAGATTAGCTTCCTGTGAAACTTCTCTTTCTGTAAATTACCAAATTTGGTTCGTTCCAACACCAAGAACAGCTCCGGGTTAATCGGGTGACCAGAGGAATGAAACTCAAAAGATTCAAGGTCTCGAAGAAGGAGTCCAGAAGCTAACATGATTTCTGAAATGTATCTGTCGTTAGGGTTTGTGTTTTCACATAGTGATGCAATGTAATCTGTGTGAGCTTCATTGTGGCTGGAGTTTAGTCTCTTAAGTTTTTCAACCAAATCTTCAATTTTCTTAAGTTTTTCACGCTTTTGTTTAGGATAATCTGTTAATCAAAAACTAACTTTAGTTTCATATCATCATATCATGATATATGAATAAAATTATTATGGTTAAGAAATAGAAATGTACCTTTTTGGGTATTTGGTGTCTGTTTCTTCACAGGTGAAGGTGAATTATCCATATAGACTGAATCATCAAGAACAGAATCTGGACTTGGATATTCTGATTCATCCACTTTCACAATCAAGGTTGATTTCTGGAAATAATATTAATAAAAAATATAAGGAGACTGAAATTCAGTGGAAGTAATAGTATAAAAATACAAGAACATACCTCTTGTGTTGAACTACAACTCTGCCTCCTCCTATTAGGAGACCTACACTCTGATTGCTTTCTTGGTTTACAAGAAGAATCTGTAATTTCAGTATTTGGATCTTTAACCTTTTTATTGCTATTATTATTTATAAAACCCTTTTCAATAATCTTTCCTGGTTTCATGATGACAATATGTGATTCTTGACCAGTTGAAACATTCTTAGATGGTGGCCTTTGATGATCAACTGTATTGTCTCTTTCGCCTTTTCTTGCTTCCACAGCTTGCATTCCCTCTAATATCTGTTTAAGAGCTCTGAGATCCTTTCCAGATTCTAAAAACTCAAGATTCTTCAATCTTTTATCCACTTCACTGTAAACAGAAGTGGATTTAGTAACACGAGGAGATTGTTTTTGAGGATTTTGACCACCATGTGGATACTTCCATGGTGCTGCTTCAATTGGAACCCTAGAAATCGGTTTCATGTCGGGATTTTTCCAACATTCAAATGCCTGTTCTCTTGTGGAATTAGGGATTTTTAAAGATTTTGACAACAAATCAAGATCCTTGTTGCTGGTTGATGTGGAATTGGGATAAGTTTCCAATCCCATTAACTTGGCTACAACACTGGGTGGTTTGGTCTGAATCAGGGATTTTTCATTAGGGTTTCTTGAATTTAGGTTAGATTTTGAATCATATGGTTTAAAGGGTACAAGTGAAATAGAGTTAAGAGTACGTATGGATCTCTCTTTACTATCTAAAGAAAGTCTTGGAAGTTCTTTCAGTTGCTTTGGGGTTGCTGTATGTCCATCATACGAAAATCTTGGATAAATTTTAGAAAACCCATCTTTAAATTGGCAAGAGTTTGATCTTGAAAATTCATTAGCTTCATTACAATACCAATCGGGTTCTTGAAGTTCAACAAGAACATTATGTGATAACCCACGGGCTTCTCTATACATTGAGTCTTTGACTACATCTCTAAGGTCAAGATTCTGATGTCCAGAAGCACTTGATTTATCAGTTTCTGGATTTGATCTTCTATTCACATAAGAAAAGGGAGATGGAGGAGACCATGAGGATATAGATTCTTTATATGATTCTGTGGATACCCTGTGTTTTTCCATATACTGCTTTTTTGAATGTTTTTCCTGAAAAAATAAATGTGTAAAGTTAGAGTAAATTATGAATGAGAATTATATCTCTACAACTTATTGCTCTATTATCTACCTTGTTGTCTCTACAAACTTTAAGAAAAAAAATTACAAAAAAAAAAAAAAAACATTTCAACCCGTTACAATGGACATAGTTTGTTGGAGTATTTCAACTTTTAACTACACATACCATATTTGGGCTTCTTTGGGAAATTACACTTGACTCTCTTTCAGGCGTCCCATTGTTGGAAAGCAAACCACCTGCATGAAAATTTAGTGAAGATAATCAACAATTACATTTACCTTTTTTTGCATATATTAACAAGAGAAAATCGTAACAAAGAGAACTTATCATAAAAAAGTTATGAATTACCATGAGGAAGGCTTCTATGGCCATGGCTTCTGGAAACAATCTGGTTGCGATTAAAGATGTGAAAGACACCTGTCATGCATCCTATTTGCTTCCTCAGATCTGGATTTTCATCTGCCAGTGAATGCAAATACTTTGCAGCCATTTGAGTGCTCACCCTTTCATCATACTGTTCTTCCCCTTCACAACCCTTAGATTCATCTTTTGACTTTTGATTGTAGGTGGAGTCTTTTTAAATGCAAAATGGATCTTGAAGACTTGAACATTATCCATTGACCATTAGTTAATGTTATAGGTTAATCAATCTAGTCAACTTTTCTCTTTTTTTCTCTCAAACAAAATATCAAACAGTTGGAAGGCAAGGAGAGATATCAAGCACAAATTCCCATTTTACTATCTCTCTTCAATCTCAAAATTTTGCAATCATTTCAAATGTGATCCACCCTTCTAATTCCTGTGATCTCAACCAAAATTCTCATACATCAGAAACGAAATTGAATGCCTCTCTCTAAGACTCTTACTATATGAGCAAACGCTCCCAGAATGTGCCCTCAAGAATTAAACTCTCCAACTGAGCTGAGCTCAAGAAGGAGAAAACGGCCACGGGAATAAAATCAGTAAATCCCAAACGCAGTTTGTTCCCTATGGGATTTGTATACAAGATGTGATTTTGTTAACACATTACGTTGGGAGCAGAAGATTAGAAGGAGCCTAAGATGAAAATGCATATGTTTTACAGAATAGAAAACAAAATTTAAAATTGGTATGGGTATGGACGTATGGTTAGAAACAAAAAGGATTTACTTACCGATTACAGATTAACGACGTTGTAATGCAAATTATCATATGCACATGTTTACCTTGTAATTTGCAAATATCAATGTAACCCAGGAGAATATATGGTCTGAAGGTTGAAGAAGGGTATGTTTTCTCTTTCTCTTGTGGGGTGGTTTTACAGAGAATTGAGTATTAAGGGAATAAGGGTTGTGAAATGTGAATATTGGATCGTGGGATTTTTTTTTATAGTTTTGAAGAAAGGTTACATGTGGAATGTAATTTAATTAATAAATGGGGTTTGATTTTAAAAATTTGTTTATACAAGATAATATATTATAAAGCATCAGGGTAAATGTACACAATAACAAGATAATTTAAGCACTTTTTTTTTATGACAACGTATTTTTACATCAAATAACCACCTTTAATTAGGTGAAGTATTTACGCCATTTAAAGCAAGAGAAGACAATACCTTAGGTTTACATTAATAATATTTTTTGATTTAACTATAATTCGATTATCATAACTCACATCTATGAAAACTTGATCATAGGGTTAATGAAACCAAAATACTATATATTCCATTTGTTCGGGGATCACGGATGTGATTTTTTAAATGTCAACTCATTAACTTTAGTTCTGATAGAAATTTTATTTTTTGAAAAATAACAACATTGATGTTGGATATGACATGCCACATTTAGGTGATAAATTAATTTATTTTTTGAGTTTTTTTAAAGTAATCATGTTTGATAAATTAAAAAATAGTTTATAAGTTATAAGCTAACTTTTTAAAAACCTTTTTCGACAAGTTTTTTAAAAGATTTTTTAACTGTTCAAAATGTACCATTAATTAGAACACTCATTATCCTAAATATCATTTTATGTCGTTTTATCGGCTAATTTTATCAAACGTCACTTTTTATCAGATAGCTTATAAGATATCATTTAACTTTTCAGTTATTAGTTAACTTTTCGTTTATCAGCTAGTTTTTAGCTAACTTCTAGTTTTTTAGCCTGTATGATAAACATACCCTAAAAGATACAATAAATATTATAATTAAATTCAAAATAATTGATAATAGTACTACTAACTATGATCTTGGTGGATTTTTAAGAGCTAAATATAAGAATAACATCACATTTTATTTATTTAAACATTATAATTCTTTTTTATGTGTTATTTTTATAGAATAGAGGCAAGCCTTAGATTAATTTCCGTAACAAGATATTGTACTTTCATAATATCAATAAAATTTTATTTGTATTAATTTGCATAATCTTTCTATATTTGAGAGTGGTTTTCAAAATATAACTTTATGATAAGAAAAAACGTAGTAATAAACAAATTAATAAAAACATGTTATTGCTTTTTTATTTTAATCTAATATTCAAGTTTGAAATATATAGTCAAAATAAAATAACTAATAGAAATAGTAATAATAATAAATTGAAATTTATTATTATTAATTTAAGAGTATTAATATATGAAACAACAAACATCACAATAAAATCAATGCACACCTTTAATCATCAAACATAGATAAATTAATGGTTACCTAATGCAGTAGTTGAAGTTATGTCCGGTCAATCGAATTCGTTGTGGTTAAAATAGATATTAGATGATCAATTGATAAACTCCGGTCTACGTCTTAGCAATTTAGCATGGTGTACTTTTAGTTCAAGTGAAAATCTAAGATGAAATAAAAAGTTCAACTAGTATAAAACTCTCTCTCTCTCTCTCTCTCTCTCTCTCTCTCTATATATATATATATATATATATATATATATATATATATATATATATATATATATATATATATATATATATATATATATATATATATATATAGAGGTTCAAATATTTTTAACAAATATTGTGTCCCTAAATGCACCAATCAGAAATTAGCAATTAATTAATTAATTAATTAAATAAGGGTAAATTAGTAATATTACATATATGTATTAATGAATATCCAAAATTAACAACTGATATCCCTTTATTTAAGGGATCCTACGCTCTTATCAGACTCCCACAATGTCTCTTTCACCACCACATAATTCTCCAATCCTACAAATTAAACAATCGAAGAACCCTAACTGTATATGCACTAGGAGCCGACACATTTGAGGGAACAACACTGGCAGTCATCGGAGGCGGCTCGGTCGCAACAATCGTCGCTGTGATTTCACTCGCAGAACCCGAGAAGCGCCGACAGTTGCAGGCGGAGGAGGTTGGCGGTCATGTTCACGTTTCAGGTTCACTTTTCCTAATTTACACTCTTCGTTATCTCAATCAGGTCTTACAGTTTCGATGTTTTGATTGAATTTTGTACTCATTAACTTTCGATTGAATTTGGGAGATACAATTATTTGTTAGGCGTTGGTGCAGTGAAGAAGGTGTACAGGGGATTTGATTGGAAGAGATGTGGCATGGAACCAAGTAAAACTAAGAAGCTTCGGTGGAGATCCATCTGTTCTCAAGAGACTCTTTTTCAGAAATCAAATTGTTACAGACATTAGAGAATGAAAACATCGGAAGAGATGTGGCAATGAATTTCTGGTGGAAAAGGCTTCAAGAATGGATTGAAGACCTGATGGGAAAGGGTTGAAGAATAAATTAAAGAATGATCACACTCATTTTTTAAGAATGTTGTTATTTTTTAAGAATTATACTTGTTTATTCTTTTAGAATGTTTGTTATTATTCAATGAATCACAATCATACAATGTAATTTTTTGATATATTATTTGTTCAAGAATCGATTTTGTGTATTCTTTCAGAATGTATTTACTAGTTTATGTTTGACATTCTGCCATTCTGACAGAATAAAATCGAAAAATACATTTACTAGTTTATAGTTGAGATTCTATCATTCTGACAGAATAAAATCGGATTTTTAAATTTGAATTAATTTAAAATATTCAGATTTTTAAAAAATAAAGGAATTAATCATCCCTAAAAATCCGAAAATTTCCTTTTTTAATATAGGTTAATTAACTAAAATGCCCTTATTCTGAAATTTGTGTGATTATATGGTATATGCTATCCTATTCTACTACCATAGACCCTCAAATCATGACATTTGATTATATTCCATCCGATGGTCCAGATCTGTGCAGTCTGGCACACAATACTTAGTAAAAACAAAATAACCTAACCATATATATATATATATATATATATATATATATATATATATATATATATATATATATATATATATATATATATATATATATATATATATATATCATTTATTTAATTAAGGTTTCACATGCAATAAGGGAAGTCACATGCATGTGGTTGAGGGCCAAGGTCCCAACTCTATTTTTATGGGATAGTTTAACCAATCCTACTCTAATCATGCAGCAATATGTAACACCACGTTACCAAGTAAAAGTTTAATTAAATGCAAAAAATATATACAAAAGAAAAGAAAGTCAATAGGGTAACCAAGTTGGTTAAAAGATGAACTTTAAAAAAATTAAAATAAAAAAGTTCCCTATAAAAACCGTGTCCAATTATTTTCAACTAGTTTATGTCGATTTTTGAAAAAAAAAATAAATCTGATAGCATAATAAGTTATAATAAATTCGAAATTTATAAATTTTTGAAATGTATATCGATTTTTGAAAAAAAAAAAAAAAAAAAAAAAAACTTATTTTCCAAGTGTATTCACCTTTTCCGCTCCCCTTCTTTGATGTTTTCCTTTTTGAATGTCACATGATTCTCCGCTCCAACTTTGGAAAGTTATGATCACATTCAATTACATATATACACATCAATAATCAATAATCAATATTAATTGTTTTCTGTTGTATTATAAAACAATGCAATTCTTTCTTAAGATACATATCTAAGTGTATAAAAAGCTCGTAAGTTATGATTTAAAAGTATATATATTCGACGATGGACATTAGAAAATGTCCGAGATGCATGATTGCCAATTGGGGGTGAGTGTGAGGGTGAGTCTACTGTCTACACTCTACATATGAATTGAGTGGACCAACTAGAAATGATTTGAGCCTATATTCGTTACATTATTGTTGTTATTTGTGGCTCATAATTCATATGCGTACAATACCTTTCCTTTCTTTTCCTTTTGAGTCATGTGGATTAACGTTTACTTATGAGAGAACATATATATATATATATATATATATATATATATATATATATATATATATATATATATATATATATATATATATATATATATATATATATATATATATATATATATATATTGGCTCATAATTCATATGCGTACAATACCTTTCCTTTCTTTTCCTTTTGAGTCATGTGGATTAACGTTTACTTATGAGAGAACATATATATATATATATATATATATATATATATATATATATATATATATATATATATATATATATATATATATATATATATATATATATATATATGCGTACAATACCTTTCCTTTCTTTTCCTTTTGAGTCATGTGGATTAACGTTTACTTATGAGAGAACATATATATATATATATATATATATATATAAGAAACAGTTATATGGAAAATGAATGATTAGGACAACACATATCTGAACCAATGAAAACATGACAACACATCACTTACACAATAACTTCCACAATACATTACTTGTAAAGAAAGAAATGGACACATGTCATTTGATTATTGGTTCCGGTAGATGTTGCCCTAATTATTTGTTTTCCATAGAACTCATTCCTATATATATATATATATATATATATATATATATATATATATATATATATATATATATATATATATATATATATATATATTGTAATTGTCCAATATTCTTATAATTAAACTTCTAACTTGATTCACTTTCAACATTTTTATAAATTTCACATTTATTTTCTTTTTGCATAATTTTCCTTTTCAACTATAATATATATATAGCCTAGTAGGTGTTCGACAAAAAGATGTGATCTAAGAGGAAGATAATACTGAAATTTCGAAAATCTTCAAAGTAAATCAAGTTAGGGTTGAAGTTTAATAACATTAGAATGAATATATCAAACAAAATGATTAATTATGGTGGATTTTGGTACCTAAGCTTATATACTCTTAAGGGTATATTCACTTTTACCATATATATATATATATATATATA
This sequence comes from Lactuca sativa, assembly GCF_002870075.4. Classification (NCBI taxonomy): domain Eukaryota; kingdom Viridiplantae; phylum Streptophyta; class Magnoliopsida; order Asterales; family Asteraceae; genus Lactuca; species Lactuca sativa. The sequence continues at coordinate 17,579,723 of NC_056623.2, forward strand.
TATATATATAGGTTTAGGTTCTATGGAAAACAAAAAACCCTAAAAATCATTAAAAATGCATAAAAAATACCAAGACATCACAAAACTTTTTTTTTAATTTTTTTAATCAAAAAATCGCAATTTTTAGGTCAAAATCCCTGAAAAAAAATTTTGAAATTTTTTTTTACAAAAAAAAATGATTTTTTTAGCGAAATTGTAAAAAATGCTGCGATTTTTTGATAAAAAAAATTCAATTTTTTTTTTGAGATGTCTTGGTATTTTTTATGCATTTTTATGATTTTAGGGTTTTTTTTGTTTTCCAAATAACCCTCCCTTCCACATATATATATATATATATATATATATATATATATATATATATATATATATATATATATATATATTCAAATGAGAACCATTAAAAGTTAAGAACTCTAAGAACCACTTTTTTGCTTTTTCAAAATCTTTCATCATACTTGAAGAACACTCCAACCTTACACCAACTACCACCACCACACCACCGGCATGTCGTCGTCACACCACCGTCGCCGCCGCCTCCTACCTCTGGCGAACTATTCCGATCAGATCCGCATGCACTAACTAGTTCCAAATGTAAATTTTCAGCTTCAGATCTAAAAATATCGTCACTAGATCTTTTATTTTCTGTTCCAGATCTGCAACCTCCGACAAGCATAAAAGATCCACCACTATCATCAACGATCGTCACCACTGCTGTCGTCATCCTCCGATCTCCAGTGAAACACCATCAGATCTGTTGCCTCCTTTGATTTTTCTCATATCTTTCTTTTCCTCTCTGATCTTTGGTGAAAAACTTTTAGATCTAATGCAGATCTGATGTGTTTAAGGTTAGATTTCCAGTGAAACATTACCGTCTTCGTTGCACTAGAGGCCACTCGCACTAGATCTATCATTGTTGTTTACACCGCTGCAAGATGTGAATTTGTATGGTCTAGATCTATGATTTCCACCACCATAAATGTCCAGATCTGTGGTTTCATTTTCATCAAGTTTCAGATCTGGTGAAAAATCTGCAACTTGTCTCCATCTTTGTTTCTCTGATCTCTGGTAAAACATCACCAGATCTGCATCAGGTATGGTAATTTTTGTGTTGGTTCTTTTTCCTTTTGTTAAGCTGTGAGTGTAATGTTTTAATCTCTCTTTTTTGTTTACTTTTCTTAATATTAGTTTTAACCACTATTAAGCTGTGAATAAATGTTTGTTTTCTTATTTGTAATGATTTTCCATATAATTATTGTTCATAGCTTAGGTTTTTTAGTTGTTATGCTATGAATTGAATTTAGAATGTGTTATAATGCTAGTGCTTTAAAAAATAATGTGAATCCAGATTTTTTAAGTTGCGATTTATGATGTTTAAATGTTTTACTAATTGTTTAGTCCTGTTACTGTTGGTTTTAACTGCTATGAATAAAGAAATATTTGTTTTATGATGTGAATACATGATTTTAAAAAGTTTTAAGCTGTGAATGCATATTTGATATTTATTTTTCTACTTACATTTGTTATAGATCTCTATGATGCACTATTTTTTTTTTATCATTTTTTCTTTTGTTAAGCTGTGAATTTAATGTTTTTATTTATCATTTGTTATTGATCTACTACCTAACACCAAACCTTCATCAAATCTTATGTGTACGATGCATTTCACGTATGAATCAGGTGTATCCGGTGCATTTCATGTTGGCTGGCATCAAATTTGATTTTTGAAGATAAATCTTAAAAAAAAAAAATCAGGTATGTGGATTTTTATAAATAAATCTCTTTTAAGTTTTGTTTTCTACTTGCATCTATTGTAGATCTCTATGATATAGTTTTTTTGTTTGTTTTTTTCTGTTAAAATGTGAATTTAATGTTTTAATCTCTCATTTGTCGTATAATTTTGTTAATATTAGTTTTAACTGCTATTAAGTTGTGAATGTATAATTGTTTTTGAATTAAACTTAGAATTTATTATATTAGTTTGTGAATTTTCTATATTAAATTGTGTATTAATTGTAATAAGTGTTTTAAGTTGATAATATGTATATGAATACTACTTTTTGTGTATTAAAATGTGAATTTAGTGTACTAAGCTGTGATTTTTGTGTTTTAAATTTTGAATTGATTGCATTAAGCTTTGAATTTTCTTTTTAAGCTACGAATTGACGACATTAAGTTGTAAATTTTCTGTTTGAACTGTAAATTGACTAGATTAAGTTGTGAATTATGTGTATGAAGCTATGAAATTACTTGTATCAAGTTAAGCTATGAATTTTGTGTATAAACTTTGAATTGACTATATAAAGAGTGTTAAGTTGAAAATATGGTTGTAGATGTGTGACAACCCAAAGTTTATTCCGTTACATTACCCCGTTACCGTTAACGGAGTATTCCATTTTATAAAAGTTCCGTTAATTTGAGGTCGTAAAATAAATAAATGTTTTATTTATTTATATTTTTAGGTCGTTAATGTCGTGATAAGATAAATAAAAACTCGTAATATACATTTCTATTTAATTGGAAAAAGTTAGTTTTTATTTTTACGACCACTAAATCGGGTGCGACCAAAAACCCCGTTAAACGACAGTATCGGGTAGATTCCCACTGAGCTTCAACTCCAACCCCTATATAAGGGAGAGTAAACCCCATTTTCACCTTTTTACTCTCTCTCTAAACTCTCTCTCTATAACTTTTTCCCGAGCCAAAAATCGTCCGTTTCGAGCCCCAAACGAGTAGGTAAACTATCCTAACTTGTTGTACAACCTATCTAGCATGCAAATTCGTGTTTAAATCATAAAATAGGGACAAAATGATGTGTTTATGTCCCAAGAACACTCTTGGACCGTGAACACCATTTAATGGGGTTTTTAAGCCCCAAAACCCCTCCAAATTGCTCCTAAGGCTTAGATATGACTTTTAGGCTTACATATTCGGACTTAGAACACCTTGAAATGAGTTTTTGAAGAGTAAACATGAGTTTACTGCCCAAGAACATGCTTGGGCCGTAAACTCCTCTTCATGGGGAGTAAAACTCAAGATTTTGTGGTAGAAACTTGGGGAGTAGGAGTTCACGGCCGTGAACTCCCATAGGAGTGGTTCATGGGCCGTAAACTCCCAATTTATGCCCAAATGGTGCCCTAAACTCCCCATTTGACTTGGAAAAATGCTTAGGAATTTACCCTCTACCATTTAAGACTTGAAAACACCAAAAGAATGAGTGTATAGGAGCTTACGGCCGTAAGCTCCCTTGCTTAGGGCCGTAAACTCCTCAATGGTCCATGAGAAGCCTTAAATCCATTCATACAAGTTAGATTTGGACCTAGCAAAATTCCACGATCGATATTAAGCCTTTACACATCCTAGAACACTCTCACCATGAGTTTACGGCCGTAAACTCATGGGGAGTTGTCCCAGGGCCGTAAACACCCTATGGTGAGTTTACTCTTGGAGAGTAAACTCCATTCCTAAGTCATTCAAGCCCTTAAATGTTACCTGGGACACCCCAAACACTTAACCAAGGTGTTTTCCGCTCCTTAGAGTGCGTATACTTGTTTAATTAGTATATAATATACTAATTGTATGTGAACATATGTTAAATATGAAACAACCCAAAAATACGACCCAAAAATTTCATTTTCAATATAACCAAAACCATAAATCTGAGTATCATATAATAAAAACCATCCACTATGAATCTTAAACCATAGTAAAAATATTGTGAGGAAAACTGTATCACAACTGTAACAAAACATAATCAAGAAACTGAATCAACTCCCAGGATAAAAACTGAAGTTGTGGTGTGTGCGATGCCATCATCCCGAGCTCTTCCCTTTGCTTGCGGAAGTACCTGAAACCAAAACTGAAACTGTAAGCACGAAGCTTAGTGAGCTCCCCCAAACTACCACATACCATACAATACATATAAAGCACGTACTGGGCCTTGCCCACTGACTGGGACCCCGTCCCCTGCATCGGACCGAAGTCCGGACTAACTATCTGGGACCCCGTTCCCTGCATCGGACCGAAGTCCGGACTAACTGACTGGGACCCCGTCCCCTTCATCGGACCGAAGCCCGAAGCTGACTGGCTGGGACCCCGTCCCCTACATCGGATCGAAACCCAAGCTGACTGGGACCCCGTCCCCTGCATCGGACCGAAGTACGGACTAACGGAACACAACATAGCATAACATATCAACTAGCATAAACACATAAATCCTGTCTGAGCCACGGAGGCGTCAAACATACTAACTACTGCATTGGACCGAAGTCCAGAAATTACTGCTAACTGAACGGGCCGGCATTGTGGCCTTAGACCCGTTCCTACTGGAAGGAAACTCACCTCGTGAACTGGCTGCTGTGTGTATGGCTCTGGAAGCTAACTGCTGCTGCTCCGGTATCTCCCTGGCTACAAATCCATAACACACTCAATCAAATGCTAATCACTGCACTGGGGTAAAATGACTCTTTTACCCTTGGTCAAAGTCAACTCTCCTGATCAAAGTCAACTCTCCTGGTCAAAGTCAACTCTTCTGGCCAAAGTCAACCCACAGTTGACCTGACTCGCCGAGTTGGGCCGCCAACTCGCCGAGTCCCTACTCTCACTTCTCAACCCTACTCGTTGCTACTCGTCGAGTATGGCATCAACTCGACGAGTTCCCATTCGAATCAAAAACTCAGGCAATCTGCATCCGACTCGCCGAGTCATATGAACAACTCGACGAGTTGTTCTTTGAGCTAAGAAGATTGCCTTGGACTCGCCGAGTTGTGTGAACAACTCGCCGAGTCCCTCCATTACTGAGTCTGACCTCCAACTCGCTGAGTCCACTCTACCACTCACTGGTCCCACTCGGCATCACTCAAAAAGGGAAAATCGGGGACTCGCGACTCGACTCGCCGAGTCGCTTGCATGCAACAATTCTAAACTCGATTCTGCTTGAATCCAGTGTATAAAACTTATAGATCTGGGTTCCCTTAACTCGATTAGCAAGATTCTATCTTTACGTGCCCATATGCATCCATGAAGATAAAATGGCTCAAAAAGCGTAATAAAGGCTAGATCTAGGGTTTTCATGCAAAGTATCTTCAAAAAGGCAATAGATCCGGGCTCTACAACTCCTAAATGAACAGATCTAAGGATATCTCGACCTATTAGGGCATCCACACAATCATAAGGCTTGAGAAAAGCATCAAACTAGTTCTAGAAGAGTTCTAATGGAGGTTTAAAGCATAAAAGGGGAGGAAATCCGAAGAATACCTCAATGAACTCTGATTTTCCCTTGGATCTTTGCTCTACACCTTTTCTCCTTGCTCCTTTCTTCTTTTTCTTCTTCAAGCCTTCAAAATTTCACACAAGAACACTTAGATCACTCAAGGATGGATTAGGGTTTTCTCACAGCTCTCTGAGGGTGAAGGAGGCGAGATTGGGGCTATAAGGTGGTTTAAATAGTGAGCAACCCGGGGATTTAGGGTTTCTTCCAGGCAGGCAGACTCGCCGAGTCCCGAATATGGACTCGCCGAGTCGCCGACTAACACGTGCTCGAAATCCTGTCCCTACTCGGCGAGTCAGGCCATGAACTTGCCAAGTCTCTCTTGTAAACTTCTAATTAAATACTATGGAATCATCGTACCGGAGACGGGTCGTTACAAAATAGGTCTCTAAGTGTGTCCAAGTCCTTACGTAACACCGAGCACCCAACCGGCGCCTTCGTCGGATCCACTTACACCAGGTGAGTTCATACCCCTGAATGAACCTTTTAAATGCTTTTACATGTTTTATAGGGGGGGGGGGGATACAAGTTAAACATATTAGTTATCATATCAATCACATGTGATTGATAACCCGCATGTACAAGGATTTACCATACTGTTAACTGTTTTACCGAGTATGATACTATAAATAGTTTTCTAAAATGTTTTCACTTATTCAAATCTTTTACTTATATTGTTTTATCAATGTTTCATTTAAAAATGATTTATGAGAGTTTTCCAAAGGATTTCCAAAGGTTTTCAAACTTATTTTACAAAAGATTACCCTGTCGTGATTTTCTCAAGAATAAAGGTTTTCTTCCATGTTTTGATACTCCCTCTTAGTTTAAACTCCTACTTGATAACGCTTTCACTTTGTGATGCGTTTATACCTGTTATTACCTATACTTCGCTTATACTTGTGATAGCTTATACCTGTTAGACGCTCTTACTTCACTTGTTGTCGCTTCCACTTCGTGATACACTTATATCAGTTAACGCTTATATTTCACGATCCGGTTATTCCACACTGTTCGGTTATTCATCACGATACAATTAATCCACACTGTACACGTATACATCACGATCCGGTTATTCCATACGATTCGGTTATACTTCATGATATGATTCCACTTGTTACACACTCAATCGTAGTTAGATGTATGTATGTGCTTGTTTAGATGCATATAAGTAATGATTAAAGGACTTAGGAAGGCTTGTCCGCCCTATTTCCTTTTCTTCATTGAGATGTGGTCTGGTGGGATCGGATGTCCATCCGAAGGTCATTTGATTTATTAGTTATATATTATGTACACAAGCATAAACATATAGGTTTACATTAGTCAGTTCAATTAAGAGTCTCTACCACCAGTTCAGCACTTACATTGGAAACCCTCTACCCACTATTTGGGATGCATCTTCGGGACACGACCTTCTCCGTCGTCTAGTTGGTAACCAGAGTCTCCTGTAGGGAGAGCGGACATTATATGTATAGATCTATATGGGATTGACACCCCCGCACCCTGACTGCTAGCTACAGTCCACGACCTACCAAGCCAAGGGGTGACAAATGTCATATTTTATAGACGCTTGTAGGGCGTCAGGTACTCTAGTGTCGGTTAGTATGGTTACGAGTATCCCAGGTTACCTTATAATTCATGGCCTTAAGGTAACGGTATTTCACCAGCAATTTACACTGTATGCTGGAAACCCATTCTCAGAGTCACACTGTTCTAGACCTTGCTAGCTGTATCTTTCATTTGGTACTGTCTGCGGTCTGTATTCTCTGTTCTAGACCTTGCTAGCTGTATCTTTCATTTGATACTGTCTACAGTCTGTATTCTCTGTTTTAGACCTTATTAGCCGTACCTTTCATTTGGTACTGTCTGGGGTCTGTGTCTCCCTTTGTTAGACTGAGCCAGACGTGTCGTTTGTTCGATACTCTCCTGGAGTCTATGATTCCTTTTGCCTTAGTCAGCAGTCTTCACTGCTGAGGCATATGTTATTTCCCTGATTCCTCTTGCTTTCTTTAATAATCAAATTCTGTATTTTGATAATGATAGCGATTAAGGGAAAACTACTTTTTACCACATAACTCCGTCCAGTCTTGGTAGAAGACTGCTTTTATTAAAGAAAATATAGGATTTTCTGGAAAAGACACTAATTTAATGGATACTCTAAAACTACCACTTTTATTAAAGTTATTTGGATAAAATGACACTTAATACTTATGAACTCACCAGCATTTGTAAAAATGTTGATACTCGCTTTTCAAATAACTTGTATTCTCAGGTTAGGATTAGACAGGTACATCCCCGAAGCTGTTGATGAAGATAGCTTAGTGCCATGCTGCACTTACTTATGTTTACTTGTATTACTTTGATGTATTGTAATGTAAACCATGTAAAACTATTACTATTAATGCAATGTTTTATTGTACTTTGATTACTATAATGCATGTGTTGTGATACTTGACATGACGTCATCCACCCCAAAACGTTTCCGCCGTTCCGGTTTTGGGGTGTGACAAGATGCTTACTTTTTGTGTATTAAACTTTGCATTTTTTGTACTAAACTGTGATTTTTGTGTTTTAAATTGTGAATTAACTGCATTAAACAGTGAATTTTCTTCCTATACTATAAATTGACTATATTAAGCTGTGAATTTTGTGTATTAAATTTTGAATTGATTGTATTAAGCTGTGAATGAATTTATATTAAATTGTGATTATTTTATAATTTTTTTTGCTTTTGAAATATTGTAAATTTTATTCACGGCTTAATATATTAAATTCACAATTTAAAATATGAATGATTTATGTATAAATTTTTTTTTTGTTAATTTTGTTCTGAATATATTTATTTTTTGTGCTGTATAAGTATGTAAGAATACATTAGTTTTAATAATAGTTTTGCATTAAATTCAAAATGAATGAAATAAATTATTTTATTAGACTGTGAATGTAGTATTTAAATTATTAATGCATGACATTATATACATATATGATTTAGAAGAAAATGATGGTTGCGATGTTGATACAAGTGGTTAGTGGCAGCGTATGGTGGTGGTAGTAGTAGAGTTTGAATTTTTGATTTATTTGAATTTGTGAATTATTGTAAAATGGTTTGTATTAAGTTGTGAATTTTGTGAATTAAACTATAAATGTATTGTATAAACTTGTAATTTATATAAGTTTTGTGTTCAAATATGAGAACATTTAAGAATGAAAATATTATACTGCAAAAATTACCATTTTGCCCTTTTTCTATCAAAAAGAGAAAAAATAATAGAATTTTCACATGTTTAATAAGAATATCATGTAAATATTTACTAACTAATGGGGTTCTTACGGTTCTTAATCTTTTGTGGTTATAATAGGTGTAATTAGAATATTAGATACTGTTATTATTATAATTTAACATCCTAATTATTGAGATTTCACCGTAAAGTTTATACTATGTAATTACGGATGTTTTGAGAAAGTTTATTAAGAATAGTTATTATTTGTTGGACTTAAACTGCATTGAGATTTTGGGTATTGAGGAATCTGAAGAAATAGCAAGTAGGTTTGGGTTTTTAGGCTTTAGCTGGTGTCGTGTCTGTGTGGTAATTAGCGGATATATGTCTATGTCTATCTAGTGGGTCCATAGCTTTTGGATATCCATAAGAATTGATGGATATACTAGTGAACAACTCACTCCTAAAATCAAACCCTAGACTTTCATTTAACCCTAATACTACCAAGTAGCTCGACCCAGCCCGGTCCTTTTGGTTTTGGTCCATAATGTTTTGTAGTGCTTACTGCTTACTTAACACTTGTAAGGTTACATATTATCTTGAAATCTTTCACCACTTTTTCCTAATTGTGCAACACATAACAATCTAATGTCGGATCAAGTAGGGGAGAACGTCTAACAACGGATACAATGCTACCACGTCAAAATAATATGAACCAAACATGAAAATTTAGTGACAAAAAAACTTTGTAGTAAATGTCAATTGGTCCACTAAATTTCCCTTGTCGGCATAATTTTTTGTTTCAAGCTTAAGGCATGGATCAAATAAACTGTATCTACTAGATTCTTTTGTTCATCACTCTAGATTGAAACAAGTCAATAATACACTCCATCATGACCATGGCTTTTATTTGGTTTTAATCACAAGAAGAAGTTCTCTTTCCAAAAAGAAAAAAGAGAGACAAATCCCTTTGTCTACTTACACATGTATACATGCATCCATTTGCACATACGTATAACCCATATAGCCATTCAGTTAAGGACATGATGAGGATACACTAATAAGGAACAGATGATTAAACAATTTCATTGAGTTTTATATAAAATCAAGCATCACAAAATTTGGTGTTACAGACAGCCTAAGAAACACTATAAATATGAGATCACTGCAGTGCAGTTGGTCAGTCCACCTACAAAATCAAAAACCATGAAACCACTGTATCCCCCACCACCACCAGCAGCGGCACCACCAACAGCTGTCATCTTCGTGTCATATGTAGTACCAGCTCACAAAATCCGGTAGAAATATAACATAACAGGAACAGGAACAGGATGCAAAAACCAACAATCAAAGAATGCATATGTGATATGTGCTAGGTTCAAAGTTCAAACTATCTAGGCCTAGATCATCTAATTATAAATATGAACACAGAGTACAACATGTATCAAAATGGCCTCACTTCATTTTAGGTTCTGTTATTCTCAGGTTTAATGTTAGTGTGAGTGTGACAAACCTTTTAGGGTTTCAGCAGCTGAATCAGGATTAGTTTCGGTTTCTGGCTCCTTTATATTTTCAGCAAGGGAAGCAGGACTGGTGTTAGATTCCCGTTCTGATTTTGTGGGAAGAGCGGAATCAGTAATACCGCCGGCTTCTGGTTTCAATTTGGTTGAAAGAGCGGAACCAGTAACAGTGTTGGCCTCCTGTTCCAACTTGATTGGAAGAATGGAATCAGTAATAGCGCCGGATTCTTGCTCCAATTTGTTTGGAAGGGCGGAATCAGTAATAGTGTTGGCCTCCTTTTCCAACTTGATTGGAAGAATGGAATCAGTAATAGCACCGGCTTTTGGTTCCAATTTGGTTGGAAGAGCGGAATCAGTAATGGTCTCGGTTTCTGGTTCCAATTTGGTTGGAAGAACAGTATCAGTAATAGTGTCGGCTTGTGGTGGAAGAGCGGAATCAGTAACAGTGTTGGCTTCCTGTTCCAACTTGATTGGAAGAATGGAATCAGTCATAGTGTCAGCTTCTGGTTCCAATTTAATTGGAAGAGCAGAAACCATAACAGTGTCGGCTTCTTGTTCTGATTTGGTTGGAAGAGCGGAATCAGTAACAGTGTTGACTTCTGATTCCGATTTGATTGGAAGAGTGGAAGAAGTAATGTTGTCGGTTTCTGATTTTGACGTAAAGACACGAATAACTTTTTGGTAAAATCCCCATGAAAGATTTTTGCTTGTAATGGGACGATGGCCAAATGGATTTTGCTCCACAAATTTTTGAACATTCTCAGATGCTGCTAACTTTTCCAGATATATTCGCAGGTCCCCATCAGACCCTGTCATGGGACAAAAAATAATTTATAAAAAAAAAAAGAAAGCAATACTATAAAAAAAAGTGAATAGGATGATTTATTTACCTAAGGAAGTATCTTCTGTCTTCCAGTAGCAGTAAGCATAAGGAAAGATTGCTGTGTATGGCTGAAATGGAAAGAAGAAACTGAAATATAAATAAAAAAATTCAAGTAAGTAGAAATATATGAAAATGGTAGAGACTACTAACGGGATTTAGCAGAGCCTTGGATGGATAAGTATCCAAAAGAAGTGTATTTGATTCATCATAGTCTCCAATATCCCATGGAAGATTTGGATCTTTCTTTTCCCATAATTTTCTAAGTTGCTTTAAAACTAAGGGTCTGTTCATGTTCTCAACAGTACGAAAACCTGTGTCTGTACAATCAGATAGATCCTGCAAAAAAAAAAAAAAAAAAAAAGAAATTAGTGCATAATAATAATGGAATAAACAACATAATACAGGTGAAGAATAAATGGGGCTTACCCAAGAGAAAAGCAATTTGTGTTGAGTGTCTCTCATAAGAAAGTCAAGAACCCGTTCTGTATGAAATCTGTATCAAATTTGTAAACATGTATCAGCATAAAAAATCATATGAAAAAAATACAGTAATAAAGAACAGAAGAATAGGGTATGTTTGGTTCCATGGAATCGAATGATAAAGGAATGGAATGGGTCATTACATTCCATTGGACAAAACCAACATATATATATATATATATATATATATATATATATATATATATATATATATATATATATATATATATATATATTTTCATTCCAAAGGAATGAAGTAATGAACTATTCCATTCCTTCACTGATTCCCTCCTACCTATCGCTACATTACAGTACCTTGATGTTGATGCCCACATACCTACTTTGAATCTATCAAAGCAAAATTGCAAAAACTCATCACAATAAGGTCTTTTAAACACTGCAAAACCAAACACCAATCAGATCCAACAATTTCTTGAAGAAGTATCAACCCCCAATTATCACGCATATATATTTTTTTTCTTTCCATACCTGCCCTTGACCCTGGTAGTATCGTGTCTGCTTTATATTGCAGTATTGTGTCTGCTTTATATCTTTCACGTGGGAGTGACACAACATCAGCAAGCAACCCACTCACATCAATAACTAAAAGTTTCTTTCTAAAACAAGATTTAGAAGCATCAGCTTCTTGTTGTGGACAGGTGGCACTGTCACCAATAACCTTAAGGTAAAATTTCCATGATTCATTGTTGTAAGAAATAGGTTGTTGGCCAAATGGGTTTTGCTGTATAAACTTTTGGACATTATCAGATGCTGCCAACTTTTCAAGATAATTTCGAAGGTCGCCTTTAGGTCCTGTAATGGAAAATCAAGAATATGACAGCTGGCACATTCAAATTATTTATGGCTCAATCTTAATGAATATAAACAGAAATAAATGAGACACAAACACAATGACTCACCTAAGCCATTATCTTGGGTATTTCGATAACTGTAAGTATAGGGAAAGATTGCAGTATTCGGCTGAAAATAAGAATTGTGAATTGTGAAGCCAATTAGTACCTTTAATTGGTGATAAAAAGAAAAGAAATTGAAAGAAAAAGAAGAGCTTACAGGGTTGCGAAGTGCTTTATATGGAGAATCATCCAAAAGAAAAGTGTTTGATTCATCATAGACTCCTTTTTCCCAGGGAAGATTAGGATCTTGTTTTTCCCATAACTTTTTAAGTTCTTTTAAAACTAATGGTTTATCACTGTTCTCAATAGTATTGAAACCGGTCTCAGTACAGTGAGATTGATCCTGTGTCAAAAACCAATCTTTATCATATTAATACTGATATGGGGCTAAATGCAAGAAATAGCAATGTACTTTCATTAATTTGCACATTTTAGATGGCATAGCTTCAAGTTTTCAAAGTACAATGCTGTAATAAGAAATGAAAGTAGGATGCTATCATAAACAAATCAACAGATGTTTGTAGCTATTTCTTGCATATAACCCTATAAAATATAACTTGGTGCTTAGAGATGAATCACATGATACATCTACAATGCCAAAGAAGTACAGAAGATATGACTTACCCAACAGAAAAGCAATTGATGCTGAGTGTCTTTGATGAGAAAGTCAAGGACCCGTTCTATGTTTCTTCTGGAGGAGGTTCATAAACATTGATAAGAAAAAAAAAAACAGAGTAAGAAATAAATTTGATGAAATACATTCCATACAAGTGACAAAAATGTTCAACTTGATGGAATGAGGGAACCAATGGAAGACAGAATTAAGTAGTTATAAGCTGAAAAATTAGAGTACCTTGTTCTTGATGTCCAGACACCTACATTGAATCTCTCAAAGCAAAAATTTAAAAATTCGTCACAATATGGTCTCTTATAAACTACAACAGCAAAGAAAAATTAAGTTAGAAATTAGTTGAGTAGCATAGACATAGAGGAATAAATTTTAAATCTTTACTCTTAAAACCAAATCCCTACCTGATTTTGACCCTATTATAGTGTCGGCTCTATAGGCTTCATCTGGATCTGCTACAATATCAACAATCAACCCATTCACATCAAGGACAAGAAGCTTTTTTCTAGGATGTGAATGACAATTATCTTCATTCCTAGCTTCACTAGAATTTTCTTTAACTGCATCCATTTTAGTTATTGAATTAACCACATCCATCTTCAGTTCTGTGTTTTTATCACTGGGATGACTCCTATCTTCAGTGGTAGATGATTCTGATCCTTCCATCACAATCTTATCCTTGTTCTTTTCGCTTTCTTGCTCAAGGGCAAAACAGTCAATCTGGGAGCCCTCGGTTAAACTTTCTTTCCCATTATTGAATGTGTCATCCTGTTTGACTACCATTTCTATATTTGGCATGTCTGCTGGAGAAACAGTTGCAGTTGCTTCATCTATGCAAGCCATACTAATATCTGTGCTCCCATTTGGGGGGAGCAGATTAGGCTCTTTGTTAGATTCAGAATGGTTCACTCGGTGTGGATGTGATACCCTCCTCCTTTTAACAGGTGGGCCATAAACCTCCATGCTTCTTTCCATCTGCAAATGCATTAGGAGCATCAAAATGTTCAAAACGACACTGAAAATTGAAAGAAGTTGTATATCATAGGTGCACATTGTCTACCAAATTAGTGTTAACATCTATCTAAGAGAACTCCTATTCATGATATTAAACTAAAATCAACTCTAAGCTTTTATGGTTCACATTTGTTTTCTGCATCTTACCCTAAATGTCCTTCTAATTCATGGATGCCACTCTTCCAACTACACAATTAAAGTGCCTTCGGATGAGTTTAAAAAAAAGCAGAAGAAAAGCGATGAAAGCAGGAATTCTATCCAACTACATTACGTAATTACTAATCACCAAACTAAACTTCATGAGTTCAACAACAGGTATCAATTTCCAAATTACCACATCACCAAATACCAATTCGGAAAAGTCGCATAACAGGAATTCAAAAGTACCATTTCTCAAATTACTCTGTAATTGTGTATAAGAGAGGGAGAGAGAATGAATTATCTGGTGAAATTCAAGTAGGCTTTGATTTAAAGCTATAAGTTAGAGATTTACGCACTTACGATAACTATTACGGAAATAAAGACGTCTCAGAAGGAGAAAATGGTGGAGAAAAGAGAATAGCCGCCGCCGTTGACCTCCGTGGGGATTAGAAAATCTACGGCAGAGAGAGGTTGAGAAGATTTTGAAGCGATGCCCAAGTATCGAGGGATTCAAACTGTCACACACAGACAACACACACAAACGCATCAGAGATTCAGAGTCGTTCTTGCTCAGATTCCATCACAGCGTTGCTTCCCCTAAAACACAACTGATATCTCTTTTAGTTCAGTTGTTTCAATTATAAACCGTAGATATTACTCGCCCAAACAATTTTCTTGCCACCATACTTTATTTATCAATTAAAAATAACATTTTTAAGTATTTTGCAAGATTCTCATAAATTTGTGTATAATTTGATTCATTTCAAATGTTAATAGATAAGTTGACACAGTTAATTTAAAAAGAAAAAGTTAAATATAAAAATCAAAATATTTGATAACTTTGAATTTATAAGAAAATAAGAAAAATAATAAATTATTATAATAAAAATATTTTTTATTTTTTAAGATTTAAATAAATAAACAAAAGAAATTAATGAACTTTAATTTTGAGAATTTTTAAATTAAAAAGTAAGTTGACAAATGAAATTGATATCAATTTATTACTATATTTATTGCAATTATTATATTAAAATATTATGTGAAATTTAATAAAATAGAAAAACTCATAAAATGAAATGTGAAAAAAAAATTAATTTGAAATAACCATTAAATGACATTTGACAAATTAAATGAGAGTGTGACAAGTGTCAAAAAAATATTTATTTATTAAAGTACTAGTTTATAACCCGTAGGAACCACGGTTATAAAATTAATTAAACTTTAATAGTTAAAATTTAAAATTATTAATAACTTATTTTAAATAAATTATTAATTAAGATGTTTTTTAGTTATATAAAATTATAATCATTGATTTAAATAAATATATAAAATTATATCACTTTATAATTTGTATTAATTTTATTTTAATTTTTATTCTAATGTTGTTAATTTAATGTAATTAGAATGAGAAATTTAAAATTTGAAATGGAGAATCAATATGTTGACAATTAGTATGTATTAATTATAAGACATAATAAGGTGAAACATGGCAAAAGAAAAATAAAATTTGCATTAATTATGAGGCTTAATATGGTGACACTTGTCAAAAGGAGATTAAAAACTACTCTTTTATTAGAATAGGAATATATTTATATTTATTCTTATTTTGTCATGTGTTATTTTATTAGACATTCTAGTTAATGTCTTGTCATTTGTTAACCTATTGATTCTTCATTTTAAATTGTAAAAATTCAAAATTTCCATTCTAATTATATTAAATTAATAACATTTGAATAAAAGTTAAAATAAAATTAATATAGATTATAAGGTAAGATAATTTCACATATTTATTTAAATCAACGATTATAATTTTATATAACTAAAAATATATTTTATTAATAACTTATTTAAAATAATTGATTAATAGTTTTGAATTTTTACTATAAAATTTTAATTAATTTTGTAACCATGGTTCCACGGGTTATAAACTAGTGTTACATTAAAGGTCATCGTCATCTATAAATGTCTTATTAATTATTAGTCTACATATATTAAAAGTAATGATGATGCTAAACAGATCAATGATGAAAAATATGCATGACACACGGATACATTCTAACACATGTTTGCTAAACAAACCAATGATGAAAAATATGTGTAGGCCCACACATACATTCACACATATACATATGTTTGCTAAACAAAACTATGGTTAAAGAAATATATAAGTCGACATATATATTAAACACATGCTTGCTAAACAAACCAATGGTTAAAGAAATATATAAGCCCACATCTCCCTATCTAATAAACAAAACTACTCTTCCACGTGTCCCTTCAAAACCACCCAATTCTACCAAAGTTAAATACCAATTTTTCCCTTCTTTTGTTTCACCTTCTATTCAATAATCACGCCCTGTTTTGTTTCACCTTCTATTCAAGAAATCAATTCATTATATTCAAAGAATACAATTATACATGTTTAAGTTACATACCCGATTAATAGCAGTTTATTATGGTATCCGATTTCTTATACATGGTATGATATCAATTGTAATTAATTTGATTTTATTACTCATTTAAATCATATTTTGTTCTATATAAACTTCATACGTATTGAATAATCGTTCCTTTACGAAATACGACCCTCCGCAGGAAAGAAGAGCAACCACTTGTACGCCTGAAGATACTCCGACTTTTACATAATCTGTTTGGTACACTCATCGTTGTTAAATGTTTTTGTTTTTAATCCTGGCTTAGTATAAAGATTGGTAATACAATATAATAGTTGTATGTAACTGTAAGAATTAGCTTTGTAATTTGCAAATTGCAGAGCATATTTATACATCAGTCTCTTAGGGCTACAGGTCGTTGGCTATCCTTTTGGTTCCTTCCGAAAAGCATTGAATAAATCAGTTAAACGGGTAACTACTAACTATGTTGTCGTTTTCAATAGTACAGAAGGGTCTTACTTGCCAAGTGTAATTATACAGTGGTTTCTTTTGAAATATAATTCATATATTTCAGTTTTTTATTTTCTGTACAGGGACATAATCTTAATTTTCGTTCCCATTAAGTGTTGAATGAACTATCTGAAGTGTGTGTGTGTGTGTGTGTGTATATATATATATATATATATATATATATATATATATATATATATATGACTATTGTACCCTTATTCCAGAATTAATTTTGAATAACAAATGATGGTTGAATAACTGATTCTGTTTCTTTTTTTTTTTTCATTCCTAATGTGAAACATTTCTCCCCAATACCCTTTTTCACAAGCTCCTTCATAAGTCACTTGAGTATAAACAAACTGCTTCATGAACATGAGGGATTCTTAATTTTATATGTTAGCTTAAACATTTCTGACTAATTTCAGATTCCAACAAAGACAATAAATAATTAATGAGAAATACCCAATTCATTTACTTATCAAGATCTTCGATATTTTATATTGTTTTCCTTGGAATATTTTGATTCATACATTTTTTTTAGATGAATAAAATCGAGATATGTCCTTACTAACATCTTATTTGAAACCTAAATTTCATTAATTTTATTTGTTTGAATATGCTTTATTTTAATAGTCTAGGGAAACAATGGTAATTTTCTGTACAGGGATATAGAGTTTGTGTTTGTATGTGTGTTTGTGTTTTATTTTATTTGTTTGAATATACTTTATTGCATTAATTCAATTTGTGATTGTTCTTATTATTACTAATCCAGGGACATAATGGTAATTTTTTTTTATCAATAAGAATGACCATTAATCCCTTTTCTCTTATTTTACCCATTCATCATTCCAACGAGATAACTTTATATTTCAGTTTGTGGTTGTTGTTGTTATATTATTAGTACTCCAGAGACATAATGGTAGTTTTATGTGTCTTTATATTTTCTATGTGTGATTTTCTTCCATTATTCTTCTTATTATTGTATGTGTCTTTCTGTTATAGTTACAATGGTAGATAGAAACATCACTTTGATTAAAGACTTGGAAAATATGAAGGATGATTACACACTGAAAATGTCTATCATCTGGCTATGGAGATCAATTTCAGATGTTAACCCTACTATAGTGAAATAAATTGAGATGATATTGATGGATGAGATGGTAAAATCTACTATTCCAATAACATTATTCAAAATCATTGTTAACCAATTTCTATTTATTAAAATACAACTGTTTAACATTATATAATATTCTTAACCTATGTCAATAGTGTGCTAAAATCCGAGCAAGTGTCTATCCAAGAGATTTTCAAAGGTTTGAATCGAAACTGAAAGAAGATCAAGTTGTTTACATCCGATCCCCCACTATCACTCCTAATAGATACAATTTTAAAATAAGCGATGTAAAGGACAAGTTAAATTTGCATGGAAGAACAACTGTGAATAAGTGTTAACACTTTCAATCTAAAATAACATACAATTTTTCTTATGTTTCGTTTGAAACAATTATCTATGCAACAACTACATCTAATGACTCAATTGGTAATTTTCCCCCTTCTTGATTGTATATTATATTTAATTCTTTAAGTTTACATCATTTTGATATATTGTATTATCTTCTTCTAGATGTTATTGGTGAAGTTTTTTTCATTAGGAAAGCTTCATTCCCGTGATGTCAACAAATACAGACATAGACTACCTTTACAGATCCGAAACTTAGAGTAACCATAACTTTTCTTATATTATATTCATTACTTTACACTTTGCATGTGTTATTTTTGTATTATATTTTCATTCAACCATTATTATTTTTGCAGAGGTTTGCAGGTTAACGTGACATTGTTTGGAGATATTGCATACCAATTGATTTCTTATATTGAAGCTCATAAACAAGTTGGTCGTGTGATTGTTCTATTGCAGTTTGCAAAAATTAATGTTTATAATGGTACATTTTTTTATACAAACCAACCTTATTTTTATGCTTTTATATTAATCATTCTTTTGAGTCTTTTATTTTGTTTCGTTAGGAGTGTAAACTAACAAGTGAAAGACATATAACGGCTAGAGTTTCGTATTATTATCAAAGAGAAGTACAAATACAATGAAAGGGAAAAGAAATAATATATAGACAAGCTAATTAGGGTTTCCTAGAGAAAAGGCCTAATCATAAAACCCAGTACAAAATAAAGCCCAAAATCTTATTAGGCTAACACCCCCCCCCCTCAAACTCACAATGCAACAACAATAAGCATTGAGAGTTTGTCAGACAAAAAATGGAATCGAGGAGCAGTCAACGGCTTCATAAGAATATCAACAATCTGCAAAGAGGAAGGAACATAAGGAAGGGATATAGTGCCCTTCTAGAGATGATGACGTGTGAAATGAAAGTCAATCTCAATGTGCTTTATACGCTCATGAAACACTAAATTCTTGGCCATCATTATCCCACTCTCGTTATCAAAACACAAAGGGGTAGGCTGAGAGATGTGAACGCCCATATCTGCAAGAAGCCATCTTAACCAAACAATCTCACAAGTGGTGATAGCCATGGCTCGATGCTCAGATTCTATAGAAGATCGAGAAACAACATCTTGTTTCTTGCTTTTCCATGATATTAATGAATCTCCAAGAAAAACACAATACCCAGTAGTGGACTTACGATCATAAATATCACTATCCCAATTTGCATCACTATAGGCATGCAGCTCAAGAGAGGATGAAGATGGAAACATAAGAGTGCGAAACTGAGTACCATGTAAATATCTCAAAATACGAAGAACAGCTCCCCGATGAACAGTAGTAGGAGCAGTGACAAACTGGCTAACAAGGTCGGCCCAAGGGTAAGGCGACCAGGGCCATGGCCCAGGGCATCGTATAACATGGGGGCATAAATCTTCAAATATTCGTAAGGATGTATTATTATTTTAGGCCCTAAGTTTGATCCAGTTTGCATATGAAGAGATAGGGAGAAAACGAGGAGACAGGATACCGAGAGGCATCACAACAAGTAGTGACGATAACAATTGTATTTACTTGTCTCCTACTCCCAGAACATCCTTCTTATGATTTTAATTTCTATCGATTTATTTTTTTCTGAAACTTTTTGGTTCTTCTGATGTTTTTTTTTTATTTCTTTTCTTCTTTGTTGAATGAAAGTCACCAAGGTTTTCTGATTCTTTCTTTCATTCATGGACTGAAGTTTGAGGCTGCACCGATCTTAGAGAACAAAAAAGTCATATTACAATTCCTTCTTCTTGTATCTCTATTTCCAACTTTTGTCAGGAGGTTTATGTATTTTGGAAGGTTTTCTAAGTTTGGGGTATTGTGGGAAATTTTGTGTTTTATAATGAAATTTGGATCTGGTGTTGATCTGTCGCTGAATCCATATTTTTGGATGTATAATGATATGGTTGGCTTACTCTTGAAACTTTATGTTGCTATTTTTTTTATTCAATTTAAATTGTTGTAGTTATTACTTTAGGTGTATCTGTACTGTTGTCAAGCCACTAGCTAAAACTTATTTGTTATTTATTGTCATTGGGAAAAAGACTTCGTTCATATAAAATATGTTTTTGTTTATTATTTAACTATTTAAATTTATTATGTTTTGATTTTTGAACACAAGAGTCTTTTTTAATTTACGTTTTCAATAAATCACTCCTCCTGTAGATAATGACCTTATTGTCTAAATTGCCCATGATATCTCTAAGTTCTAATACATGGTTGCTATTTTTCCCAAGTTGGTATTGTTGTGGATTGCTTTAATGAAAGTCTGAAGTTAAGGATGATTTGGTATTTTCTACAACCTTTATTCGTGGTCTCATAATTGTTGGAAGGCCATAACAGTTCTGTTGTTGTTGGAATTTTGATGCAAAGTGCATTGCCTTTATGTGTTAGCCCTGTAAAGTACAAAACCTTTTTCAAAATAGATGTGTGATTTTGCTGCTGCTTTGATGCTATTGCTACTGTCATTGTTGAGTTTATTGTTTTATATATTTATGATGTGTTTGAGTTTGTTGTTTTAGGTGATTTTTACAAGATTTTGGCTGTTATTATAAATATATGAAAAAAAATATTTCACTTTTTTTTTATACATTATGTTGTATATTCGTTTGGTGTATTGTACAGTACAATTGTAGGGGCATTCATTTTTTCATCTCGCCCCGGGCATGAAATACCAATGGACCGGCCTTGCTGGCTAACCACATGAACTGCATGAGTTATATCCGGTCTAGTGACAGTCAGGCAACCAAACTCACAACAATGGTACGATAAAGGCTTGGATTTGATAATGGGACACCATCAGTTGGAGAGTACTTTGCATTACTCTCTATAGGCGTATCAACTGTTCGATTATCGGTGAGTCGTGCACGTTCAAACAAATCTGAAATATACTTCATTTGAGATAAAAGATAACCCTTTGGAGATTGAGCAACTTCAATCCCCAAGAAATAACGAAGCAATCCCATGTCTTTCATAGCAAAACGGTGAGCTAAATCACACTTTAAAGACTCTATACCATCATGATCATCACCAGTAATAATCATGTCATCGACATATAAGGAAAGAATAATCTGATATGTATTCGTACATCGAATAAATAGAGCCGAGACATGGTTACTTGGTTGAAAACCTAGAAAAGTAATTACCGTAGAAAATTTCTCAAACCAAGCATGAGGGGCTTGTTTGAGGCCATATAGAGCCTTCCGAAGTTGACAAATTTCACCTGGTTGGTGAGAAATACCAGGGGGAGGAGACATGTATGATTCCTCATGAAGATCACCATTCAAGAAAGCATTCTTGACCTCCATCTGATAAATCTTCCATTGACGAATGGAAGAAACCGCAATCAAGGTGCGAACAGTTGTCATTTTTGCAACAAGAGCAAACGTCTCCTCATAATCCATACCATACTTTTGTGCGTACCCTTTCGCAACAACTTTAGCTTTATAACGCTCAACGGATCCATCGGAATTTGTTTTAATTTTATAAACCCAACGTCAACCAATTGTGTGTTTTTCGGGTGGAAGCGGAACTGGATCCCATGTATGAATCTGATAAAGAGCTGCAAGTTCCTCAGCCATAGCGGTCTGCCAAAGGGGATCATAAACGACCTCTTTATAGGATGTTGGCTCAGAGAGACGATGTACATTAGCAATAAAAGAGGCAAAAGCCAGTGAGTATGAGGAATAGACAAAGTCAGGAAGCTTTGTGGACTTCTTATTACGATAAGGCCTCGGTGGAGGGGGGTCTTGATGATTTGCAGGCAGAGGATCAACGATAGGTGTTGGATCAGCCGCATGTGGTGGATCATTAATGTCAATGCTAAACGGATCAATAGTACGAAGCTCCTCTCGGGTTGCATCATGTGACTGAACAGGAATGCTATAGAATGAAATATGCTCCAAAAAGGTTACATTGCGAGATACATAAAGTTTCTGATTTGAAGGATCGTAGCACCGACAACCTTTCTGAACAATATCATATCACAGAAAAACAAAAAGAGCTGATTTTGAAGATAACTTATCTCTCTCTACATGAGGCTTCAAGACAAAACATGTACACCCAAACACTTGTAATGAAGAATAATCTGGGAGTTGTCCAAACAACATTTCATAAGGAGACTTCCCCAAAGTGTACGCAGTAGGAATGCGATTAATAACATAAGTGGCGGCATGAACAGATTCTCCCTAAAACATATTGAGAACTTGAGCAGAGAGTAGTAAGGATCTGGCAATTTCTAGGAGATTTCGATGTATTCTTTCTGCAACACCATTCTGTTGAGGAGTGTCTGTACAAGATGATTGATGTAGAGTGCCATCAGATGCCAATAATTGTTTAAAATCATTGGAAGTAAATTCTCCTCCTATATCACATTGAAAACATTTTATGACAACAGAGTGTTGAGTCTTGACAAGAGCTCTGAATTCACTATATATGGTGAAAAAGTTAGACCTGCGCTTCATAAAATAAACCCACGTATAACGAGTGTAATCATCAATGAATGAAACATAGCTCATGATTTGGAGGTGATCAGAGAGGGCCCCACACATCAGAATGCACAATATCAAAGGGAGCAACAGAACGAGTGACACTTTTATTAAACGGTAAAGCAGAAAATTTTCCCAGTTTACAACCACAACAATCAGAAGTATCATCAAATTTCAAAAAGCCTAACACACCAGTGGAAACCAAAAATTGTAAACGAGACGCTGACACATGTCCTAAACGAGAATGTCGAAGATAAAAAGGAGACGATGAAGGGTTTAAACGAAAAGATGACAAATCGACACTAGATGCAGCAACATCAGCAACATGTAGCTGCTCCAAGACATAAAGCTCCCCAAGTCTACGGCCTATCCCAATCACCCTCCGATACTGAATGTCCTGTACATAGCATAATGAATCAGAAAAGATGACCCAAAACTAGATTTACACAACCGACTGACCGATGCAAGACTCAAATCAAAGTGTAGGAATGTAATACACATTTGTTAAAGATATATAAGGAGTGACAATAGAATCAACACCCTCTACTGACATGGGTGTAGCACTAGCAAACATAACAGAGACAGGTGGATGAGAAGATAATGAAGCAAAAGATGAAAAATGTGGTGACATGTGAAGAGATGCACCAGAATCCAAAATCCACAAGGATGAAGGAATACCTGACGTGTTGGATGAAGACAAACCTGAATGAGACATGGAAGCTGACATGGCAGTTGGATTGGTAGCTAAGAACTATCTGAACTGCTCAACAATATGTGGATCCAAGGCTGATGGTGGTGTGAAATCTGTTTCATTCTCAACTGAAGGTATAGCAGCAGCGTGCTGTGGTGGCCTAAAAGATGAAAATAAGGGACGTGACTGTCCAAAAGATTTGGTTTGCTGTGAAGACTGAGACTGTGCTGGTGATCTTGTTTGTTGTTGCTGCTGATCTCCCTTGCTTGTCAGCAAAGGACAATTTGCCTTCCAATGGTTCTTCTTCTTACAGAAAGCACACACATCAAATGCAACTCTAGGACGATTTTGATTTGAAGATTGAGGCCGTTGTGGAACAACAAAGACAACAGGAGTGGTTGTTTTGGGAACTTTGTCAGCATGATACTTGATACGAGTTTCTTCAGCAATCAACAGTGGGAAGAGGTGTACGATGCAAGATTGATCCACGCAGAGCTTCAAAATCTAAATGTAATGCCATCAAGAACTGAACCAAATGTTGCTCTTCCTTTCTATCAATATAAGGTTTAAAAGCCTTCAACACATTAGGTTCTGTAAGAGCTAACTGATCCCACATATCCGACATAGCTACATAAAATTCCTGAACACTAAGATTGTTCTGTTGAAGGGCTCGAATATCAAACTCTAACTGATACTGCTTTGCAAAGTTAGACTGAGTATACAACCTAGTGAAGTGATCCCAAACCTCCTTTGCCGTGTCATACTTCGCCAACTGAGTACCTATAGATTGGATGACATAATTATTAATCCAAATAATGATCTTGGAGTTATCAGTCTCCCATGAATCCAGTAAGGTTGCATAGTTATCGGCCTTCTCGTATGTTGGTTTCTTCTTATCACCTGTAACAATCCCCCACATAGTCTTGCCCCGCAAGAATTTTTTCATAACATAACTCTAATAGGCATAGTTGTTTCCATCAAGTTGAATACTAATGAACTGAAGAGAATCATCTCTTGGGGCCATATTTCAATATCAGTCAAATAGTAAATACGAGTAGCAGCAAAAATGATCAAGATCTCGAAATCAACAAAGCTAGACGAAACGAAACCCTTAAAACCGACTAAATGAACAAATCAAACCAAACCGAATACATAAACGAGCATGAAAAGCATACCCAAAAGAATACAGAAACGACAAAATGAACAAATCAAACCAAACCGAACAGTAACGCCAATGAACAGTGCTGATGAACAGTAACTCGCCCCCAAAAACTAAAAAGTACAGATAATCAAACGAGCTCTAATACCATGTAAACTAACAAGTGAAAGACATATAATGGCTAGGGTTTCATATTATTATCAAAGGGAAGTACAAATACAATGAAAGGGAAATACATAATATATAAACAAGCTAATTAGGGTTTCCTAGCGAAAATGTCCAATCATAAAACCTAATACAAAATAAAGCCCAAAATCTTATTAGGCTAACAAGGACTACCTTCCGTTAACAGTCATTTTGATCACACTCGGATGTTCATAAATGCTGATCTCCCCGATATTGTTACCTTCACAGATAGGTAACAAACTATTTTAATAATTCATTGTTTTGTTTCTTTTAATAATTTTACTAGTTTAATAATTAATCTCCTTAATAAAAAACATATTGGTTGGTCTACGAGGACTTCAAAACCCTTATTCTTCTTTGACTGTTGATACCTCTCAATCATATGATTCTGAATACGATGAATTTTTGATCAATCATAAGGTTAAAAATGTTGTCGATTTGTTAGAACCACAAGAGGTATGTGAAGAATTTAGTCATCTTAATAGCATTTACTTTCTAATTGACGAATAGTATAGTTGTATTTATTTTAATTATCTTTTTGTATTATATATGGGATTCGACAAGATACTAATTGGTACTATGAGGCGTGTACAAACTGTGAAAAGAAAGTTGATGCAAGGAATGTGTTCAAAGGTCCATAAAGTGGTGATACAAGTGTGGTTTATGAATGCTATACTGATAAGTGTATAAAAAAGGAAATATCTTATGTTCCAAGGTTGTTTACATTTAACAAAATTGCAAATCGACAACTTAAATACATTATTAACCATTAAACATATTTAATATTTATTTATGTGGGAAATTTTTATAGGTATAAGATACCTATTCGTGTCCAGGATGATTCTGGAACAATCACACTAACTTTGTTTGATAAAGATGCTTATAAACTTGTTAAAAAACGCGCAAGTGATCTCATAGAGAAAATTAAACAGGTATAACATAATTATAATATTTGTTTTATTAATTGCTATTATTTGTTGGATTTTGTTTATATTGATGTGCTTTAAGCAAAACAATATTATATAACACATTTTTTCCAGGCTGGGGATAATCCAAGATTGTATCCTTATGATCTTAAATGTTTGGAGCATAAAAATATGGCATTCAAAGTAGATGTTAATAGTTTTAAAGTCTCCAATAACTACAATCGTTTTGGGATACTTGGCTATACGCTTGATAATAACATTATCAATGCTTTGGAAAAAAATTAGTTGTTGAGTTATTTATATAATTATTTTATTTGTTTATAGTATTACTTTTTATGATGCAAACTTTTATATAAATATTTAACCTTCTGAAGCATGTAGGTAATTATGCAAATGCTGATGATACAGAAATCACATCTCACGAAACGAAGTCATTAAAGGTTATATTATAAATCTACATTATTTAGTTTTATATAAATCTAAATTAAAAGTAATTTTTGTAAATTTTTTATTACTAAAGCTATTTCATGTTTTTGCTTTAAGGATGCGATCTCACACATCGGTGATAATTTAACCCCTTCCATGCCTGACAAATTTGAAGCTACAAGCCCGTTTAAGTTTAATTCGCCACCAATGGTAAAAAAAACAAAACGTTGGAGATTCCATTGATGTTGATGATCGATTATGATAATGTGAATTCGTCGACCAAAGTACCTAGATTGAAATCCAAAGTGGATGGCAACATAGGTCTCTTGATACCAAAGCTTGAAAAATGATTTCACATTGTCCTTTTTGAATCAACAATATTCTTGAATTTGCTTTTTTTGGTTGGTCTTTGGCAGTATTGGTTTTCATGGTGTTCACTATTCAAACATTGATAGTTCTTGGTTTATTTTTGCCGCTACTCTCTATCTTAATTAAAGACTCCTTTTAGAGTTATGATTGAAATTAGACTATTCTGCTTTTAATAGATGTGTGGCATGTATGTGTGTATTGATGGTGTAAAGAAGGAAACAAATATGTTTTTAAAGAGTTTGATTAGCAATTTATATGCAATTATTCAAAATTTTACCAATTACATCATTCTACTTTTCCTTTTCCTATTTTAAGTATATTTTCTCTATGAAAATGGTGTATCAAATATTAAGAGATTAAATAGAATGGTAAATTCTAGGAGTAGGAACTCGATGCATGCAGTCTTGAATATCTGTTTTTCCAAACTCTGAGGTATTGTATGAAAGGAAATTTGTAATGGATATGTGAGATGAGATATTTATGTGTATTGATGGTGTAATGGAAGGAAACAAAGTGAAATGTGTATTTTGCCCTTCTTCTATCCTTTTGTTCAGCTCATTCTTTTCTGAAAATCAGGAATCAAAAATTCAAAATATAGATTCGATTCCTTCTAGCAAATTAAAATACCATTTTTATTATCTCCAAATTTGAATAGAAAGGCTACATGGCCGGAGGGTATGGTTTGTATCACAATGGTAAAATGATGCAAAAGTCGATGTCTTTGAGATCTATTTTTTTTATACTACTATGCCACATGTCTCTTCAAAACCACTCAATTCTTCCAAACTTAAATACCAATTATGCCCCTGTTTTGGTTTACCTTTTATTCAATAAATTACGCCCTGTTTTGTTTCACCTTCTATTCAATATATCACGTCATTATATTCAAAGAATGCAACTATACATGTGTAAATTACATACCCGATTAATAGCAGGTTTTTATGGTATCTGATTTCGTATATAAGGTATGATATCAGTCTTTGAAATCTGTTTTTTTATACAGTGAGGTAGTGTATATCAGTCTTGGAAATCTGTTTTTTACACCGTTTTGGTCCCTCATTCATATCATCTTCTATAATCACATTATATATCTGTCCAGCTCAAAATAAGTATGCAAGTAATACCTGATTTTTATTTTATATGATCCCTATTTAAATTTAATGTCAAATCGTTTGAAATAGATACCCGATTCACTCCTCCAAATTCTTATTAATATATGATATAAATTGCAATTAAATTGATTTATTTTTGCTGGATATTCGGATTTAAAAATGGACGTTAAGGGTGTATTCCTAAATTATAGGGATTGCACTATGGAAATTGCAAGTCAATTTATATTTTGTAGGAAATTTGATTACTAATCAACTTACTCGAATTTCAATACACCCTCCTCCTGCATCGTCTGACTACCTGCAAATACTTCGTTTCTAACTCCAAGATACGTTTCTTCATATTGACTTACTATACAACACGAAAGAGAACATGAGGTTAGTTCTTTTATACTAATATTGTACATCAGGTTAGTGTGTTTAAAAAAAAAATACACTTATCTACTCGGTTGTGCTATTAGCTCCTGATGCATTATGTAATTGAAATATCTACTCGGTAAGAATACTTTGTTTCTCCCATTCATTATACATTTATCTGAATAAAAAACTGGAATAAAACTCATAAATAAAGCAATTTGTTTATCTGAAAAAATGATTTCGGATTATACAACTTCCATTAGATGTGCTCCAATGCATAAAAACCTTCATCTTCCTTTTAACAATCACCTTTAGGCTTCTTTAAAACCATTGTAGAAACTTTTTCTGCCTAATTGATTCTTGTTATTCGTTCTGCTACTCTTTGAAACTTTTTCAAAGTATCAGAGTTGAACACAACCATATTTACTGAAACATCAGTAAATCATGACAAATAGAATTATTGTCCTTTGTGGTGGATCTGAGAGTCCATATCCATTAGTCCTTCACTTTGACTCACATAAACATGTGATCAATGAATTACTCATAATATTCTAACAATCAAAATTCTCATACATCGCACAATTCGAATTGTATGACTCCAAGTTTCTGTCTAACTGATACTTGGGTGATGAGAATACTTTATCACTTAGTTAATTATTACATTACCACAATTGGAATAACAAGAATCAAATCCACAATTAATATTTCTAATATTAGAAATGTAATCAACACTTTCATAAATGTCATTGCAAGGAAATATAAAGTAAACCAACTAGATAAACCAAAATTTCACTTTTATTAATTATAAATAAAAAATTTGGAACTTGTCCTTACAATGCATTAAATGAAAAACTATGTTTCTAGACATTTCCTAAGAAGCCTATTAAATTATTATAACTCCAAAGTAGCAACTCCAAATTCTGATCATTGAACCACGCAACCGAAATCCATCTCTTATGATCAGAATTAGCTCACTCCTTTTAAATTTCCTTCTTTCTCTTAGATTCTGTGATACCATCAAAATGTGATCATCACATCATGTATTAAGTATCTACGAACAAAAACTAGTTAAGATAATGGATGTACCTGAAGTAGAGTCACATGACTTGACCTTACCCATATCTGAGATCTTTCAGTTAGTCTGGGCAGCTTTACAACCAATTTCCCTTCAATTGGAAATAGAAACATATGGACTCCTTAGGGTTAGCACATGGAACTATCTCAAAATTAACCTTTATTTTTACCATACGATCAAACTATTTGACCTTGGCCGATCCCTTCCCATTGTGAAGAGAAATATTTTCAAGATCACCATTGCCACCTTTGACAATGTCCTTGGAAACTTCGAAGTTTGATCCTTAAAACACTTTTGCTTCACTTGTTCTCTTAAGCATTTACGCTTCAACAATAATCAACATATGTGTCAGGTCAATTAGGGTCACGTCGTGGCCACTCATATAAAAGTCCTCAACGAACGGACTATATGACCTAGGAAGTGAAAGGAGAACCCAATCAATGGCTTGCTCCCTATATAAAACGACACCTGATATTTCCAATTTGTCAATGTACGATTTCATTTTCAGAACATGCGCACACACATAATTTCCATCTTTATGTTTGCATGCCAAGAAAGCTTCAATAGTTTCGTATCATTCAACTCGCGACATTGGGAGAGTTCATGGAGGAGTAGGAAGAGTTGGAGAAGCATGATATCCATTTCCATCTTTTTTTGAAGAAGGGAACATACTTTCACCTTGATCAGAATTTAGAAGATCATCTTCAGATGGTAGGGGAAAACCATTTCCAAGAGAATTATGAAGACCATTGTTGTTGTGACAACCCGAAATTTCTATCTTGTACAACCATTCAATCCAATCAAAGTCAGACTCGTTTCTGCTATCTTTTAGCGTTGTTTAGGGTCTGTTTGAGTGTTCTAAGCCTAGTGCCTTCAAGGAAGGAGTGTTAGGATGTATCTTGTAGAGTTCAGTGTGCAACATTCAAGCCGGAAAACTCCAAGTATTGGAGTTTACGACCGTAAACTAGGGTTTACGGACGTAAACACCTCCTTGGCCGTGAACTCTTCCCTTCATATAAGATATTCCTTTATTTTCACATTTTTCTCACACTCCCACCTCAAGAACCCGATTTCCTCTCAAGTATCATCAAGAACTTTCACCTTGATCTTCAATCATGTAAGTAATCTTTACATTTTTCGAGTTGATATTGTTCTATATCTAGTGAAGATTCATGTTTTCATCCATGAAATATCTCTTTTGGATAGA
Source organism: Lactuca sativa (assembly GCF_002870075.4). Classification (NCBI taxonomy): domain Eukaryota; kingdom Viridiplantae; phylum Streptophyta; class Magnoliopsida; order Asterales; family Asteraceae; genus Lactuca; species Lactuca sativa. Next base: position 17,610,180 of record NC_056623.2, read on the forward strand.
TCTTCAAGTTTTCTCCACTTTCACCAAGAACACCAAGAACACCTACTTGTTCTTAGGTCATGAACTCATTTGAAGCCTTCAAAAGTGTGAGTCTTTCTTCTATCTCCTAGTTAGGCTTGTTAAGCACATGATTCCTAGCCTTAAAACACCATATAAAACATGAACATCAAGAGTTTACGGCCGTAAACCCTTGCATGGCCATAAACCCTTGTCTTGGTGCTTATCTTGGCCACAAACTCGTTTTAAGTCCAAGCCTAGGACCGTGAACACTTAGTGAATACTAGTTAGGGTCCTAATCACCTCTTAAAGTCATTCTCTATGGCCGTAAACTCCATTTGATTCAATCGTATGTGATTAAAACACTTCAATCCAAGTGTTTCCTAGTCCCTAAAGTGGTTTCCTTGCATGATTAGTTGTATATACACTAATTATATCCATATATGTATCATTATATGCTTATTAGGATCCGTTTGTGCTCGAGGTTTCACTTGACACTTAGCATCCTATATCGATCTTACATTCGCATCACTCATTACAGGTGAGTTCATACTCCTTAACTTATATTTTAAATAATTTTAAATGCTTTTATGGGGGGGGGATACTCCCCATTTTCACGGCCAGAAAAGACCGATTTAATTTATGCTTTTAAAATAAAATCAAAGTAATCATTTGATTAAAAGTGTTGTGGAATTGGTTCCCAGAAAACATGATAAATTCTTTATCAAAGCATTTCTGAAGAAATGCAATTTATTCATTTTAAAACATTTGGGATATCCTAGTCAATACAGACACATAAGCATAAACAAAACTTACTTTATTTTATACTAATGATTTACATCTCCTTTAATCTCTCAGTGAAATATGTCTTCGTATCAATACCTGTGATACAAAGAAAACTGAGTGGGTCAGGCTTGGGAGCCTGGTGAGCATATAGGGTTTTCAACCCACAATAATATAATTATTATAATCATTCATCAAATAATCAACCCAATTACCTATCCTCATTATCTCCTTTATTTCTTAAGGATTTACCCTAAGAATCAACTATCCTTTATTCATTTATTCTTAAGGATTGACTTAAGGAATTGACACAAAGTCCACCACTGCCAAGGTCCTCAAATTACAACCGGTAAACACTTAGTTCAACATACTTAACAAACACCTAGTTCTAACACTCCTAGTGAACACTTAATTCAAAACATCTGGTGAATACTTAGTTCTAACACACTTAGTGAACACACTCATTTCAACAACACCAAGTGAACGCATCTAGTTCAAAAAGACTTAATGAACACATTAAGTTCAAAAATACGAAGTGAACACATAGAGTTCAAAAATACCTAATGAACATGTTGAGTTCAAACACCAAGTGAACACATAGAGTTCAAAAATACCTAATGAACACGTTGAGTTCAAACACCAAGTGAACATATAGAGTTCAAAAATACCTAATGAACACATAGAGTTCAAAAACACCAAGTGAACACATAGAGTTCATAAACATCTAATGAACACGCTGAGTTCAAAAACACTTATTATTTTGTCTCACATCAACTATTTCATCTACCCATGTTCTACCCAACATATTTGTAGATGCAAACACATATATAGTTTAAACTTTTAGAACCTGTATAAAACATTAATTCAACATCCATCTCAAGTAAACAAACAATGTATAAACACATAACACGTACTTTATAGCAAATACTTCATATCTATGTGTTAGAAGAAAGTAACTACACACTCACTTGATAAGATGATGATCGGACAACACTACGGCTCTTTATAGTAATATTCTTCGATGAAACCAGGATATCTTCACACACCGGGCTTCTCGCGGGTAGAGCTTCGGCTCGACAACTCTGTTTCTTGGGATCTTCAGAGCGTCGGGACTCGCTTCGGGTATCGGGGATGGTACTGGAGCTTCGAGGGGTTAAAAGAAGGCTTAAAGATGAGTAGAGTAGGAGAGAGGTTGAGAAATTAGCAACCAAAACCAGTTGCCTTCGGGTTCTATTTATAAGGCTGAAAATTCAGGTTTCACGTCGTGAACCATCATTTCACGTCGTGACCTTGGACGTCATCAGGTGCGTAGTCGCGATGTTCATTCTGTCAGGCTCCAGAAGACGTCAACACTGAGTTCATGTCGTGAACCACTTTTTCACGTCGTGAACTCTGACACAGTGTTGGGGTTTGCGCCCCGAACTTCAGAAATTCATAACTTTCTCATAGGAGCTCCGTTTTCGACGTTCTTTATATCCATGCGTAGGTGAGATTATGCTCTACAACTCTCGTTTAGACCCCATTGACTAATTTTAACTTCATTTTTTATTATATTTATTTTTAGTAGGCCGGGACAGGAAAACTCCGATATAAACTCACAACTTCTTCGTTATAACTCGGATTTCAGAGTTCTTTATATGTACGGAAACCTTGTAACATATACCACAACTTAGTTAAGATTATTTATTCTAAATAATCTTCCATCAAAAAGTCATTTTTGACGCTCATTGTCCTTAAATTGACTAGCCCGAATCTGCGGGCGTTACAATTATGTCCCCCTTGGGATGATTACGTCCCAGAATCATCAACGAAATAGGGCTTGTATATTGATTGCATACATTATCTGTAGCACCTGGTTTCCGGTATGTGAATTTTATTTGAGCATTGCCCTAATTTAGCCTTAGACTCGGCGAGTCATATGGTCCGACTCGCCGAGTAGGGACGAGACTCAGAACGCGTTTTAAGTAGGCGACTCGACGAGTCCATATCCTGGACTCGGCGAGTCACCGCTGCGGGATGAAACCCTAAGTTGCAAGGGTTTGCACCCTATTTAAGCTCTCATTCCGCCCCAACTCGTCCCCATTCTTCCCCCAGAACTCCCCTTCATCGTTTTTCCTTGTCTCCTTGAGAGTTTGAGGTGCTTTTGGTGTGTCCTTGGAGGTTTTGAAGAGCAAGAGGTGTAGATCAAGAAGAGGAGAAGGAGATCAGCCATCCTTGTGTCATTGCAACAGTTCCCTTGAGGTATAACCCGTTTTCCCCTTGATTCTATGCTTAAAACTTCATTTGGGTCCTTCTTGGTCAATTCCCCAAGTTTGCATGATCATTATATGTTGTAATAAGACGTTTGGCCTTTGGATCTATGTAAGATTGAGCTCCAGGAGCTCAGATCTGTTAGCTTTTTGGCCTCATGAGGCTTGTTAGCCCTAGATCTACCATTTTGAGACATTTTGAGCCTTATAATCCACATTGGTGTATATCCACACGTAAAGTTGGAAACTTTACGTGTGATTCGTGTCCTAGAAGTCCAGATCTATGAATGACATGGTCTGGAACCGAGCAAATCGGTATATTTAAGGAGTGCATGGCGACGACTCGGCGAGTCGCATAGGTGACTCGGCGAGTCTGGTCGCGAGTCACCGAATTGGTCCCTTCTTCATGTGTCGAGTTGAGCCTGGAGTCACAGGGGGTGACTCGGTGAGTTGGGAGCTGAACTCACCCATGTTAGGACTCGGCGAGTCAATGCCCTGACTCGGCGAGTCCAAGGCAATCTTCATAGCTCAAGAACAGACTCGGCGAGTTGTTCATACAACTCGGCGAGTCTTAGCATAAAGTGTTCATCGGATGAAGATGAACTCGACGAGTTGTTCATACAACTCGGCGAGTAGGATGAAGGTGTTGAATGGCAGTTAGAAGGTGAACTCGTCGAGTCATAGCCCGACTCGACGAGTAGAACCAGGGACCCAGGACATTGGTTTGCTAGGGACTCGGCGAGTGGGGATCCACTCGGCGAGTCGGGTCAACTGAAAGTTGACTCCAGCTTTGGCTTAGAGTTAATCCAGGGGTAAAATGGTCATTTTACCTAAAGGACAGTTAGCAGTGTTTGATTGTATATGTCGTGGAAATTGCAGCCGGAGGACTTCCGGAGCAGCAGCAGTCAGTTAGTTCCCGATCAGTTCAGCGGCTACTTCGAGGTGAGTTACCTTCCAGTAGTGGTGGGTCTAAGGCCACAATGCCGGCCCACCAGTAGGAGACGTATGATAGATGATTGTCTTTGTGATATCATCTAGGTTTGCTACTACTTGATATGTTATATGCTAGCGTGATATGTTGTGAGTGATAGTGGTCGAGTTCGGTTGTTAGGACCGAAGGGTAGTCAGACACCCCAGATACGTCTGACGATATGTGATGATATGTTTGTATGATGGCTTGTTATGTTATATGTGATCGTAGTAGTAGGGGTGAAATAGTCCCCGAGGATCGGTTGTTAGGACCGATGGGTAGTCAGCACCCCAGAATGGCTTGACACGGGTAAGACGGCACCCCAGAATGGCCGTATGGGTAGGTCAGCGCCCCAGAATGGCTTGACACGGGTAGGTCGGCACCCCAGAATGGCCGTACCGGGTAGTCAGGCACCCCAGAATAGCCTGGCAGTATATATATATGTTATGTGAATTGTATGGTATGCGGTACGTTGGGGGAACTCACTAAGCTTTGTGCTTACAGTTTTCAGTTTTGGTTTCAGGTATCTCCTCTGCTAGGGGAAAGGAGCCGGCGCGGTAGCAGCACGTCACGCACACACCCTCCGGTTTCCGCATTTACGAGTTTTTCTGGGATTCGTACTCTGATATTTTAATTGAATGTATGAATTGACTTTTAGACATGATTCACTGGTGTGATATTTTGATCAAACAATGTTTTAGCCTTTTATATTTTCTAAAAGTAATGTTCTTTTAAAACGAAATTTTTGGTCATGAAAATCGGGTCGTTACAAGTTGGTATCAGAGCCCTGGTTTGAGGGATTCGGACACACCTTCGGGGGTGTCTGAACTCAAATCGAGGGATTAAAAGATTTTCTGAAAGAAAATGTTTTTGAAAATTGAGAAAAGGATTTTGAGAAAGAACGAAGTGTGTGTGATGTGCGCGACCGGCCGAGCTCAAGTAAGTATTCCCCATAGTACCCATACAAGTTTATGTTATGTTTATCAGCCTTATTGAATATTGCATGCTGGAATAGGCTAAGGATCTAGGGGTGATGCCTTATGTGCCTGTTTATTTGTTGCAGCTTATTGAATATTGCATGCTAGAATTGAGTAGACAGCAGTAGGGTAGCCTGTTTAGGTTATGCCTGATAGTATGAGCCTAGCATCCTAGGTTAAGTGTCGTTTCTTGTGTTAAGGACAGTTTTGGCTTGAGTCTGTTTTCCTTGTCCGAATGCTGCTTGCTTCGTGCTCGGTGGGATTCCGAGTAATGGGAGTGAGCCACTAGGTAAACACGTCGCACCACATGTAATCGGGGTTGGATGATCCCAAAGTGTTAGAACCGGCCCTATTGCGCAGCTCTTGTTTGAGTCCAACCGTTGTAGGGACGGGCCTTTTACTTGAAGGATGATCTAATCCTCATCACAGGTGGTGGTGTTTAGGTGGTGGCTAACTGACATTATGAGGAGACCTACAGCAGCTGAGGACCTGTTGTGTTGAACTTGAGTTCTCCCTAGGGCAAGTCTAGGGTGAGAATATCGGAGAGTAGCAGTAGTAGAGGGGAGTTGGTGGAGTCGAGGAATTTCTCGGAGAAGGTACGGATAGATGTGGAAGGTAGTATGGGCCCGTACTACTGAAAGCAGAGGATCCATACCCGAGCCGAGGAAGGCCAAGACGAGACCAAGGAACCTGTAAGTAGTTGAGATCCCTCAGAAAGTAGCAGTACCACTAATGATCATTATTGATGCTTTGCAGAATGGTGGTACTTCGACCGAGACCGACAGATGGCGGGTCAGGAGAGGGGTCAGGTTCGGGATCTGGCACCGAGCCGATTGAGGAGAGGCTACGTGAGTTCATCACATCGGAGATCACTAGGGGCATCCTTGAGTCGACCCCCATCATCTTTGGGTCGATCAAGGAAGGGATTGTGGAAATGTTGGAGGATCGTCTACGGGCATTCAGGAGCGACTTGGCCTCTAGCCAGTCAGGATCTCGCACACTGTCCTTCAAGGACTTCAGGAGCAGTGGTGCGCCGGATTTCCATGGGGTGAAGGACCCCATTGTCGCCAGGCGGTGGATTGCGGATATCGAGTCTGCCCAGTTGATCAGCTTCTGTCCCGAGGGGTCGAAAGTGAGGTACGCAGCAGGATGTTTACGGGACCGGGCCCGAGATTGGTGGGAGTCAGTGGGTGACTCGATGGGAGCCTCGGCTATCGAGGCAATGACCTGGTCGGACTTTGTGGCTAGGTTCAGGGCAGAGTATGCGCCAGCGGTCGAGCTTCAGCAGCTGGCCAGGGAGTTCTTAGACATGAGGCAGACGACAGAGACCGTGGCGGAGATCACCGCCAAGTTTCGGGAGAGGGCTTTATTGGTGCCCCAGTATGCAGGTGACGAGGATATGAGGAGGACTCGTTACCATGATATGCTACGAGCTGATATTCGGGAGCATGTTAGTTTTTCGGCTTGCCCTACCCTGGACTCCATGATTGCCAGGGCTAGGGAGAGAGAGATAGATTTGGAGCACGTCCGGAAACGGAAAATTGAGGATGGTCAGTCATTGGGGGCTTCGGGGAAGAAGCCCAAGGGATCAGATGGGAGGCCGAAAGGCCAGTCAGGACCGAGCCGCTGCAGGAGGTGCGGCAGGCCGCACGAGGGGGCGTGCAGGACGGGATCGTCAGGCTGCTACAAGTGCGGCAAGTTTGGGCATATCAGCAGAGATTGCACTGCTCCTGCGACCGTTATTCAGACATCGGAGTTGCTGTGTTTCCACTGCAACCAGAGGGGCCACAAGAAGGCCAATTGCCCCATGTTGACAGCTTCAGCGCCAGTGAAGGCGCCAGCTCCAGCGACCCTGCGGATCACGGATGGCCGTCAGGGCAAGGCAGAGGTTCCAGTGGTGAGGAGTCGGGCATTTCAGTTGACTGCCGAGGAGGCACGCGCCGCACCCGATGTGGTGACGGGTATGATTCCTTCCTTCTATCCTTTATTTTACATTGTTATGATATTGATATGTGCTCCGTATGTATGCATGTGTATTAGGATCGTTCCATGTGAACGGCATCCCGGTTCAGGTATTGTTCGACTCGGGTGCATCCCGATCGTTCGTTTCTCTTGCCCTTAGCAAGAGATTTCATGAGACTTCAGGCGAGTTAGATTGCCCGTTAGAGGTAGAGATTGCCGATGATCGCTCGGTGCGAGCATCGATGGTGTTTCGAGATTGTGTCCTGCGACTGTTTGAGGAGTGTTACCTGGTAGACTTGGTTCCCATTCCATTGCGTGGGAACAAGGTGATTATTGGTATGGATTGGTTGAGCCCTAATGGGGCAGTGATAGATTGCGCACAGCAGCTAGTGAGAGTCAAGACCCCAAGCGGGGGAGAATTGGTGATTCATGGTGAGCGGCCGCAGTGTGGACCCACTGTATGTTCAGCAGCGAGGGCTAGGCGCTACCTTCAGCAGGGATGCGCGGGTTATGTCGCGTACGTGATGGACACCCGGGAGGCGGGTAAGGCAACCGTGAGCGAGGTCCCGGTGGTTCGAGATTTTGCTGATGTTTTTCCGGAGGAACTACCTGGGATACCTCCGGAGCGACAGGTGGAGTTCAGGATTGACCTCGTTCCCGGTGCGGCTCCGATAGCCAAGGCACCGTATCGGTTGGCTCCTCCCGAGATGCAGGAGTTGTCTACGCAGCTGCAGGAGCTGCTGGACAAGGGATTTATCCGGCCGAGCAGTTCGCCCTGGGGAGCCCCGATTCTGTTTGTGAAGAAGAAGGATGGGTCGCATCGGATGTGTATAGATTATCGGGAGCTGAACAAGGTAACGGTGAAGAACCGTTACCCGCTCCCGAGGATTGATGACCTCTTTGACCAGCTTCAGGGTGCATCTTGGTTCTCCAAGATTGATTTGCGTTCGGGTTATCATCAGATGAGGGTCAGGGAGGAGGATATGCAGAAGACCGCGTTTCGGACGCGCTATGGCCATTACGAGTTTGTGGTGATGCCGTTTGGGCTCACCAATGCTCCTGCCGCGTTCATGGACCTCATGAACCGTGTATGCAGACCGATGCTGGACCGGTCTGTGATAGTCTTTATCGATGATATCTTGGTTTACTCCAAGACCCGGGAGGAACATGAGGAGCATTTGAGAGAGGTGTTAGAGACCCTGAGGAGGGAGAGCTTGTATGCCAAGTTCTCCAAGTGTGAGTTTTGGTTGCGCGAGGTGCAATTTCTGGGGCACCTCGTCAACCAGAACGGGATTCTGGTCGACCCGGCCAAGGTTGAGGCCGTGATGAGATGGGAGGTTCCGAAGTCCCCATCTGAGATTCGGAGCTTCCTAGGATTGGCAGGCTACTATCGGAGATTTATCCAGGATTTCTCCAAGATAGCCGTGCCCCTGACGCGGCTGACGAAGAAAGCCGTGGTCTTTCGGTGGGGACCCGAGCAGCAGGCTGCATTTGAGACGCTGAGACAGAGATTGTGTGAGGCGCCGATCTTAGCCCTGCCGGAGGGCGTAGAGGATTTCGTGGTTTATTGCGATGCGTCCATTTCTGGGTTGGGCGCGGTGCTGATGCAAAGGGGGCATGTCATTGCTTACGCTTCGAGGCAGCTCAAGCCTCACGAGGCGAACTACCCGACGCACGATTTAGAGTTGGGGGCGGTGGTATTTGCCCTCAAGATTTGGCGACATTACCTCTATGGGGTTCGGTGTACCATCTACACGGACCACAAAAGCTTGAGGTACCTCATGGACCAGCCGAATCTGAATATGAGGCAGCGTCGGTGGTTGGATGTGGTGAAGGATTATGATTGCGAGATCCTTTACCACCCGGGAAAGGCCAATGTGGTGGCCGATGCGCTTAGCCGCAAGACGGCACCGATCAGGGATGCCTGTTTGAGGATGACTGTGGTGACTCCCCTGTTGGAACAGATTCGGGAAGCTCAACAGGAGGCTATCAAGGAGGAGCATCGGAAGAGCGAGCGCGTAGTAGGACAGGTTTCCTCCTTCGATTATGATAGCCGAGGGTTATTGACACTACACCATAGGGTGTGGGTGCCGTATCACGGGGGCGTGCGTCAGATTTTGATGGAGGAGGCGCACAAGTCCCGATTCTCTATTCATCCCGGGGCGACGAAGATGTATAGGGATCTTCGTCTAGACTATTGGTGGCCCTGCATGAAGCGGGATGTGGCATGGTACGTCGAGCGGTGCTTGACCTGCAGGAAGGTCAAGGCCGAACATCAGAGGCCGCATGGCAAGATGCAGCCGTTGGACATTCCACTGTGGAAATGGGAAGATATCACGATGGATTTTATCACGAAGCTTCCCAGGACCGCGCGTGGAGTGGATTCGATTTGGGTCATCGTGGATAGATTGACCAAGAGTGCTCACTTTATTCCGATTCCGGAGAGCATATCGGCCGAGAAATTGGCCGACATCTATATCAGGGAGATCGTGGCACGGCATGGGGTGCCAGTATCGGTGATCTCGGACAGGGATGTGCGTTTTACTTCCAGGTTTTGGAAGAGATTCCATGACGAGTTGGGCACTCGTCTGCATTTCAGCACCGCCTTTCACCCGCAGACAGATGGGCAGAGTGAGCGGACCATCCAGACTTTGGAGGACATGTTGCGGGCGTGTGTTCTGGATTTCGGTGGTAGCTGGGATACCTATCTTCCTTTGGCTGAGTTCTCCTACAACAACAGCTATCACGCGAGTATCGACCGCCCTCCCTTCGAGATGTTGTACGGACGGAGGTGTAGGACCCCGATATGCTGGGGTGAGGTTGGCCAGAGAGTTATGGGAAGCACCGAAGTGGTGCTCAAGACGACTGAGAGGATACAGCAGGTCCGGAGCAGGCTTCAGACTGCTCAGAGTCGACAGAAAAGTTATGCCGACAAGCGTCGATCCGATTTAGAGTTCCAGGTCGGGGATATGGTCCTCCTGAAGGTGTCACCGTGGAAAGGCGTCATCCGATTCAGGAAGCGGGGCAAGTTGGGCCCGCGATTCATCGGACCGTTCAGGGTCTTAGCCCGGGTGGGCAAGGTAGCATATAGGCTGGATCTGCCAGCCGAGCTTAGCCAGATCCACAGCACTTTCCATGTTTCGCAGTTGCGGAAGTGCCTAGTGGACGATTCTGCAGTAGTACCTCTGGAGGATATCCAGGTTGATGACAGCCTGAACTACATCGAGCGCCCAGTCGCAATCCTCGACAGGAAGTCGAAGGATTTAAGGAACAAGAGGGTGGAACTAGTGAAGGTGCAATGGCAGCACCGCAAGGGTTCAGAGTGGACTTGGGAGCCGGTAGACGAGATGATGGAGCACTACCCCGAGCTGTTTCAGGATCAGGCGGCAGACTTCGAGGACGAAGTCTAAAATAAGTGGGGGAGATTTGTAGCACCTGGTTTCCGGTATGTGAATTTTATTTGAGCATTGCCCTAATTTAGCCTTAGACTCGGCGAGTCATATGGTCCGACTCGCCGAGTAGGGACGAGACTCAGAACGCGTTTTAAGTAGGCGACTCGACGAGTCCATATCCTGGACTCGGCGAGTCACCGCTGCGGGATGAAACCCTAAGTTGCAAGGGTTTGCACCCTATTTAAGCTCTCATTCCGCCCCAACTCGTCCCCATTCTTCCCCCAGAACTCCCCTTCATCGTTTTTCCTTGTCTCCTTGAGAGTTTGAGGTGCTTTTGGTGTGTCCTTGGAGGTTTTGAAGAGCAAGAGGTGTAGATCAAGAAGAGGAGAAGGAGATCAGCCATCCTTGTGTCATTGCAACAGTTCCCTTGAGGTATAACCCGTTTTCCCCTTGATTCTATGCTTAAAACTTCATTTGGGTCCTTCTTGGTCAATTCCCCAAGTTTGCATGATCATTATATGTTGTAATAAGACGTTTGGCCTTTGGATCTATGTAAGATTGAGCTCCAGGAGCTCAGATCTGTTAGCTTTTTGGCCTCATGAGGCTTGTTAGCCCTAGATCTACCATTTTGAGACATTTTGAGCCTTATAATCCACATTGGTGTATATCCACACGTAAAGTTGGAAACTTTACGTGTGATTCGTGTCCTAGAAGTCCAGATCTATGAATGACATGGTCTGGAACCGAGCAAATCGGTATATTTAAGGAGTGCATGGCGACGACTCGGCGAGTCGCATAGGTGACTCGGCGAGTCTGGTCGCGAGTCACCGAATTGGTCCCTTCTTCATGTGTCGAGTTGAGCCTGGAGTCACAGGGGGTGACTCGGTGAGTTGGGAGCTGAACTCACCCATGTTAGGACTCGGCGAGTCAATGCCCTGACTCGGCGAGTCCAAGGCAATCTTCATAGCTCAAGAACAGACTCGGCGAGTTGTTCATACAACTCGGCGAGTCTTAGCATAAAGTGTTCATCGGATGAAGATGAACTCGACGAGTTGTTCATACAACTCGGCGAGTAGGATGAAGGTGTTGAATGGCAGTTAGAAGGTGAACTCGTCGAGTCATAGCCCGACTCGACGAGTAGAACCAGGGACCCAGGACATTGGTTTGCTAGGGACTCGGCGAGTGGGGATCCACTCGGCGAGTCGGGTCAACTGAAAGTTGACTCCAGCTTTGGCTTAGAGTTAATCCAGGGGTAAAATGGTCATTTTACCTAAAGGACAGTTAGCAGTGTTTGATTGTATATGTCGTGGAAATTGCAGCCGGAGGACTTCCGGAGCAGCAGCAGTCAGTTAGTTCCCGATCAGTTCAGCGGCTACTTCGAGGTGAGTTACCTTCCAGTAGTGGTGGGTCTAAGGCCACAATGCCGGCCCACCAGTAGGAGACGTATGATAGATGATTGTCTTTGTGATATCATCTAGGTTTGCTACTACTTGATATGTTATATGCTAGCGTGATATGTTGTGAGTGATAGTGGTCGAGTTCGGTTGTTAGGACCGAAGGGTAGTCAGACACCCCAGATACGTCTGACGATATGTGATGATATGTTTGTATGATGGCTTGTTATGTTATATGTGATCGTAGTAGTAGGGGTGAAATAGTCCCCGAGGATCGGTTGTTAGGACCGATGGGTAGTCAGCACCCCAGAATGGCTTGACACGGGTAAGACGGCACCCCAGAATGGCCGTATGGGTAGGTCAGCGCCCCAGAATGGCCTGGCAGTATATATATATGTTATGTGAATTGTATGGTATGCGGTACGTTGGGGGAACTCACTAAGCTTTGTGCTTACAGTTTTCAGTTTTGGTTTCAGGTATCTCCTCTGCTAGGGGAAAGGAGCCGGCGCGGTAGCAGCACGTCACGCACACACCCTCCGGTTTCCGCATTTACGAGTTTTTCTGGGATTCGTACTCTGATATTTTAATTGAATGTATGAATTGACTTTTAGACATGATTCACTGGTGTGATATTTTGATCAAACAATGTTTTAGCCTTTTATATTTTCTAAAAGTAATGTTCTTTTAAAACGAAATTTTTGGTCATGAAAATCGGGTCGTTACATTATCTCTTCATACTAGGTAATAACCGTAACTTCTATGTTTCCTAGAAAGAGTATCTAACTCTAGGACTTCTTGACTGCAGATGATGCTCAATCTTGCGTCTGCTTTTCGTACTATGTTGGACTTTCAATCATAAACTTCGAGTTACAAAATAAGTCCTTATTGATGACTCCTTCTTCTTCTTAGGATAAGTACTTTCCTTTATCTATTGTAACAGACCGATGGGTTGTGCTCTAATGACCTCTCATCGTATGATGCAATGCTTAGACTCAGGTCTTTTAGAGTTAAATTCCAAAATGGAATATACCTTCCTTCATATTCTAATGCGATAAAACCACATTTTAACATGTAGCATTTCCAGCTACAAACTTCATTCATATTAGGCAAAAATTTTTGGACTTGACCATGCTCACTTCGTGAGCAGCGATAAAACCAAAACTTGGTTTCTTTTCTGATTCACCAATGTGCAAATACATGAAAGACAACCCTTGGCTCTAATAACAGTGATGAGTTTCTTAAGATACATGTACAAAGCCATAAGCGAAAAAATAATCAAAAATCAATTTCAATTAATTAGGGCACATGCAACCTAGTTTGCTCTATGTCTTTCAAGTATAGCAACATACTATGAACCCTATGTTGGGTTTTGAGCATTATAACATTCCTATGGTGCACATGCAACCCTAATTGTTTTGGATCTAGGTTTTTCTCAAGTTATACATGCAAATTAATTTTCCAAAGCAAGAACCTTAATTCTAAGATATAAAATTGAAATCTAATCATATTAGGGTTAGAAGAATACCTTTCTTGTTGATTGCTTGATCTTGACCTACAAGAGCTTAGTGCCTTAAGTGCTGCACCTCTAATGGAGTCACAAACACCACAAGAAAAGAATGAGGAGAAGGAGAGACAGAAATCGGCTAGGGTTTCTTCTAAGGAAGCAGTGGCCGAAATCTGAAGGCTAGGGGGTTCCTTTTATAGTTGAGGCTGCTAGGGTTTTTAACTGGAAACCCTAACTCCCTTGCTTAGGCCCTAAGCAATCCACATACCCCCACATGACATGCCTTGGACGAAATCTCTATGAGATTCCCATATATTTTCGTCCACCCCCTTATCAATAGGACCCATTAGCCTAAATTACAACTATTATTGATTTACATAATCAGTCCCCATTCTTTTAATCAGTTTCTTTTGATCACTAAATTAATTCCGAATTAATTTATGATCAATACTAATTAAATAATATGATTTCTCAATTAATATATTATTCTTATAATATATTAATAAATCATTAATTAACCTCTTTCTCCAAAACTCATCATATCAAATTGCTATGGTGAAGGCAACCCAAAAAGACATGCTACTATCGAATCAAGTACATACCGATTATAGTTATGAGCTTAGACACCGAATCCAACACCCCAGACTACAAAAACTTTTCCTATGAACTAACTAACTCATAAGAACAAGAAATAATAACCTTGAAGATTGTTGTAGTAAACAACCTTGATTTCTTCTTCCAAAATTTTGGTAGCAAGTGCCATAAGTGTCGCGCATATAATGGTTCACACCCAAGGCAAGAAACTTAGGATTATGGGGAGAGGAGAAGGGAATTTTTGGCCAGATCTTTCTTAGGGTTAGGAGTACCGAAAATGTGAAGGAGAAGGCTCCTTATATAGGTGAGGTAGCTTAGAGCCAAATCTAAGGTTTGAGAGTGGAAACCCTAATCCCTTTGCTTAGTGACCGAGCAGCCCATAGGCCTCCATTCAAGATCCTTTGGACAAAATTTCTAGGCCTTCCTTATAATATTTCGTCCAACCTCTCTTAAGGAGGTTGTAAAGCCTTTTCCTCAACTATCAATAAATTACCAAACAACCCTTGCACTATTTAATTAATCCGATTAATCCCAAAATTAATTCTGATTAATTTCTTATCAATTATTAATTAAATATTATGATTTATAATTAATATATTCTTATCTTAATATATTAACAAATCAATTATTCTAATTTATTCATCAAATAATAAATCAACCGTCTCTCCAATATAATCCTGTTCAATTTGCTAGCTTTGAGGGCAACCCAAAAAGATTGTGCTACTATCAATTCAAGTTAATACTAATTATAGTTATGGACATAGACACCCACCTATATCCTAACATATATGAATGTATACTGGAATACATAATATAGTGAGATGATCTCACCTGGACAGTTACTCTGAAAACTAACAACAATCTACTGATGATGCAACTGATGGTAACGTACCCGATGAGTGTTAACCTATAATACTACTGCTTATTAGATACTAGGGAAACCTGGCAATGGGGGTTATACCTATTACTAATCCCAATGAATATTGATAGTTTTATCAAATAAGGATTATCTAGGTAGGAAAGTTGGGAGGCATAATCATTTCGACATATAGATTTTTTGAAATCTAACAACCAAGCCAACGTGGTCATTTTAGACATATCTCATGTAAATAGATTAATTAGTATTATGACATGGAATTACTGATAAATCTTATTTATAGGTCCATGGTAACGACTTATGACTATAAATATAAGTTACACTAAAAGCAAAAGAGTAAAGCTTAACTTACATATGTTTTAGCGAAAACTGGGAAATTGTGATGGCAGGAGTCCAACCTGATAGCTATTAGTTTTTGGGCACTTAGGGAGCCCAAAGCTAACTGAAATGCCCCAAACACTAAGAACTTTCGAGATTACAACTCAGAGAATCAAAGGGAGAGTTTGTTGGACGTGTGAGGGAAGAATGAGCACTTAAAAGCTAATTATAGGCATTTATGGGCATATGGGCATCACACGCTCATTACCTGACGCCGCGCCTAAGCTTGGTTGGCAAGAGTGCCCTTTAGTATGCGGTTGATTCTGGTCCAATTATTCTTAGTAAAATCGCAGATCTTTAAAAATTCATATCTTCCTCATACGAGTTCCATTTTCAACGTTCTTTATATCTACATGTAGGTATTTATGAGTACTACAACTTTCATTTAGATCATGTTGGCTAATTCCTAACCGATCTTAAATGTAATAGTCTACGAAGATTACATTGTTAACGATCGTGTAAAATTCATAACTTTTACATACGGACTTCATTTTCGTCTGTATTTATATTGTTGAGATCCTATTTATGAGATCTTTAACTCCCATTTAGATTGTTTCGACTAACAATCACCCGATTGGAATTTTGATTTCTGTGCTCGCATTAGTGCGCTGAAAATTTGAGAAATCATAACTTCCTCATATGAAATCAGATTTAGACATTCTCTATATGCATGCTCTCGGTTTAACAACTACTATGACTTTCATATAGATTGCAAGCAACCTATCTAAAATTTACTTTTTACGATATGCTGATCCGTGTTGGTTTAATCATAAAACTTTAAAGAAGCATAACTTCTTCATACGAAGTTGGATTTAAGCATTATATGTATATACGGAAATTGTATAAACATTTCCTACATGTTTATGAAGATTACTTGGTCTAGAGGGTGTTATATTTCTACTTTGAATCTTACTAACGACGGTTTATACTGGATTCTCCGGAAGTACGAAAATAAGGTGTTACAAAAAAAGACTAACTTATCTTATCTTTTCCTTTTTCTTTTAACAATTATATATATATATATATATATATATATATATATATATATATATATATATATATATATATATATACACACACACTTTAATAAATGAAAATCTTTTTTGTTTAATGTCACATTCTCATTGATTTGGCCACATGTCATTTTGCGGTTATTTTCAATTAAAATTTTTCCACATGACATTTTTTGGTTTTTTCTATTTTAGTAATTTCACATAGTATTTATAGATCAAACAAACTTTCCTTTCTGATGTAATGAATAAATTTCCGTTTTTGGAATGTAATAATTGACTCACATTATTCAAAATTCAAAATTTGGATATTTAATTTCCAATTTAATATAATTACTCTAGTAATTTAAAAGATATTATTAATGTAAAATATTATCTTAGTATTGGTAGATTTTTAAAATGATTACTACAATACATTTATTTGTTATTTTAAATATTATGTTAAAGTGAAAACATAAATGTTAGGGTGCAATTTTCTCCTTGGATGTGACTTACCCTCATATGATGTGTAATGGGTTTAGCCATTCTTATAAATAGGAAGTGAGTGACTCCCATTTTATGTAAGACCCATTTGAGAGATTAGTTTAGTGAGAGAAATTAACAATACCCACTTGTGCTCTTACTATTCTAATGGAGCTTAAAATGATTTTATTTACTCCTTGTGTTGTTCATGATTGATTGATTCACTTGATCTTTATTGTTTCGCACATGTCATTATAATCAGGGTCACTACATTTGGTATCAGAGCGGGTCTTCAAGTTCTCAAGAATTGATCCATGATAACATTTTTGATTTGGTGAATCTTAAATGGGTGTAAGTTCTTCACATATGAGAGAGTTTTTGTTATAGAAATCGAATTTATTCTTTGATTTGATTCGAAATTTGATTCCTCTCTATAATACTTGTTAATCTCACTTATAATACTTGTTAATCTCACTTTCTCTGTCTAGAACTTGGTTCATATTCACTTTCTCTCTCTATATACTTCTTTCAAATTCACTTTCTCTCTCTAGAAATATTCAAGTTCTTGTGATCATGGTGTATTTGGCTTATGATTCTTGGATTGTGATGATTAAAGATTTCAAATACAAACTCAATGAGAAACAATTTTATGGGTTATTGTTGAAAGGCAGGTTGATTACATGGGAAACTTTGATTTCTTATGGAGGCTTGAAAGATGATCATGGAAATATGATATTTCAACCTCTTGGTAAGATTGGTAGTTTGATTGATATGACCATGGATGTGTTGTGTTGTTATGGTAACAAAAAGGAAGGAAAAGAAAAAGAATTATTCAAAAAGGAATATGTTTTTCTTATTGAAGACCCAAATGATCTTCATGTTCTTGAGTTTGTTGAAAATGTTCTTGAAGAAGTTCATCATGTTCATGATGTTCTTGATGTTAACAATAAGGGAATTCAATGTGATTATGATGAAGATGTGAAAGTTTTTCGTTCAATTGGAGTTCAAACCGATGAATGCTTGAATTCTTGTGATTCGTTTGAAGGAATGGTGCCATATTGAAAGCCTTCAATCCAAGAAGTTCATATGTATCAAACTCCAAAAGATTTGATTCAAAGTTGCAAAGTTGAAGTTGTCAAGAATGATTTTGTTCTTGAATTCAAAACTTCAAGATCCAAAAAGATGAAAAGGAAGAAAAAGAAGAAGAAGATCAAAAGCAAGAACAATTGGGTTTCTAAACAAAAATCGTCAAAAGTTGTCTTGAAGCCGAAATCTATGAAGCAAATTTGGGTTCCAAAGCAACAATCATCAAATGTTGCAATGAATTCGAATTCCAAACCCAAAATTGTTGAAGATTCTAATAAAGATGATGTTATATCTTGGAAAAATGAGAAGAACGGATTGTACAACATGCATTGTGGGTGGTACAATGTGAAGATTGGAGATTTTCTTGTTCCAACAAAAGAACCCAGATATTCCATTATCGATTCGAGTATTGCAAATGGAAAAAATTTATCAAGAATGTTTCTCAAATTCTCAAATGAATTCTGGAAAATTCATGTTGATATCAATACCTTGTTCTTGAAGATCTGATGATGAACGATTAACGTTTTCTCAAAATTCAAATTCAATCTTATTTTCAATTCATACCGTTTGTTTTTGATTTTTGGTCGTTTTCTTCGTTGGATCTAATTTGTTTCGAACCCCATTGATAATCTAATAAATTTTTTTGATCAAGCCCAAACATCAAATTTGATTCGATTAATTTTTGAACCCAAACAAACAAATTGTTAGTGTTTTTCAATCCAAAATTTAAGCCTAGGTAACTTGATTTGATACCGTTCATCTGATTTAAAAATCAAGCCCATATTCTTTTTCGTATATTGAGCCCAATCCAAATCATAATCTGGTTACTGTTCATCACTTTCTTGTTTGTCATGTATTTGTTTTCACGACGTCAGTATCCAAATCGAGAAAACAATTAAGTCGTTTTTATGTTCGTCAATTTAAGAATCTATTTTCCTTATACTCGATCGATTTCACCATCTGAATCGTATTACTTATTAAGGTATTTTGACGATTCTTGATTGATATCAATTCAAAATTGATTGATAATTTGGAGTTCTTGTTGTTGAATGCTCAAGAACAACTGAAGAATAGTTCATATTTGTTGTTTAATCTAAAAATCGATTTGAGTATGGTGTGTTTGGTGTTTCTTGATTACCTGTTTCGATAGTCAAAGAAGAGTGTGATTCAATGACTCGACTTTGCAGAAGAACAAATTGGTTTCGATGGGTTAATGAAAAGTCAAACCGAAAGTCAAAATTGAATTTTTGGTTGACGATCAATGAATCTCGACTCGAAATTGGTAGATAAGAGGTCTAGTCGACATCGAATTGATGATCGAAATCAGTTTTGGAGTTGAAATTGATTTTGACGTTAGCAGGTCAGAATCGAATTGTTGATTGGAAGAAGGCTAGGAATAAAAAATCAGAGCCTTGAGTATCGAACACTTTTGATGTGGATATCAATTTTAGATTATGAAAAATTCGTGATCGAATGTATTGGTTGATTGGAGTTTAGTCGAACATTGGGTATGATAGTCGAATGAATGTTGTTAAGGTCGATTTGAATTACAAATTCGCATCTGGAAACTGAATTGGGATCGCATGTTCTTGGAGTCAAAGTCAAATTTGTCTGTATGGAGAAGTCAATTTCGATGGTGATGTTAGTTCAAGTTCAACTGGTGATTGTTCGTTTCGTATCCAGAAAAGAATCAGAGACTTGAGAATCGATTTCGATTTATATATTTGTAGCTCGAACAAGCATTGCTTGGGGTCGAATTGACTAACTTGAATGAGTGTCGAAATCAAATGGAGGAGGAGTCAATTTCGATGTGTAGAATGTGTGTTGATTGGAGTTCGAGTCGATGAAGGGTCGAATGGGTTTATTGGAGTCAAACTCGTATTAGTCTGATAGCTGGGTCGAATTCGTTGGTGGGTTGAAATCGATTTCGATGGTGAAAGCATTTATAATGGAATCGATATAAAGGTAACGAATTGAATAGATGAAGAGTCGAATTCGACTACTTCGAGTCGAATGTCTTGAGGTCGAAATCGAATTCGACTGGTATCGTGTTGTGCCTTGCGATTTCACTGATGTAAGTTGTGTTCGATCATTCGCACCTATAACTACTTTGGGGAAGAAAGCAAAACTTTTTATTTCGAATCCCCCATCTTTTACCAAGTTGACAGAAATTACCCTATTTCGCATTGGTGCACTTTTCTGTGAAAAATGAAGAATTTTCAATTTGAATCCCAAAGTTTATGAAATTTGATACATTTCACACAGTTTAACGAAATGGGAGAATATTTCGAGTATGCTCCCTGAAGCTTATGCGAATTGATACTTTATGCCCAGCTTCGTATTTGGGGTAAAGTCTTACATTGAGGTTATTATGGTACAACGGGTCCCTGCATAATTTACGAAATTGATAGTTTATACCCAGTTTTCGAAATTCTTGCAATTCTCATCCAAAAGTCGAAAATTTTCACAAAATTTGGAAAATTTTCTCGGATTTTCGTGATTGTTTTTCGTGCAATATTTTCACGGTTGCATTTTTGTCACACATCAAGGGGGTGTTTCGTCAAGTTTATTTCTCGAGCGCTTCTCATCCTTTATGAGTTTTATAATCATTTGTTGATTATAAAAGGGGGAGAATGTAGAAATCAGTATTCGAAGCTTCTCGAATATTTATTTTGCGGATTTGGAGACCGGTGTTACTTCGATGGGGAGTTGGTCTTGATCGTGCAAGCTCGTCTGGAAATTGAAGCCGAGACATCCAATCCTAACTTCGAGGGGGGGGGGGGGGATGTTAGGGTGCATAGTTCTCCTTGGATGTGGCTTACCCTCTTGTGATATGTAATGAGTTTAGCATTTCCCAGTGTTGCAGAATTCGGCCTTGGCGGGCGATTAATCGCTTGGTGGCCTTGAACCGATTACGATTAGGGTGTTTGGCGGAAACTGGGTAAAATTGGTCAAAGTCGACATTGGCGGTCCTTGGCAGCCTTACCGGTCTCGGCGGTCATAGACGAGAATTTTTTTAAAAATTCAAAAATTTTTAATTTTCAAATATTACACATAAATTTTAAATTTTAAAAATTTTAAGCTTTCAAATTTTAAAATATTAAACTAAAATTTTCAAATTTTTAAAATTTTCAAATACTTAGTTTTCTAAGGAATATTAATTTTTTAAATAATTTTATTAATAATTAAGGGTCCCTGATTAATCACCGTCTAGTCCGATTAATCGCTTATCGTCAGCCGACCGTCGAGCTACCGACGAACGATTTTTACAACCTTGACATGTCCTATAAATAAGAAGTGAGTAACTCCTATTTTATACGAGACCCATTTGAGAGATTAGTTTAGTGAGAGAAATTAACAATACCCACTTGTACTCTTACTATTCTAATGAAGCTTAAAATGATTTTATTTACTCCTTGTGTTCTTCACGATTAATTGATTCACTTGATCTTTACTATTCCACACATATTATCATAATCCGGGTCACTACAATAAATCATATTATTAAATTAATTTATAAAAAATATATTAAAATATTACCTTTCAAAATAGTTAAAAATGTTTAAACGTTGTAAATATAGAAAGACAAGTAAATTAAATAAAAATTATCAAAAAATTGATTTTATTATAATTCATTTTTTTTTCCAAAGAATCATTTTTTTTTCTAATTAATTAACAAATATATTACACTGCATTAACTTATAAACAATGATTTATATATCAATTAGCCTCCATGATTAAAATATAAATGAAAAGTCAATAGATAAATTTCTAAATAAACAATTACAATGTTAAATTATAACACTTAATCGTAAACTATGTTTAGACCTTTATATATAACATTTTTGTTTTAATCAAACCATGTAGTACATGGGTCTTACGACTATATATATATATATATATATATATATATATATATATATATATATATATATATATATATATATATATATATAGTAAAACAATAATAAGATTAATTTGCCTTAGAATTCACGTAGGTATATATATATATATATATATATATATATATATATATATATATATATATATATATATATATATAACAATCCAATTTTTCAAGTCCAAAAATTTTATTTTTAATTAAACACTTTGCGAAACGTTTGAAAATAAACAACATTCTATCATATAATTTCTTAAAACATATTACGTGTCTGAAAACCAAAACATGAAATCAACCATACTGTCAGAGTACAAATCCCAGAATAAACTCATAGTACGGAAAACGAGATGTGTGTGTGACATGCCGCTACCGTGCCAGCTCCTTTCCCTTCACTGAAGAGGTACCTGAAACCAAAACTATAAACTGTAAGCACGAAACTTAATGAGTTCCCCCATAATACCTCATACCATGCAAACATACAATGAACAGCTAGGAGATATGGGCCTCGCCCACACTCATGGAGATACGGGCCTCGCCCACACTCCGCTACCTGGGAGATACGGGCCTCGCCCACACTCTGCTATCGGAGAGATACGAGCCTTGCCAACACTCCGCTATCTGAGAGATACGGGCCTCACCCACACTCCGCTATCAGAGAGATACGGGCCTCGCCCACACTCCGCTATCAGAGAGATACGGGCCTCGCCCACACTCCACTATCAGAGAGATGCGGGCCTCGCCCACACTCAGCTAGTGATCCATAACATACAAGTATCACACAGACAATGAGTATAAACAATTCCATCATACTGGCATATATCATAATCAAACTCAACTATGAGATACGAGCTCTGCCCACACTCCGACACTAATATATCGTCTATACGGGTCGGCCTTGGTGCCTTAGACCCGTTGCTACTGGAAGGAAACTCACCTCGAAAAGTAGCTACCGAAAGTCTGACTGCTAGACGTCTGGCTGCTGCACCGGTAATGCTCCGGCTATAAATCCATAAACATAGATTAGCCACTCATAAATACCATTAGTTTAAATGGCTGACCCACCCCTGGTCCAAGGTCAACTCCTTGGTCAAAGTCAACTTCCAGTTGACTGGACTCGCCGAGTCATGGCACAGACTCGCCGAGTCCTTCTCCTACTAACCCGGTCCTACTCGCCAAGTCCCTCTTCCAACTCACTGAGTCACCCTTAACTCACTACTTGGGACGATTGAACCGATTTGCGATCCGACTCGCCGAGTCCCCATGAGCAGATCTCTTACTCGCTTCCAAATCCTCACCAGAGCATCCTTTAGGAGGATTTGGGTTTCTGGGACTATTGCTACACGTTAAATTGCTAATTCTGCGTGCAGATACGAAGGGTTGGACCTTCAACACTTAAACCCCTCTTATTCGGTAACAGTTCATATGACTCGCCGAGTTTGAAGAACAACTCGTTGAGTTCCAGGCAATCTTCATAGGACTCGCCGAGTTGTTCATCCAACTCGTCGAGTTGTTCATCCAACTCGTCGAGTCTAAGGCCATCTATATAGAACTCGCCGAGTTCCACTTTGGGACTCGTCGAGTCCCTTCGACCCATTTCCCATACAGACCAAATCTGAGACATGCAACGTGCATGCATGGCCCTATAAGCTCAAGAAGGCAAATCCAAGCTCTTTAAGAGGTCATACACTCAATAGGGACGTTAATAACTCCAACCATAGAGACTTTATACTTCTAAGATGCCCATAAGGTCCAGATCTGAAGTCCTTTCGGATCATAGAGCACAAACACATGGAGTTTGGGGTTTTAGGGCTTGAAAACCACCAATTAGGGACAAAAAGGGGATCTAATTAACTAGTGATCAAGGTAGGAACTTTTCTACCTGAATGGAAGCCTCTTGCAGGGTAGATGTCGGATCTACTTCCCCTCCTTGCACTCTTCCACCTCCTTCTTCTTCTCTTAAGCTTGAAACTTCCTTCACAAGGCCAAAATCACTCACAAGGACAAAAAGGGGCTAGGGTTTCATTCTACAGCTCTTCTGGAAGTGTTAGGGACAAGGGAGGCCGAGTTAGAGTGTTTAAATAGGGTGCAAACACCCGGGTTAGGGTTTTTGCCCAAACAGGGCCTACTCGCTGAGTCCGGGAACTGACTCGCCGAGTCCAAAGCTTAGACCCCGCGTCTCATCCCGCTTCTACTCGACGAGTTGGTCCTTCAACTCGTCGAGTCCAAGGAAAAATGCATAATTTAAGAAATATTAATTACAAGGAATACGTACCAGGAACCAGGTGCTACAAATCTCCCCCACTTATTTTAGACTTCGTCCTCGAAGTCTGCTGCTCGATCCTGAAACAGCTCGGGGTAGTGCTCCATCATCTCTTCCACCGACTCCCAAGTCCACTCCGATCCCTTCCGGTGCTGCCATTGCACCTTCACGAGTTCCACCCTCTTGTTCCTCAAATCCTTCGACTTCCGGTCGAGGATCGCTACAGGCCGCTCGATGTAATTCAGGTTGCCATCAACCTGAATGTCCTCCAAGGGTACTACTGCTGAGTTGTCCACTAGACACTTCCGTAACTTAGAGACATGGAAAGTGCTGTGTATCTGACTGAGTTCGGCTGGCAAATCCAGTCTATATGCCACCTTGCCCACCCGGGCTATAACCCTAAACGGTCCAATATACCTTGGGCCCAACTTGCCCTGCTTCCTGAATCGAATGACGCCTTTCCAAGGCGACACCTTCAGAAGGACCATATCTCCGACCTGGAACTCCATGTCTGATCGACGCTTATCGGCATAACTTTTCTGCAGACTCTGAGCAGTCTGAAGCCTGCTCCGGGCCTGCTGAATCTTCTTTGTCGTCTTGAGCACCACTTTGGTGCTTCCCATGATCCTCTGGCCAACCTCTCCCCAACATATCGGGGTCCTGCACCTCCTGCCATACAACATCTCGAAGGGAGGATGGTCGATGCTCGCATGATAGCTGTTGTTGTCTAAGAACTCAGAGTCCGGATGGTCCGCTCACTCTGACCATCCGTCTATGGGTGAAAGGCGGTGCTAAAATGCAGACAAGTGCCCAACTCATCATGAAACTTCTTCCAAAACCTGGAAGTAAAACGCACATCTCTGTCTGAAATCACTGATACTGGTACCCCGTGCCATGCCACTATCTCCCTGATATAGATGTCGGCCAACTTCTAGGCCGAGATGCTCTCCTGAATCGGAATAAAATGGGCGCTCTTGGTCAATCGATCCACGATGACCCATATAGAATCCACTCCTCGCGCGGTCCTGGGAAGCTTCGTGATAAAATCCATCGTAATATCTTCCTATTTCCACAACGGGATATCCTACGGCTGCATCTTTCCGTGCGGTCTCTTATGCTCGGCCTTGACCTTCCTGCAGGTCAAGCACCACTCGACGTACCAAGCCACATCCCGCTTCATGCAGGGCCACCAATAGTCTTGACGAATATCCCTATACATCTTCGTCACCCCGAGATGAATGGAGAATCGGTGATTTGTGCGCCTCCCCCATCAAGATCTGGCACACGCCTCCGAGGTATGGCACCCACACCCTGCGGTGTAATGTCAATAATCCCCTGCTGTCATAGTCGAAGGAGGAAACCTGACCCAATATGCGCTCACTCTTCCGATGTTCCTCCTTCATGGCCTCCTGTTGGGCCTCCCGAGTCCGCTCCAAAAACGGAGTCATCACTGTCATCCGCATGCAAATATCCCTGATCGGCGCCGCCTTGCGGCTAAGCGCATCGGCCTCCACATTGGCCTTCCCCGGGTGGTAAAGGATCTCACAATCATAATCCTTCACCACATCAAGCCACCGACGCTGCCTCATGTTCAAATTCGGCTGATCCATGAGGTACCTCAAACTCTTGTGGACCGTGTAAATGGTACACCGAACCCCATAGAGGTAATGTCGCCAATTCTTGAGGGAGAAGACCACCGCCTCCAACTCTAAATCGTGTGTCGGGTAGTTCACTTCGTGAGGCTTCAGCTGCCTCGAAGCGTAGGCAATGACATGCCCTCTCTGCATCAGTACCGCGCCCAACCCTGTAACGCCTGTGTTTCTGGGCTTGCCACCTTTAGCAATGTAATGGTCTAGGTTAACCTTTGTAACCTGTTTTGAAATAATAAGATTGTATTATGTAACGCCTGTGTTTCGGGCTTGCCATTTGTAGCAATGTAATAGTCTAGGTTAACCTCTGTAACCCGTTTTGAAATAATAAGATTGTATTATTTGAGTATTGTGTGTTTTGTGCTTAATTGCTTAATTATGTGGTTTGATTAATTAAGAATAAAAATAAGCGTCAAAATTTAAGTGTAAAATAAACTTAATATATTTGGTTAATGTTGTAGTAGTTGAAACGAGGTTTCCGAATATATATAGAACGCCCAAATCTGACTTCGTATGAGGAAGTTATGATTTATCGAAGTTCCGGCTTAGCGATATACAGCCTGTTTTACTCGATTTGAGATCGAGCGGTTGTTAGCCGAAGCAATCTAAATGAGAATCGAAGATCTCATTGTTGGTATTGAAACGATAAAAAGTTAGGCGAGAACGGACGTCAAACGAAGAAGTTATGAATTTTAAACGAAAGTTTCTGTCCCGGCCTATTAAAAATAATTAATAAAAATAAAGTCGAAATTAGCCGACGGAGTCTAAACGAAAGTTGTAGAGCGTAGTCTCACCTTCGCGTGGATATAAAGAACGTCGAAAACGGAGTTCGTATGAAGAAGTTATGAATTTCCGAAGTTTATTAATCATTTTGTATTTATTTTTAATTCAAAATTCGGAAGTATTATCCGAAGGAGTCACCGATCTGATCCGAGGTACGCCCCGCGTACTCCGAGGGATGTCGACACTCGCACTCGAGCACTTCGGATACGTAAGCAATGACGTTTTGGGCAGTACGCCCCGCGTAACGCAGTACGCCCCGCGTACTCCGAGGCTCCAGCCTCTATATAAAGGATCCGAAGACAGCCTTCTTTGTTGTTCATTTTCTTCTCTTCTCTCTAGTCTTTTGTATCGTTTTTCGTGCCGAAGCTATCCCGAAGCCCCGGTATTATACTCTAGCCCCGAGGCAAGTCCCGAGATCCTGAAGATCCCGAAAAGTGCGGTTCCCGAGTCGAAGCTCTGCCCGCGAGAAGTTCGATTTTCGAGAAGATCTTCCAGATCTGCTGTGGATTACTACTTCTATAAGCCGTAGTGCTGTCCGATCATCTTCTGATCAAGTGAGTGTGTAGTTATTTCTTCTAATACAATAATACGAAGTATTTTATATAAAAATACGTGCTATGTGTATATATTTGGTTGTGTTATGTGTGAATGAGTATTCACTCTCTTCTATCTTATAGATCTGCTTATTTCTTTATGAGATATGTGTTATGTGTGTGTGTGCCTCATCTGTTATGTGATATATGTGTTGATTAAAGCATGCTATACAGGTTTTCTTTAAACTATGTATACAAATGTATATTTTTATCTACTAATATGTTGGGTAGAACATGGGTAGACAGTTGGTGTGTAATAAACAGATGAGAGGCCTCGTTGTTGTTTGATTGAGTCATCTAGCGGAGTTTAGATGACGACCACTGGCTATTCTAGACAGTCTTGTGGAAACATTAGCAGGTTCGCCACCTGTAGGTGTTAATGAACTTGGGTGTTCATTCGCTGTACTCCATCCCCCCTCATGGTTGCCTTATTTGACTTATATTGCTAAGGTACCCCCGAAGCATGTGTTGTCGCCCCGATGAAATATTCTTAGACTAGGTCCCTTATGTTAGTTGTTTTAGGGACATTAAAGTGAGAATAACGGGAATGGGTAATTGGGTTATTGTTGGTTGGTGAAAATTAAATATGATATTTATTGTGGGTTGAAAACCCTATATGCTCACCAGGCTCCCAAGCCTGACCCACTCAGTTTTAATTGTATTACAGGTAGTGGCGGAAGGGCATGAGATGGATGAACCATCAAGTTGTTTTGTTTACAAGTCTGCATATGTTTATATTTGTTATATGACTTGTAATGTATTCGTTTATGCTTATTGGTCTGTATCGGAACATGACACCCCGAGTTTTGATTATAATGAAAATACATTTCTTTTATGAAATGCTTCGGTAAACAATGTTTTATCATGTTTTGTTTTTGGGAACAAATTCCGCAACTCTTTCAAATCAAAAGGATTTACTCTGAAAATATTTAAAAGCATAAATGAAAATCGGTCTTTTCTGGCCGAGATTTTGGGGATGTCACAGTTGGTATCAGAGCATTAGTTTAAGCGAACTAGGAATTTGTAGGATTTCTAGACTTAAACTTAGAATGCTAAGCGAAGTTTTGAGATGTGTGTCTGTTGTGATTTAGACACGAGCACTAGTTTATTTTAGGAAAGTTGCCTAAAAAGATTTATGTGCTAAATGTTATATGTTGCCATATATGATATTATTTGTTCAGATCTATGGTCTGTTGCCGACCGGATCTAGAAACCTTATG
Source organism: Lactuca sativa (assembly GCF_002870075.4). Classification (NCBI taxonomy): domain Eukaryota; kingdom Viridiplantae; phylum Streptophyta; class Magnoliopsida; order Asterales; family Asteraceae; genus Lactuca; species Lactuca sativa. Next base: position 17,638,221 of record NC_056623.2, read on the forward strand.
TGTGTAGGATTCTAAGCGTACGTCTACGATATTGGAACTAGCATGTAAACGTTTCGGAGTGATAAGGATGATTTGAATATCTATCATGATTGAGGATCTAATTTCACCTTATTCGGTGTAGATCAAAATGGTGAGAACAAGAAGTGGAGTTGGAAATGCTGACGAAAACAGGAATCAACCACCAGTGATTGAGCCAATACCTGTCGTAGCAGCAGCACCTGAGCCAATAACCATGGCTGGTGTGCAATTGATGATTCAGACGATGTTGGATCGTCAGATGGATGAAACTAGACGGTTGCTTCAACAAAATCGTGAAGAACTGTCGATTCGTGTGGAAGAGCCTGAACTGAATGAAGGGCACTCGGAAGGTGGAAACTTCAGTGGGTCTGTTGGTCCAGCCAACCCACCGATAGTTAGGCAAGATAACCATGATGGAAGGAATGATGGAATGGGATGCAAGTACAAGGACTTTTTGACTTGTAAACCATCGACCTTCAATGGAAAGGAGGATCCGATTGGGGTTATGGATTGGATCTCCGAAATGGAGTTAGCCTTTATGACATGTGGCTGTAGAGGCAAGTTGCAGACTATCTATGCCGTGCGACAATTCCGAGGTGGAGCCGTTCGTTGGTGGAACACTCTAGGGAAGACCTTAAGCCCTAGCGAGCCACTGCAATTGTCATGGGCAGAGTTCTTGGTGCAGTTTAAGCGCAAGTTCTGCTCGGCTCAAAATCTGTTGGAGTTGGAGAACAAGTTTCTGACATTGACGAAGGGTAGCATGTCAGTAGATGAATACACCAATAACTTCACCGATAAGATGGAGTTTGCCTTGCGTATCGTTCCAGACGAGCTGACAAAGGTGGATCGGTATGCGAAGGGACTTCCATGGGAGTACGAGGTGCCAGTACGTCAGGCACTTACTCTAGAGGCAGCTATCTGGGCTGCCAAGTCTGTGGAGAACATGATCAAGGGGAGAACCACCGACAAGGTTGAGGTTGGTGAGAAAAGGAAGTTTGAAGGAACATCTGGTTCCAGTAAGAAGAGTAAATTTTCGAAATTTGATTCGAAAAAGTTTGGAGGAAAAGGAGGCGAAGCGAAGTGGTGTGATAAGTGTAGGAAAAAGCACTTTGGGAAATGTAGCGAGGATGTAACCTGCTACAAGTGTGGAAAGGTTGGACATTTTGCCAATGGATGTCCGAACAACAAAAGGATGTGTTTTGGGTGTAATGAAGAGGGGCATATTTTGAAAGACTGTCCGAAGAAGAAGGAGGCAGCTAGGCCCAACATTCCACCAAAGCCAAAGGCGAGAGCATTCCAGATGACACTTGAGGCTGCGAAAGATGAAGCTGATGTCGCTTCAGGTACCTTTCTCGTAAACGAATTACCTGCTCATATATTGTTTGATTCTGGAGCCAACTACTCCTTTATTTCGCATGAGTTTGGTAGAAAGCTAGCTTTGCCTGTTGATAGACTAAATAATGCTTTATTAGTCGAAGTAGCTAGTGGCAAGTTTGTACCTGTTAGCCATCGTATGAAAAACGTCTTGATCAACCTTAATGGGAATAAGTTTCTAGAGGAATTATTGCCTATCGAACTAAATGGTTTCGACATCGTGTTGGGAATGGATTGGCTTAGCGCCAATGATGCCGAAATTTTGTGCAAGAAGAAGATAGTTAAAGTAAACCCGCCTGGGAAAGATTCGTTTATGGTATATGGGGACAAACGCAGAGTAAATTCTGGAATCATTTCTCTAATGAAAGCCAGAAAGTGTTTGACCAAGGGATGTACATCATATTTAGCATTCGTGATTGATGCTAAGAAAGAAAAGAAGGTGATGCAGAGTATTCCAGTGGTGTGTGATTATCCGGAAGTATTTCCCGAGGATCTTCCTGGATTACCACCTGATAGACAAGTGGAGTTCAGAATAGACTTGTTACCAGGAACCACGCCAATTGCAAAAGCACCTTATCGATTAGCACCGACGGAGATGAAGGAGCTGATGATGCAACTTCAGGAGTTATTGGACAAAGGTTTCATTAGACCTAGTTCATCGCCCTGGGGAGCTCCGGTGTTATTTGTAAAGAAGAAAGATGGAAGTATGAGAATGTGCATCGATTACAGAGAGCTGAACAAGGCAACAATAAAGAATAGATATCCGTTGCCGAGGATTGATGACCTGTTTGATCAATTGCAAGGTTCGAGCTATTTCTCGAAGATCGATCTTAGGTCAGGATATCATCAGCTAAAAGTAAGAGAGCAAGATATCGAGAAGACTGCATTCAGAACTAGATATGGACACTACGAGTTCTTGGTTATGTCGTTTGGACTAACTAATGCTCCAGCAGCGTTCATGGATTTGATGAATAGGGTTTGTAACCCGTTCCTTGATAAATCCGTGATAGTGTTCATAGACGACATTCTGATCTACTCGAAAAGCCAGGAGGAGCATGGCAGGCACTTGCGAGAAGTGTTAGAAGTTTTGAAGAAGGAGAAGCTTTATGCGAAGTTCTCCAAATGTGATTTTTGGATTCGTGAGGTCCAATTCTTGGGTCACGTGGTCAACCAAGAAGGGATAATGGTTGATCCAGCGAAGATTGAAGCTGTGACGAAGTGGGAACAACCGAAAAGTCCCACGGAGATTCGAAGCTTTTTAGGATTAGTCGGATATTACCGAAGGTTTATCCAAGGCTTTTCTTCGATTGCTACTCCATTAACAGCTTTAACCCACAAAGGAGCTACTTATGCTTGGAGTGAGAATCATAAAGAAGCATTCGAGAAGTTAAAGAAGAAGCTATGCGAGGCACCGATACTTTCTCTACCCGATGGAGTCGAAGACTTCGCTGTTTATAGCGATGCGTCTGGTGTTGGATTGGGTTGTGTTTTGACCCAAAGAGAAAAGGTGATAGCATATGCGTCTCGACAGTTGAAAGAGCATGAAAAGAATTACCCGACTCATGATTTGGAGTTGGCAGCGGTAGTTTTCGCTCTGAAAATATGGAGGCATTACCTCTATGGCACGAAGTGCAAACTTTTCACTGATCATAAGAGTCTCCAATACCTCTTTAATCAGAAAGAATTGAATATGAGGCAACGACGCTGGCTAGAATTACTTAAAGACTACGACTGCGAGATACTTTACCACCCCGGTAAAGCTAATGTTGTTGCTGATGCTCTCAGTCGGAAAGTCAATCTTGAAAGGAAGAGGCCAAGAGCGTTGAAAATTGAAGTTGTCTCGACCATTGTGGAAAGTATAAAGAAAGCTCAAGAGGAAGCTTCTGAGAAAAATGACCGAAAGGAGGAACGTTTGGGTAAAACATTGGTGTTTGGTACTAACGGTCATGGACTGAAGGTATTCCAAGATCGTATTTGGGTACCTAAGTCAGGAGGAATTAGGGATCTTCTGATGGAAGAAGCTCACAAGACCATGTACTCGATTCATCCGGGTAGCACTAAAATGTATAGGGACCTGAAACCCTACTACTGGTGGCCGACGATGAAGCTTGATGTTGCAAAGTATGTGGCCGAGTGTGTGACTTGTGCGAGAGTCAAGACACAACATCAGAAACCTTACGGGAGTTTAGAACCATTGCCTGTGCCTATGGGTAAGTGGGAAGACATTGCTATGGATTTTGTCACTAAACTGCCCAGAACAAAGAATGGTCACGACATGATTTGGGTGGTCGTTGATCGATTCACTAAGAGTGCACATTTCATAGCGGCCAGGGAGAAATGGTCTATGGAGAAGCTTGCAAATTCTTATGTGAAGGAAATTGTGAGGCTTCACGGTGTTCCGTTAACGATTGTATCGGATCGTGATAGCCGTTTCACCTCAAGGTTTTGGAAAAGTCTACAAGAGGAAATGAGTACCAAGTTATGTTTAAGCACAGCTTACCATCCGCAGACTGATGGTCAGAGTGAAAGAACGATACAAACACTTGAAGATATGCTGAGAGCATGTACCTTGGAATTCCTAGGTAATTGGGATGAACATTTACCGTTGGTAGAATTTTCCTATAATAATAGTTTTCACTCGAGCATTAAGATGGCACCTTACCAAGCTTTGTATGGACAAAAGTGTCGTACGCCGTCTTGTTGGCTTGAGGCTGGGGAAAAGCAGTTTATGGGACCGGAGTTGGTTCATCAAACTGCTGAAAAGTTGAAAATAATTAGGGAAAGAATGTTAGCAGCTCAAGATCGTCAAAAGAGCTATGCTGACAAGAAGCGAAGACCGATGACTTTTGAGGTTGGAGATTCGGTTTTGCTTAAAGTCTCGCCGTGGAAGGGACTTATAAGATTTGGTAAAAGGGGAAAGTTGAGTCCAAGGTTTATTGGGCCGTTTAGAGTCCTTCAGAGGATTGGGAATCAAGCTTACAAGCTCGAATTACCCGAAGAACTGAATGGAATTCACAACACCTTTCATGTGTGTTATTTGAGGAAGTTCACGGGAGAAGTTCCCGATATAATTCCAATTTCTGAATTGAGAATTGATGAGAACAAAAGGTTGATTGAAGAACCAGAGGCAATTGTTGACCGAAAGACTAAGAAGTTGCGACGCAAAATGGTTGGGTTAGTGCTTGTCCGATGGAAACACACGAATGGGCCGAATCTCACCTGGGAGACGGAGAGTGACATGTTGAGTCGCTATCCGCATTTGTTTGTTGATGTGTGATTCCGGGGACGGAATCATTCTAAGGTGGAGAGAATTGTAACGCCTGTGTTTCGGGCTTGCCATTTGTAGCAATGTAATAGTCTAGGTTAACCTCTGTAACCCGTTTTGAAATAATAAGATTGTATTATTTGAGTATTGTGTGTTTTGTGCTTAATTGCTTAATTATGTGGTTTGATTAATTAAGAATAAAAATAAGCGTCAAAATTTAAGTGTAAAATAAACTTAATATATTTGGTTAATGTTGTAGTAGTTGAAACGAGGTTTCCGAATATATATAGAACGCCCAAATCTGACTTCGTATGAGGAAGTTATGATTTATCGAAGTTCCGGCTTAGCGATATACAGCCTGTTTTACTCGATTTGAGATCGAGCGGTTGTTAGCCGAAGCAATCTAAATGAGAATCGAAGATCTCATTGTTGGTATTGAAACGATAAAAAGTTAGGCGAGAACGGACGTCAAACGAAGAAGTTATGAATTTTAAACGAAAGTTTCTGTCCCGGCCTATTAAAAATAATTAATAAAAATAAAGTCGAAATTAGCCGACGGAGTCTAAACGAAAGTTGTAGAGCGTAGTCTCACCTTCGCGTGGATATAAAGAACGTCGAAAACGGAGTTCGTATGAAGAAGTTATGAATTTCCGAAGTTTATTAATCATTTTGTATTTATTTTTAATTCAAAATTCGGAAGTATTATCCGAAGGAGTCACCGATCTGATCCGAGGTACGCCCCGCGTACTCGAGTACGCCCCGCGTACTCCGAGGGATGTCGACACTCGCACTCGAGCACTTCGGATACGTAAGCAATGACGTTTTGGGCAGTACGCCCCGCGTAACGCAGTACGCCCCGCGTACTCCGAGGCTCCAGCCTCTATATAAAGGATCCGAAGACAGCCTTCTTTGTTGTTCATTTTCTTCTCTTCTCTCTAGTCTTTTGCATCGTTTTTCGTGCCGAAGCTATCCCGAAGCCCCGGTATTATACTCTAGCCCCGAGGCAAGTCCCGAGATCCTGAAGATCCCGAAAAGTGCGGTTCCCGAGTCGAAGCTCTGCCCGCGAGAAGTTCGATTTTCGAGAAGATCTTCCAGATCTGCTGTGGATTACTACTTCTATAAGCCGTAGTGCTGTCCGATCATCTTCTGATCAAGTGAGTGTGTAGTTATTTCTTCTAATACAATAATACGAAGTATTTTATATAAAAATACGTGCTATGTGTATATATTTGGTTGTGTTATGTGTGAATGAGTATTCACTCTCTTCTATCTTATAGATCTGCTTATTTCTTTATGAGATATGTGTTATGTGTGTGTGTGCCTCATCTGTTATGTGATATATGTGTTGATTAAAGCATGCTATACAGGTTTTCTTTAAACTATGTATACAAATGTATATTTTTATCTACTAATATGTTGGGTAGAACATGGGTAGACAGTTGGTGTGTAATAAACAGATGAGAGGCCTCGTTGTTGTTTGATTGAGTCATCTAGCGGAGTTTAGATGACGACCACTGGCTATTCTAGACAGTCTTGTGGAAACATTAGCAGGTTCGCCACCTGTAGGTGTTAATGAACTTGGGTGTTCATTCGCTATACTCCATCCCCCCTCATGGTTGCCTTATTTGACTTATATTGCTAAGGTACCCCCGAAGCATGTGTTGTCGCCCCGATGAAATATTCTTAGACTAGGTCCCTTATGTTAGTTGTTTTAGGGACATTAAAGTGAGAATAACGGGAATGGGTAATTGGGTTATTGTTGGTTGGTGAAAATTAAATATGATATTTATTGTGGGTTGAAAACCCTATATGCTCACCAGGCTCCCAAGCCTGACCCACTCAGTTTTAATTGTATTACAGGTAGTGGCGGAAGGGCATGAGATGGATGAACCATCAAGTTGTTTTGTTTACAAGTCTGCATATGTTTATATTTGTTATATGACTTGTAATGTATTCGTTTATGCTTATTGGTCTGTATCGGAACATGACACCCCGAGTTTTGATTATAATGAAAATACATTTCTTTTATGAAATGCTTCGGTAAACAATGTTTTATCATGTTTTGTTTTTGGGAACAAATTCCGCAACTCTTTCAAATCAAAAGGATTTACTCTGAAAATATTTAAAAGCATAAATGAAAATCGGTCTTTTCTGGCCGAGATTTTGGGGATGTCACATATTATTTGAGTATTATGTGTTTTGTGCTTAATTGCTTAATTATGTGGTTTGATTAATTAAGAATAAAAATAAGCGTCACAATTTAAGTGTAAAATAAACTTAATATCTTTGATCTATGTTGTAGTAGTTGAAACGAGGTTTCCGAATATATATATAGAACGCCCAAATCTGACTTCGTATGAGGAAGTTATGATTTATCGAAGTTCCGGCTTAGCGTTATGCAGCCTGAAATACTCGATTTGAGATCGAGCGGTTTTTAGCCGAAGCAATCCAAATGAGAATCGAAGATCTCATTGTTGGTATCGAAGCGATAAAAAGTTAGGCGAGAACGGACGTCAAACGAAGAAGTTATGAATTTATAACGAAAGTTTTTGTCCCGGCCTATTAAAAATAATTAATAAAAATAAAGTCAAAATTAGCCGACGGAGTCTAAACGAAAGTCGTAGAGCATGGTCTCACCTTTACGTGGATATAAAGAACGTCGAAAACGGAGTTCGTATGAAGAAGTTATGAATTTCCGAAGTTTATTAATCATTTTGTATTTATATTTAAATCAAAATTCGGAAGCATTATCCGAAGCGAGTCATCAATCTGATCCGAGGTACGCGCTGCGTACTCGAGTATGCCCCACGTACTCCGAGGGTGTCGACATCGCAGCAAGTGGCATCGGATGACGCATGCGCTTACGAACTTGAAGCAGTACGCGTTGCGTACTGCTGTACGCCCCGCGTAATTGAGGCTTCCAGCCTCCTATAAATAGGATGCGAGGGTTCCGGGTTCTTTTGCCAATTTCCTCTCATTTTCGTGTCGAAGCTCTACGCAAAAACCCCCGAAGCTATCCCAAAGTCCCGGTATCATACTCTAGCCCCGATGCAAGTCCCGAGATCCCGAAGATCCCGAGAAGTGCGGTTCCCGAGCCGAAGCTCTGCCCGCGAAAAGTTTGATTTTTGTGAAGATCTTCCAGATCTGCGGAGGATTACTACTTCCATAAGCCGTAGTGCTGTTGGATCATCTTTTGATCAAGTGAGTGTGTAGTTATTTTCTTCCAAATACAATAATATGAAGTATTTTATGTAAAATACGTGCTATGTGAATATATTTGGTTGTGTTATGTGTGAATGTGCATTCACTCTCTTCTATCGTATAGATCTGATTATTTCTCTATGAGATATGTGTTATGTGTGTGTGTGCCTCATCTGTTATGTGATATATGTGTTGATTAAAGCATGCTATACAGGTTTTTAAACTATGTATACAAATGTATATTTTTATCTACTAATATGTTGGGTAGAACATGGGTAGATAGTTGGTGTGTAATAAACAGATGAGAGGCCTCGTTGTTGTTTGATTTAGTCATCTAGCGGAGTTTAGATGACGACCACATACTTTTCTAGATAGTCTTGTGGAAACATTAGCAGGTTCGCCACCTGTAGGTGTTAATGAACTTGGATGTTCATTCGCTGTACTCCATCCCCCTCATGGTTGCCTTATTTGACTTATATTGCTGAGGTACCCCCGAAGCATGTGTTGTCGCCCCGATGAAATATTCTTAGACTAGGTCCCTTATGTTAGTTGTTTTAGGGACATTAAAGTGAGAATAACGGGAATGGGTAATTGGGTTATTGTTGGTTGGTGAAAATTAAATATGATATTTATTGTGGGTTGAAAACCCTATATGCTCACCAGGCTCCCAAGCCTGACCCACTCAGTTTTAAATTGTATTACAGGAAGTGGCGGAAGGGCATGAGATGGATGAACCATCAAGTTGTTTTGTTTACAAGTCTGCATATGTTTATATTTGTTATATGACTTGTAATGTATTCGTTTATGCTTATTGGTCTGTATCGGAACATGACACCCCGAGTTTTGAATATAATGAAAATACATTTCTTTTATGAAATGCTTTGGTAAACATTGTTTTATCATGCTTTGTTTTTGGGAACAAATTCCGCAACTCTTTCAAATCAAAAGGATTTACTCTGAAAATATTTAAAAGCATAAATGAAAATCGGTCTTTTCTGGCCGAGATTTTGGGGATGTCACAAACCCCGAAATGGACGCGTCAAAATATACCACAAAATCCTCTACGCCCTCTGGCAGGGCTAAGATTGGCGCCTCGCACAATCTCTGTCTCAGAAACTCGAACGCTGCCTGCTGCTCAGGCCCCCATCGAAAGACCACAACTTTCTTAGTCAACCGTGTCAGGGGTACGGCTATCTTGGAGAAGTCCTGAATGAATCTCCGATAGTAGCCCGCTAAACCCAGGAAACTCCAAATCTCAGATGGAGACTTCAGAACCTCCCATCTCATCACGGCCTCTATCTTGGCCGGGTCAACCAATATACCGTTCTGGTTGACAAGGTGCCCTAGGAATTGCACCTCGTGCAACCAAAACTCGCACTTGGAGAACTTGGCGTACAAGCTCTCCCTCCTCAGGGTCTCCAAAACCTCTCTCAGATGCTCCTCATGCTCCTCCTGCGTTTTGGAATAAACCAAGATGTCATCAATGAAAACTATCACAGACCGATCCAGCATCGGTCAGCACACGAGGTTCATGAGGTCCATGAACGCGGCAGGGGCATTGGTGAGCCCAAACGGCATCACCACGAACTCATAATGGCCATAGCGCATCCGAAACGCGGTCTTCTGCACATCCTCCTCTCTGACCCTCATCTGATGATAACCCGAACGCAAATCGATCTTGGAGAACCAAGATGCTCCCTGTAACTGGTCAAAGAGTTCATAAATCCTCGGGAGTGGGTAACGGTTCTTCACCGTTACCTTATTCAGCTCCCGATAATCTATACACATCCAATACGACCCGTCCTTCTTCTTCACAAACAGAATCGGGGCACCCCAAGGTGAACTACTTGGTCTAATGAGTCCATTGTCTAACAGCTCCAGCAGCTGTGTAGACAACTCCTGTATCTCGGGATGAGCCAACCGGTACGGTGCCTTGGCTATCGGAGCCGCACCAGGGACTATGTCGATCCTAAACTCTACCTGTCGCTCTGGAGGTATTCCAGGAAGCTCCTATGGGAACACATCAACGTAGTCTCGTACCACCAGAATCTCGCTCACCATCGCCTTACCTGCCTCCCGGGTGTCCATAACATATGTGACATATCCCGCGCAACCCTGCTGAAGGTAGCGCCTAGCTCTCGCTGTTGAACATACTGCGGGTCCACGTTGTGGCCTCTCGCCGTGGATCACCAACTCTCCCCCACTTGGGGTCCTGATCTGCACCAACTGTTGTGCGCAATCTGTCACCTCCCCATTAGGGCTCAACCAATCCATGCCTATAATCACCTTGTTCCCACGCAACAGAATGGGAACCAAATCCACCAAGTAGCGCTCCTCAAACAACTTTAGAACAGAATCCCTGAACACTGCTGATGCTCGCACCGATCGATATCGGCAATCTCTACCTCTAAAGGGCAATCCAACATGCCCGAAGACTCAGGAAACTTCTTGCTAAGCGCAAGAGAAACAAATGATTGGGTAGCCCCCGAATCAAACAACACCTGAAATGGGATACCGTTCACATGGAACGATCTCGTCACCACATCGGGTGTGGCGCGTGCCTCCTCTGTAGTCAGCTAAAAGGCCCGACTCCTCACCACTGGAGCCTCCAACTTGCCCTGCCGGCCATCTGTGATCCTCAGAGTCGCTGGAGCTAGCGCCTTCACTGGTGCTGATGCTGCTGTCAACTGGGGGCAATTGGCCCTCTTGTGGAAACATAGAAACTCAGATGTCTGAACAACCGAGGCAGGGGCAGTACAATCCCTGCTAAAGTGTCCCGTCTTGCCACACTTGTAGCAGCCCGACGATCCCAATCTTCATGCTCCCTTGTGCGACCAGCCGCATTTCCCGCAGCGGCCAGGTCCTCCTTGGCCTTTCGGCCTACCATTTGATCCTTTGGGCTTCTTCCCCAAAGCCCCAGCCACCTGCACCGCCTTTGCCTTCCTCTTCCGGATATGCTCCAAATCAATCTCCCTCTCCCTTGCCCTGACAATCATGGACTCCAGGGTAGGGCAAGCTGAAAAGCTAACATGCTCTTGGATGTCAGCGCGTAGCATGTCATGATAGTGGGTCCTCCTCATATCCTCATCTCCCGCATACTGGGGCACCAGCAATGCCCTCTCCCGGAACTTGGCGGTGATCTCCGCCACAGTTTCCGTAGTCTGTCTCATGTCTAAGAACTCCCTGGCCAACTGCTGAAGCTCGACAGCCGGTGCAGACTCTGCCCTGAAACTGGTCACAAAGTCCGACCAGGTCATAGCCTCAACAACCGAGGCTCCCAACGAGTCACCGACGGACTCCCACCAATCTCTAGCTTTGTCTCTCAAACACCGTGCTGCGTATCTCACCTTCAACCCCTCGGGGCAAAAGCTAGTCAGCTGTGCGGACTCAATGTCCACAATCCATCGCCTGGCAGCAATGTGGTCCTTCGCCCCATGGAAATCTGGCGCACCACTGCCCCTGAAGTCCTTAAAGGACAGTGTGCAAGATCCTAACTGGCCAGATGCCATGTCACTCCTGAACTCCCTGAGGTGGTCCTCCATCAGCTCAACTATCCCTTCCTTGATCAACTCGAAAATGATGGGGGTCGACTCAAGGATGCCTCTGGTGATCTCTGACACGATGAACTCGTGTAGCCTCTCATCTACTGGCTCGGAACCTGATCCCGAACCCGATCCCTCTCCAGACCTGCCACCTGCTGCCCTCTGGCGTAGTACCACCATTCTGCAATACCCATATTCAACCATTAGTGATACTGATACCTCTAAAGGGATCACATCTATCTCAAGTTCCCCGGTCTTGTCTCGGCCTTTCTTAGTTCGGGTACGGATCCTCTGCTTTCAGTAGTACGGGCCCATACTACCTTCCACATCTATCCGTACCTTCTTCAAGGACTGCCACGACTCCACCAGATCCCTTTCACTACTGCTGATCACTGCTATACTCATCCTAGGCTTGCCCTAGGGAAATCTCTGACTCCACCCTACCTGGTCCTCAGCCGCTGAAGGCCTCCTTGTAATGTCAGTTAGCCTTTACCTAAATACCATCACATGTGATGAGGCCCAGATAATCTTTCGAGTAACATACCCGTCCCTATAACGGTTAGACTCAAACAAGAGCTACGTAATAGGGCCAAATCCAGTACTCTAAGATTATTCAACCCTGATCACATGTAATGTGACGTATTCACCTAATGACTAACTTCCATCACGCAGAGTCCCACGTAGCACAAAGAAGCAGCATTCGGACGGAGGAAAACTACTCAAGCAACTCTATCCTCAACATGAGAAGCTGAACTAGCACAGAATGCTAAGCTCATACTACCAGGCATAACCTAATTAGGCTATCCTACCACTGTCTACCCAATACTAGCATGCAATTCTCATAAGCTGAAGCACATAAAGCAGGCACATAAGGCATCACTCCTAGATCCTTAGTCCTATTCTAGCATCCTGTTCTACTGAAACTGTTAAACATAACATAAACTTGTATGGGTACTTTGGGGAATACTTACTTGAGCTTGGCTGGTCGCGCACATCACACACTTCGTTCTTTCTTAAAACTCTTTACTTAATCCTTTAGAAAACTTTTTCTTTTTCGAAATTCCTTAATCCCTTGATTTGAGTTCAGACACCCCCGAAGGTGTGTCCGAATCCCTCAAACCAGGGCTTTGATACCAACTTGTAACGACCCAATTTTTCAAGTCCAAAAATTTCATTTTTAATTAAACACTTTGCAAAACATTTGAAAATACACAACATTCGATCATATCATTTCTTAAAACATATTACGTGTCTGAAAACCAAAACATGAAATCAACCATAGTGTTAGAGTACAAATCCCAGAAAAATCTCATAGTGCGGAAAACGAGATGTGTGTGTGACATGCCGCTACCGTGTCAGCTCCTTCCCCTTCGCTGAAGAGGTACCTGAAACCAAAACTATAAACTGTAAGCACGAAGCTTAGTGAGTTCCCCCATAATACCTCATACCATGCAAAGATACAATGAACAACTAGGAGATACGAGCCTCGCCCACACTCTGCTAGCTGGGAGATACGGGCCTCGATAACACTCCGCTATCGGAGAGATACGGGCCTCACCCACACTCCGCTATCTGAGACATACATGCCTCGCCCACACTCCGCTATTAGAGAGATACGTGCGTCGCCCACACTCCACTATCAGAGAGATACGGGCTTTGCCCACACTTAGCTACTAATCCATAACATATAAGTATCACACAGACAACGAGTATAAACAATTCCATCATACTGGCATATATCATAATCAAACTTAATTATGAGATACGGGCTCTGCCCACACTCCGACACTAACATATCGTCTATACGGGCCGGCCTTGGTGCCTTAGACCCGTTAATACTGGAAGGAAACTCACCTCGAAAAGTAGCTACCGAAAGTCTGACTGCTAGACGTCTGGCTGCTGCACCGGTAATGCTCCGGCTATAAATCCATAAACATAGATTAGCCACTCATAAATACCCTTAGTTTAAATGGCTGACCCACCCCTGGTCCAAGGTCAACTCCTTGGTCAAAGTCAACTTCCAGTTGACTGGACTCGCCGAGTCATGGCACAGACTCGCCGAGTCCTTCTCCTACTAACCCGGTCCTACTCGCCAAGTCCCTCTTCCAACTCACTGAGTCACCCTTAACTCACTACTTGGGACAATTGAACCGATTTGCGATCCGACTCGCCGAGTCCTCACGAGTAGATCTCTTACTCGCTTCCAAATCCTCACCAGAGCATCCTTTATGAGGATTTGGGTTTTTGGGACTATTGCTACACGTTAAATTGCTAATTCCGCGTGTAGATACGAAGGGTTGGACATTCAACACTTAAACCCCTCTTATTCAGTAACAGTTCATATGACTCGCCGAGTTTGAAGAACAACTCGTCGAGTTCCAGGCAATCTTCATAGGACTCGCCGAGTTATTCATCCAACTCGCCGAGTCTAAGGCCATCTACATAGAACTCGCCGAGTTCCACATTGGGACTCGCCGAGTCCCTTCGACCCATTTCCCATACAGACCAAATCTGAGACATGCAACGCTTCCGAACCATAGATCTATGTTCCTAGGGCATGCTTATCACGTAAAGTTGCAAACTTTACGTGCATGCATGGCCTTATAAGCTCAAGAAGGCAAATCCAAGCTCTTTAAGAGGTCATACACTCAATAGGGACCTCAATAACTCCAACCATAGAGACTTTATACTTCTAAGATGCCCATAAGGTCCAGATCTGAAGTCCTTTTGGATCATAGAGCACAAACACATGGAGTCTGGGGTTTTAGGGCTTGAAAACCACCAATTAGGGAAAAAAAGGGGATCTAATGAACTAGTGATCAAGGTAGGAACTTTTCTACTTGAATGGAAGCCTCTTGCAGGGTAGATGTCGGATCTACTTCCCCTCCTTGAACTCTTCCACCTCCTTTTTCTTCTCTTAAGCTTGAAACTTCCTTCACAAGGCCAAAATCACTCACAAGGACAAAAAAGGGCTAGGGTTTCGCTCTACAGCTCTTTTGGAAGTGTTAGGGACAAGGGAGGCCGAGTTAGAGTGTTTAAATAGGGTGTAAACACCCGGGTTAGGGTTTTTTCCCGAACAGGGCCTACTCGCCGATTCCGGGAACCGACTCGCTGAGTCCAAAGCTTAGACCCTGCGTCTCATCCCGCTTCTACTCGGTGAGTTGGTCCTTCACTCGCCGAGTCCAAGGCAAAATGCATAATTTAAGAAATATTAATTACAAGGAATACGTACCAGGAACCAGGTGCTATTATATATATATATATATATATATATATATATATATATATATATATATATATATATATATATATATATATATAACAGATACAAGAGATAAATCCAATAGTTTATGACCTTTATCTATACAACAAACTAATAAATAATTACTAATTAATGTTATCTAGATTTCTCTTGCTTCTTAGGATCGTCCCCCTATTTACATTCCCCCTCAATCTCAACCGGAACAAGGTTTAGATTGTATTTAAAACGATCCAAGATATGACGTGTAACTGGCTTGGTGAATCCATCAACAACCTGATCATTAGAAGATATAAAGCGAGCATCAAGAGCACCCATGGCCACCTTTTCTCTAACAAAATGAAAATCAACTTCTATATGCTTCGTTCGTGCGTGAAATACCGGATTTGCTGTTAAATAGGTTGCTCCTACATTATCACACCATAAAACAGGTGGTCGTGGTTGACATACTTTCAGTTCTTTAAGCAAGGATTACACCGATGTGACTTCAGCAGTACCATTTGCCAAAGCTTTATACTCCGCCTCTGTACTTGAACGAGACACTGTTGGCTGTTTACGTGAGCTCCATGAAATAAGATTTGGACCCAAAAATATTGCAAATCCACTAGTAGACGTGCGATAATTTAAACATCCTGCCCAGTCAGCATCTGTAAATACACTTAATAGTGTAGAGTTGGATTTTCGAATGTGAAGTCCAGTATTAATAGTGCCCTTTATATATCTAAGTATTCATTTTGCAGCTTCCCAATGCATGTCGGTGGGTTTTGAGAGATATGGGCACACCTTATTTACTGCAAAAGAGATATCAGGTCGTGTCAAAGTAAGATATTGCAAAACTCCAACCATGCTTCTATATTTGAAAGCATCATCATCATTCAACAATATTCCATAGTCCTTCTTAAGCTTATTCGTAATAGACATGGGAGTTGAGACACTCTTACAATTCTCCATGTGAGCTCGATGAAGCAGATCAGAGGCATACTTCTGTTGTAGTAAAGTGACCCCCCCTGAATTGTGAGTGACCTCAATCCCTAGAAAATAATGGAGACGTCCAAGATCCTTGATTGGGAACGAAGAAGATAAAGTGTGTACTAATTTGTCAACAAGAGCCTAAGAAGACCTTGTAATAACAATGTCATCTACATAGACCAAGATGTAGATAATATGTGTCCCGTGATGAAAAAGAAAAAGAGAGGTGTCAGCTTTGGATGAACGAAACCAAGTTATTGTAACTTATCACTGAGTCGGGAAAACCAAGCACGAGGTGATTGTTTCAGGCCATAAATCGCTTTTTGAAGTTTGCACACATTGTGAGGTTTAGCAGAGTCTTCAAAACCTAGAGGTTGCTTCATGTAAACATCTTTATTCAAGATACCATGCAGAAACACATTTCTAACATCAATTTGTCGAAGATGCCAATTTCTTGAAACTGCAAGGGTAAGAATTAATCGAACTGTGGCTGGCTTAACCACTGGACTAAATGTATCTTGATAATTTATACCATATTCTTGTGTGAAACCACGAGCAACCAGCCGTACCTTATGTTTGTCAATAGAGCCATCTTGATGTTGTTTAAGCTTAAAAACCCACTTTCAACCAACGATATTTACCCCAGTGGGTCGTGGAACCAAGACCCAAGTTTTATTTTTTCTGAAGTGCATCAAATTCAGCTTCCATGGCAAGACACCATTTTGGATCAGAAAGAGCCAAATGATGAGAGGTAGGCTCAGCAAAAAACACACGACGATTCGAATTATACAAGATTGTGCCATCAGTGAATTGTCGAGGGAAGGATTTTCCTGCTTGTGCACATGTAGTGACCCCCAGCGGAGGTGAAGACGAGCTAGCAGGAGATGGTGAGCTTGCAGAAGTTCCGCTGTCGGTGTTGGTAACAACAGTGGAGCCATCACTGGTAACAGTAATTCCAACGGTTGTATCTTCGGTAACAGCAGAAGCAGGTTCTGCAGTTTGAACAGTTGGAGTCGATGACAAGTTTTCCGGTTGTTGAGATGATGAATTTTCCTGTTGTTGAGTCATTGGAAAAGATATGTTGGTTCTTGGAATATTCATTATAGGGACAACAGGCGCTGCAGCTGCATCAAAATGATTAGCTAATAGAAACGATAAGTCATATTTCCGTAGATGGTCATTCACTAGAATTGGTTCAGTTTGAGGGAAAGATGCACCCTTTGACGTTGGTGAGGGTATTGTAGAAGTGAAAGATGTAGCAAATGGAAAACGAGATTCATCAAAGATTACATCACGTGAAATATAAATTTGACTGATTTGCTTGTCTAAACACTTGTACCCTTTGTGCATTGAGTTGTACTCTAAGAAAACACATTGTAACACCCCATTTATTTAATAAATGAGTAAATAAATTGATGATTGTATAATAGCCCTAAAATCAATAATTATATAGCAAAGTGTGGGTTTCGAGGAGTAAATTGGCATAATATAGAAGTCGAGGGTTAAAAGTGTAAGTTCCAAATTAGTTTTGTAAGTATTTATGGAGGTAGGGACCAAATGGTAATTTATGGGACTTCTTTTGAAAAGATTTTGGAGGTCAAGGGGCTAATTGGTAAATTCCGGAGTTTATTTGTAAATAAATTCAGAGAATGGGTTTAAAAAGGTAAAATAAGGGCTTAGATCGAAAGGAATAAGAGAAGGAGGGGCTGGAATTGTATATTATGGGAAGTTTGGATGTAACCGGGTATATAACCGGTCACTCTTCGGGATCCCTAACCCTAGGAGCCTTAGAAGCCGCAAACCCCCATTATATCCCCTCCGCCGATCGCCACCTTCCCTTCTAGACTTCCGGCGCAACACCACCATCATCGTGAGATTGGAAACCACCAACAACCATCCCATCTGCTGGCAAGGGAGTTTACCGCCACTGTTTCATTGCTATCCGACCACCATAACCACCACTATCACGAGTGCTGCTGCTGCTGCTGCGGTTCCGACGTCAACTCCAGCTGTTTTTGTCCACTGTTGCCACCATCTCGCGTCGCCGCCGCTGTCAGATCTTGCTGCTTTATTGTTGTCATTGTGATTTCTACATTCCGACAACGAGACCACCGCCTGTGTAGTCCCCTCGATGCTCCGGCCACTGTGTGCCACCACAATCTCCTTTCTACATTTCTCTTCCGATGGGTGCAACACTGCTGCCGTCCAAAAGACCGCTACATCTCGCCGAAACCCTCCATCAGCTACCTGTCACCGTGAAATGGTGACTGATTTCCTGGCCTCGTGAAGCTCTGTTCGTGTTAGGGTGTTGTGGGCATGGGTTGTGATGGTCAGGACCGCAGGAGAGTCTTTGGCCGAAGATATGAAGAAAGCCCTACTGCCACCACTGTGAGGTGGTGGCTGTCGCCCCAAAACGCTTGCTGTCGCCGCTGTGGGCCACCGGGAGGGTGGTTGGGGTACATCTCGAAGATTAGAAGCAAGTATGGATGGGTTTGTCCCTGTTTTCTTTAGTTGGAGTGTGTGTTTTGTCTAGCCGGAGTTCATGGCAAGAGCCACCACCACCACCAGCGTGAGGTGGTGGCTGCCGTGAAGCGCCACCGCCGACCACCATGGTGTGGCTATGTGTGTGTATATATTAGTTAGTGTGTGTGTGTGTTTATTTTTAGATTAAGCATTGTAATTGTAATTAGCTTTGATTAATAATAAAAATAATAATAACCACCATCGTAAGTTGGTGGCCGCCGCCGTGGACCGCCACTACCCGAGTTGGTAATGGGTAGTGCCCCACAAGCAAACCCTAATTGACCTAGCCAAAACTCTAATGGGCTTAAAGATTAATTTTGGGCCTATTGGGCCATGTTTGGGTGGAAAACCCTAATTGTGAGTATTTGGGCCTTGGACTTGTTTGGACTCACTTTTGGGCTATTGAGATTGGATTTTGTATTAAGCCCAATTTCTCCATATCATTGACCTAGTAGAGTAAAGGACTTAATGGATTAAGTCCTTAATGGGTTAAGTAAGAAACATTTAACCCTAATTGTCATTTTATGTGAAACCCTAGTTTCACTTGGGCCTTGAGTTGGGCTTTAGGGTAAGGCCCATATGAAGTATTGGGCCCAATTTGGAAAATTGGGCCATAGTTTGGGCCTAGATGGTTGTATGATATTGGGCCCATAGAATGAGACATGTTGGACTGGACTGAACAATTGGGCCTTAAAGGAAGTCCATGTAGACGTTTGGGCCCAATTTGGAAAGTTGGGCCATATGTTGGGCTTTGATCCCTAGTTGACTTTGGGCCTTTGGATTATGTAACGCCTGCAGATCCGGGCTAGTCAATTTAGAGGCCATAAGGGTCGAAAACGACTTTTCGAAAAAATATTATTTAGAATAAATAATCTTAACCAAGTTGTAGAATATGTCACAAGGTTTCCGTACATATAAAGAACGCCGAAATCCGAGTTATAACGAAGAAGTTATGACCCGTCGAAGTTTCGCGACGGAACCGGCACGACACCGGGAGCGTAAATAGTGAATTTACGATAGAGCGAGATTTAGCCTTAGCGACCTAAACGAAAGTCTTAGAATATGTTAAACCGAGAAAATCCATAAAAAGAACGCCCAAATCTGACTTCGTATAAAGAAGTTATGATTTTTCTAAGATTCGGCTTAGCAGTGCACGACCCGAAACTTAAATTTTAGTTCGAGCGGTTTTTCACTTACGCAACCTAAATGAGAGTTGAACTGTTGAAGATCTCATTAATAGGAACTCAACGGTAAAAAGATAGACGAAAACGGAGTCCGTATGAAGGAGTTACGAATTCTTCGCGGTCATTTAACAGTCTAAACGCCTCCTACTGTTAAATTTGAGATCGGTCGAGAATTAGCCGACGGAGTCTAAAAGAAAGTTGTAGATCTTGTTTTTACCTATGCGTGGATAAAAAGAACGTCGAAAACGGAGCTCGTATGCGAAAGTTACGGGGTTTAGAAGTCGGAAGGGTGCTGCTGCAAAAGGGGTGACGTGGCTGAATATGGGCCAAGGCTTTCTCCCCAAGGAAAGCCATCAGATGATGACACATGGCACTGACTCGGCGAGTCCGTCATGAATTCACACTATAAATAGAGGTGCAGGGTTCCATTCATTCTCACACCTTTCCAATCCATTCTTTCTCTCTCTAAACTCTCTCTCTAGCCCCCTAACCCCCCCTAAAAGCCTAGGTAAACCCCCTAGCACCCGAAGGAAGCCCCGAGAAAAGAGCCTTTCGGCTTGGGAACGCTGCTCCAACGAAGCCCGATTTTCGAGAAAACCCGCTGTAAGTGAGCTATGCCTACCCTATCTTTAGTATAGCTTATGTTTTAATATAGGAACGTTATTAGGAACTTATAATGAGTATTTGGGCTATTATTATGAGTTATATTGAGTGTTATTTAATGCTTATATAATAATAATAATAATAATAATAATAATAATAATAATAATAATAATAATAATAATAATAATAATAATAATAGCTAGACTATTAATTTGTCACGGTTATCGTTAGACTAAACCCTAGTGGTATTGGTATTAGGTTTTATCGAAGGAAAATTGTTTTGAGAGTATCGAAGCGCTGTCCGAGTACTGCGTCACCACCTTTCAGGTGAGTGTATGGTCCCCTTCAACTTACACATAGATATGAAGTATTTACTACGTGCTATGTGTGCATATTGTCTGTTTACTTGCTGTCTATGCTCGATGAAAGATTTTATACATGTTTTAAATGATTTAAACTATATATGTATTTTATATCTACGAAAATGTTAGGGTAAAACATGGATAGATATAATAGATGAAATGTGAGTTGGACGATGAGTTGAGAGGTGATATAGACCATGAGGTATGGGTGAGAGGTGTACGATGTGAGAAGCCTTTTTCCCAAATGATGTCCCCGTCATTCAGCAGAGTATGGATGACAACCACGGACTATTCTAGACAGTCCAGTGGAACACTAGCAGGCTCGCAACCTGTAAGTGTTGTGAACGATGTGTTCACTCGGTGTACTCTAAACCTTGGCGATCATGCAGACTTGATGCCTAAACCCTGGCGATCATGTAGACTTGATGCCTAAACCCTGGTGATCATGCAGACTTGGTGCCAAAACCCTGATGACTATGCAGACTTAGTACCTGATGTACAAATTCTGGCGACTATGCAGACTTAGTGCCTAAACCCCGGTGACGATGGACTTCGTGCCGATTCCTTAGGATGATCCTTAGGAATGTATGAACGAGGATTGGTTGATTCTTAGGGTAGATCCTTAAGAGTAAATAAGATAATGGGGATGGGTAATTGGGTTGATTGTTTGATTGTTTGAACATAATAATTATATTATTGTGGGTTGAAAACCCTATGTACTCACCAGGTTTCCCAACCTGACCCACTCAGTTTATTTATATCACAGGTGTTGATATGAAGTCACATTACACTGAGAGATTCAAAAAGATGTAGATCACTAGTGTAAATAAATGTAAGTTCTGTTTATGCTTATGTTTCTGTATTAATGATGACATCCCAAACGTTTTAAAATGCATAAAATACGTTTCTTCGAAATGTTTTAATAACGTATTTATCATGTTTTTCTGGGAACAAATTCCACAACATTTTTATTAAAAGAAGTACTTTGATTTTTATAAAGCATAAACAAAATCGGTCTTTTCTGGCTGTGAAAATGGGGATGTCACAGATTAGGCCTTGGGCTTGGGTAAGCCAAGCTAGGGGTAATGTAGTAATTATCGAAAGTATGTAATTATAGTTATGTAGTGGAACCCAATTATTAATTGGGTGTTATTTTGATATTGACAGATCGGGAGTCTGTCATCCAGCAGCTATGGTTTTGTCAACAGGACTTCAGGAGTGTAAGGTGAGTTTCCTTCTAGTAGGAACGGGTCTACGACCATAATGCCGGCCCGTTTAGATAGCAGTAGTTCCGGACTGCGGTCCGATGCCAGGGTGGTCCCGAGAAGTAGTTCAGTATGCTTGATGTCTTTGCGATTCATGCATGTCTATGTGTTATGTGTTACGGACTGCGGTCTGATGCAATCTGTAGTATATGTGTTATTGTTACATGTTATGATTATGTTATGCTATGTTCAGTCAGTTCCAGACTTCGGTCCGATGCAGTGGGCAAGACCCTAGTTAGTTCCGGACTTTGGTCCGATGCAGAGGGCAAGGTCCTAGTTAGTTCCGGACATCGGTCCGATGCAGAGGGCGAGGCCCTAGTCAGTTCCGGACTTCGGTCCGATGTAGTGGGCAAGGCCCTAGTCAGTTCCGGACTTCGGTCCGATGCAGTGGGCAAGGCCCAATATGTGCTTTATATGTTATTGTATGGTATGTGGTAGTTTGGGGGAGCTCACTAAGCTTTGTGCTTACAGTTTTTAGTTTTGGTTTCAGGTACTCAGTTTTCAAAAGAGGAGCTCGGGAAGATTGCAGTGCACACACCATTTGATCAGCCTATGATGTTTATACTTTGATATACATGACAGTTGTTATATTATTATGAAATACTTTATTATGATTTTTCTATGACATATGATGTCTATGGTTTTATTACTGATTTTAAACGAAATTTTCAGACTGTATTTTTGGGATGTTTCACACATAGAGTGGATCTAAAAGCAAGTTTATGAATGTTGTATTTTTGGAGACTTGGCAAACATGCACATCCAAAAATTCGTAAAAATGTGTAATCAGGCCTTATTTTGAGAAGACGTGTGATGGGAGTAGAATTATTTAGGGTACGACTTGGCGTATGATTTATTAACTAACAAGCTGTTAAGAAAGCTTCATCTCAAAACGCAAAGGAAGGGAAGAATGAGCTAGAAGAGCCAAACCGGTTTCCAACAATATGGCAATGCTTTCTTTCCGCCATTCCATTCTGTTGCGATGTATGCGGGCATGACACACGATGAGAAATACGAGATTGTTGAAAATATTTTTGAAGTTTATGATACACACCACCCCAACATCTATCGAGACCTACCTAGCATTTAAAAGTATGCTGGAACCCGGTATTTAAGATAATGGTACAAATTTTGGCATTTAAAAGTCGTTCAACATGTTTTTGGAAATTATAAAAAACTTGTTCAACATCAGATTTATGTTTGATGAGATATATCCAAGTATGACGACTATAATCATCAAGAAACCTAACATAATATCGAAAACCTCCACTAGACACTTGAGTTGGTCCCCAAACATCAGTGTGAACAAGATCAAGTGGTGAAGAAGTAACATGAACATAATTACTATAAAAGAGTTGACGACTCCTTGCACGTTGAAATACATCACAAATTGAAGACACATTATTAAAAGAAACATCTAATTTATTTGCCTTTAAAATTGACTTGACTACTGCTGAAGTAGGATGACCAAGACGTTGATGCCACTGAGACGACGAAACTTTGGTACTGGATGCAACATAACGAGAAGTATGACTGATTGACACCGGAAAGAGACCTCTTTTGCTTTTACCGACTAGAAGAGTTTTCTTCGTGAGTATGTCCTTAACAAAGAAAGCATTAAGGTCAATTTCAATGAATACATTGTTATCAGAAACAAGTCTAGCAGCATAAATAAGGTGCTTATTAATTTGAGGAACATGCAAGACATTTTTAAGAACAAGCGATCGACCTAAACTAGGAATTTTAGAATGACCAACATGAGAAATATGCAAACCTGAACCATTAGCAACTTGAACATGATCTTTTCCATGGTATCTTTCTGGTATGGACAGACGATCAAGATCACTTGTGAGATGATCTGTTGCTCCGGTGTCAATGTACCAACTTGGGTCATTATTATAACTTCCAAAAGTGGCACTGTTTCCACTACGATTATCTTCAGCTTGATAAGCATGGTTGAATCGATTTCTACAATTCAATGTCGTATGACCCGGAATGGCACACGCTTGACAACGTGGACCCCCACCATTGTATCTACCATGGCCACGCCCCCGACCACGGTTACTACCACGGTAATTGCTTCGTTTATAATTGTTGTTGGAAGCATGGTACCCGTTACCGTTGTTATTCTTGCGAAAGCTGCTCAAGTCTTGCTTAGTGACGTTGTTGGCAATGGACGTAAAATCTGTTGACACATTCATTGCCGTGGTTTGAGCTTCATGGGCGATTAAATAAGAATAGAACTCCGGTAATTTCACCTCCTGATGATTACTAAGGACAGTGATGGTTGTGAAGAGGTCTTCATGGCCCAGACCTAAGCCGACTAAGATGTAGCTAATAACTTCTTCATCGGTCATAGGGTGACCGATATTTGCCATGGTATCAGCAAGACCCGTCATCTTCTGGTAATATTCGGACACACTCATGTCACCTTCTTCATATTTGAGAGCTGCGTGCGGATCTGAATGGAGTTCCCCCTGTGTTGAGCCGAGAACATTATGTGCAGAGATGTCCATAACTGTTTTGATGTGTCTGTGCAGCGGGTTAGTTGAGATAAGACATCTTCAGTCATTGATGATAATAAACCACCAAGTACAACTTGATCCTGTGTAACCCACTCTTCATACTCAGGATTATTTTCCTGTTTTGCTGCATCACTGGTACCAACTGTGATCTTAGCTGCTGGTACAGTTCCATCAAGAAACCCAAAAAGTTGAACACCCCGTAGGATAGGGATGACTTGTGCTTTCCAAAGCAGGAAATTGGTGCGAGTTAACTTACAGGTTATGGCAGTAGCAATCTTAGAAGAGTTGATGAAGGGAGGAGCCATTGATGAAGGCGATAAAAAATAAACTTTATCAGGGGCTGATGGTAACAGGGGAGAAGGAGGAAGCGAAACCCTAGAGATCTTGGCTCTGATGGCAAGTAAAACAATAATAAGATTAATTTGCCTTAGAATTCACGCAGGGATATATTCCATATATATATAACAGATACAAGAGATAAATCCAATAGTTTAGGACCTTTATCTATACAACAAACTAATAGATAATTACAAATTAATGTTATCCAGATTTCTCTTGCTTCTTAGGATCGTCCCCCTGTTTATATATATATATATATATATATATATATATATATATATATATATATATATATATATATATATATATATATATATATAAAAGAAATTGTTAATGTGAAAAAAAAAAGTAATTTGGTGTTTTTTTATGAAGCAAGGACCTGTAGTGTAATATTCAGAAACCACATAATGCAACCTATCAATTTTTAAACTTAAAACAAAAACTACGAATTTAACCAAAACATGGACAATTTTTGTAATTTAGTCTTGTTTCTATTATTCATTATTTTTTTATACAGTATAAAACCGACATTAAACCACAATTATTATTATACTGAAAGTATTAAATCTAATAAAAATAAGTTTTTTCTATGGTTCGTTTTATATGTATGATTTTTGTATGTTTAGAAAGAAAATTGTGCAATAAAAATATAAAATCACAGTAGAGAGAGATAAGACGAGACAAGGAAAAGTGGAACGGAGAATACACCAAAAAAATGAAAAAAACAAGAAAGACTAGTTGTTCTTCCCGGAGGCAAGGTCAAGTTTACATGATCTAGGTGCTAAGATAAAGAATTTGAATGTTAGAAGTGAATATGTTGGAAATTACGAGGTTGGAAGAAAACACATCATGAAATTGCATAAAACAATAAAAAATGTTTGCATTGTCCTAAATACTTGGAAAGGAAGCAACCAATCAATCCCAATGATATATAATTAGGCACACATAGCAACAAAGGCAACCAATGTGGCTGATGTCATTTAAACTATCTCACATCTTTGTATCAAATCTGATGTACCTTTGTCAATAAAATTGCCGACAGCCAAACTCTCTCTTTGAATCAAATTTGATGTTTGTTTTTTAATAAAATTGCCGTTCATATGTTTTTTTTCAAATTAAATGCAAGTATTTGATAAATATATTTAAAAAAATAAAAAAACAAATTTCTTTTCAAAATAAGGATTTTCTAACATGCTATAAGCGCAAATATAATAAACATTAATTGAAATATTAATTTTAAGGAATATTATCGTAATTAAATATGATGAATATTAATTATAAATAATATTCTTTATAATCAATGTATTTTACATTTAATTATGATAATATTACATATATTTAATGTTTATCATATTTGATTATGTTAGTATTTTTTTATAATTAATACTTCGATTAATGTTTCTTATATGAGTGCTTAGGGTTAATATTAGAAAATCCCTTCAAAATAATGTTCAACGTAGATTTTTTTATAAGAAAATATGTAGTTGCTATAAATAAAACATATATACATACGGAAAGTCTACAAAATCAGAAGCAAAATATTGAGAATCTAAATCAATACATGGTTACAAATCGAATGAATTTATATCCGTGTGTAACGCGCGTGCTTTCAAAATATGCAAAGATACGCATAATTTATTACCATTACATTTTCTTGTAATTAAGAAGTAGCACCAAAGCTGTATTTCCTCTAGTGTTCGTTCCTATATAATAGATGTAAGGACCTCTGCTTCATCACTCCACCAAGTCTCTTTGTCTCCTCTCAAAATGTCTACTTCAGCAGCTATTTACAGTACTATACCTTCAGCTTCATCTGTGCTCAGCTTAGAGCTCTTCCTTTGTACTATTGTTTTTGTCTCCATCTTTGCGTTCGTCCTTGCTCCAGGTGGCCTAGCATGGTCTCTCTCAAAACCCCGATCCAAAACAGTCATTCCTGGACCGACTGGGTTCCCCATTTTAGGCCTTGTGTTTGCCTTTACATCATCTCTAACACATAGAACCCTTGCCGAGCTCTCAAAGGCCTTTAATGCCAGACCTCTAATGGCTTTTTCTGTCGGCTTCACACGTTTCATCATATCAAGCCACCCTGAAACTGCCAAAGAAATACTTTCAAGTTCTGCTTTTGCCGACAGGCCAGTGAAGGAGTCTGCTTATGAGCTTTTGTTCCACCGTGCCATGGGTTTTGCTCCATATGGTGATTACTGGAGGAACCTCAGGAGAATCTCTGCCACCCATTTGTTTAGCCCCAAAAGGGTATCTGGGTTCGGGGTATTCAGAGAGAAGATAGGATTGAAAATGGTGGATCAAGTTTCATCTTCCATGCAACACGAAGGAATCGTTGAGGTTAAAAAGATCCTTCATTTTGCTTCCTTGAACAACGTCATGATGTCCGTATTCGGAAAATCCTATGACGACTTCCATGTTGGTGATGGATATGTTCTGGAGAAGCTAGTCAGCGAAGGATATGAGCTTCTCGGAATCTTCAACTGGAGTGACCATTTCCCAGTTGTAAGCTGGTTTGACTTCCAAGGGGTGAGGAAGAGGTGCAGAGATTTGGTGTCCGAGGTTAATGTTTTTGTTGACAAGATAATTGTAGAACACAGAGAGAAACGATCGGAGAATACAAGAGAAGAAGCTGAAGTTTCTGATGGCGACTTTGTTGATGTTTTGCTTGATTTGGAATCTGAAAACAAGTTCAATGATGCTGACATGATAGCCGTTCTTTGGGTAAATATCTCAATTTTTAGTTGCCTTGTTTATATATATGTTGCTCCACACATGGGAGCAATTAGATTAATGTTTCCTTAGCTCATCATTTGAAGCATTCTTTATTTCTTAACAGGAAATGATTTTTAGGGGAACAGACACAGTGGCCATCCTTCTGGAGTGGATTCTTGCAAGGATGGTGTTGCACCAGGACATTCAATCCAAGGCGCAATCTGAGATAGATAATGTTGTTGGGCATGGTCGAGCAGTTGCAGATTCCGATCTGCCTAATCTTCCTTATCTCCAAGCAATTGTGAAGGAAACCTTGCGTGTTCACCCTCCTGGCCCTCTTCTTTCATGGGCTCGTCTTGCAATCCATGACACTCAGGTTGGAGCACACATGGTTCCAGCGGGGACGACAGCCATGGTGAACATGTGGGCCATAACCCATGATGAACGGGTCTGGTCTGAACCTGAAATGTTTAAACCCGAGAGGTTCATGGAGGAGGATGTTGCGATAATGGGTTCTGATCTAAGGTTGGCTCCTTTTGGTGGTGGCAGAAGGGTTTGCCCAGGGAAAGTAATGGGTTTGGCTACTGTTGAGCTTTGGTTGGCTCAGTTGCTGCAGAACTTCAAATGGGTTGCACCGACTTCTGGTTCTGTTGATTTGTCCGAGTGTTTGAAACTGTCTTTGGAGATGAAGAAGCCTTTGGTGTGCAAGGTCGAGGCTAGGGTTTTTTGATACTGAAAAAGCATTTTATAGCTTCATTTCTTTTTTCTAATAACTGGGTTTTTTGTTTTGATATTTTTCGGCATATGATGTATGCCTTGATCATGTATCTATCTATCAAGATTGTTCACTTTTTCATGATCTATTCAATAAAACGTGGAAGTTTACTTTTGTGAAAGCACAGAGTATACATTAACCTACTATGTAATCCCAAATTCTCAATTGAGCATCAATAATCAGCATCAGATCAATGCATATACAAATTAGGAAAATGAAATTTAAAAACATCATTAGAGAGAACTGCAAACAAATTTAGTGGGCAAGAACTATCATACGTTCCAATATAGATGCACACAAATATCTATTCGCACAAAATAGTTGACATCAAAATCATGCATGAACTTGTGATAACAAAACCTTAATTGACACGATCTATCAACAAATGAAAAGCTGTAAGAACCAAAACAAAGAAGCTGCCATGGCTGAAATTATGATTGATTTAGTGCTAGCATAGTTTGGCAGGGAAGGGTATGCCTCAGGAGGTGGAAGCATGCATTCTTCCCCATTAAAGTAGACTTTACGAGGGAAAGCCCATCCCTGCTTGAATGTAAAGGTGTTCTTGTCCTTCTGCATAAGAACTTCTGATTGCACATTTCCAAAGGGCCCAGCTTCCATTAACAAATCATTATAGAACTTCATTCCATAAAACATCCCAGTGTCATCTGCACAACAGAAAAAAGGTTCAGTCTTTCAGCAAACTTCAGTTCATATTAATTAAAGACGTTTGCAAAGAATACATTGACTCACTTATGGATCGATAGGGAACAAGAGGCTTATAATCGAAGCTAAAAACTTGGGTAACATTGTTGAGATTTGGGTGTTGTGCCACAAGAGTCCACTGTGTATAGTTGAGTCTGTAATTGAAGTTGGTGACAGCCATCTTTACACGCCAATAGTCTTTGTAGTTTTGTTTCACATGCCAATGCACCCGTATGGGGCACATATGACGAGTGCATTGTAGCAGTGGCTCATTATCTTTTCTGGGAGTGTTTATACCCACTGTGCTCAGCCTCTTTGAATCACTCCTATACATTTCAAAACAATTTGCAATCGTTATCGATCAATCATTAGCATTTGTTTCAGTAGCAATGTTTGTACATATATGATGCATTTCATATATAAGAAACTCTTACTTGATACACCTGTCTTTATTATGGCAACCACAGGAACAAGCTGGGCAAGGAGTGATGGTTTGATTGTAGAATGAAGAAAAGGACACGCAACAGCGTGGATGCCTGGATACCAAAAACTGCGAGTACGTGCATGTCACATTCCATGTCACTGCATCGATCCGGATAATCAAGCATTAATTTTAGGCGTAAAGAATTAATTATTTAAAAGTGGGTTAATTATACAACTTTTAATTAACAGGAAAACATAGATATATTTACTTAATGCTTGAGTCTTTCGCCTACGATCAGGAGTAAGATAGACTGTGGAGGGGACAATTGTTGCTGGGCCACAAGTGTAGCCAGGACCAGGAGCGAGCAAAGTGAAGTTCTTGGGCAGTTTTACAGTTTTATTGGAAGTGCCAGCGAGGCCGACACTGACTTGAAAAGCGGAAACAGCAGCAGAGGGATCTTGGCCCCATGATGACACCACTCCGCCTTTACAGCAATTGGATATCTGTTGATTGTAAGGAACTCCAGGGAGCAAATCCACAACCACGGGGTTTCTCTTGCAACAATGTGGCATGTTTCCTCCTTTGAACTTTGAACAATCTCCTTGTTCAGTGGTTTGGGCTCCCACCATTGACCAAATCACTTCTTTCTTAGCCCAATTCCATCCCAGGGTCCAACCAGGACTCATGATATGCCTATACATTTGAAAGTTGTTCATTGTCACTGTTGCCTGCATGCAACATGCAACATATACATATAGTTTATATTTTATTACACTCGTTGTCGAATCTCATTTTTAATCTTGATGACAATTAAGAAAACGATAAGCTCACCACATAACCATCTGGGGTCCAAGAGATCACATCCCATTTGATTGTTATATTTCCAAAAGGATCCAGAGGATCAAATGCCACTGAAATTACATTACGAAGTTGTTATAAGTACTAAATATATACCAGCTTACACTATTGCAGCAAACATATTAATCACTTTACCATACTTGATCTCTGAGAAAAAACCAAAAGAAGAACAGGCCATATGCTCAGATTTAGAACAGAAAAGGGGTAACATTGGTTCTGCCACAACTGATATGCAGACTTGAAAACCATTTCCCTGACACTTAAACCTGCTTCTTGGATACTTCTATAATTAACGCAGCATGCAACAGAAGAATCTCCTTTGGTGAATTAAAAGGGCGAAGAATAAGGTAAAGAATATGAAAGATAGCTTACCTAATGGTGGTTGCATGTCTCTTGAGATTTTCAAGATTCACCCTTAGCTTTTTTAATTAACCAGATGAGTTTGTAGTTTGCTCAGAAATCAAGCAAGAGTTGTGATGGTTAAGTTACACTGGCAGTGTTTTAGAGTGATGGCAATTGGCAAGTCATTATCTCCATTTCATATATGTAGTATAATGATCTGACTTTTTACCCATAAAACCATTCCCTACCGAGAAGGACTAAACTCCTCTTACCAATAATGTTTGGAAACTAATTAATCCAAGCCTTACATTTTCTTAAATTATTGACCAATGGCTATAAATCTACCCTAATAAATGAAAATGACTTTGCCACATGTCCCCTTCTTATTCATTTGGACACATGACATTTTCTAGAAATTTTAAATTTTTCTATTTTCCACTTGTCATTTTATTGTATTTTTGATTTTATTAAATTAAAATCCACATTTAATATATAAGGTAATATATATGTAAGGTATTTATTAGAAAATGGTTTATATATGTAATGTATCTAATGCATTAAAGTCACATTAATTTTAATAATTCAAAAAATTTCTTATTTTTCTTATAAATTTAAAGTTTTCAAATTGTTAAAATTTTATATTTAATTTTTTTTAAATAAACCCATGTAATACATGTGTCTCACACCTAGTATAACAATTGCATGATGGTAAATATCTGGAAATTACTATGATCTAACTCTCATTTTCACCACCAAACTTTAAAAACTCCAACCTTCTTCCAGTTCCTACTTTATTAGCTTATTTTTTGTATTTATTTTAGCATTTTGAATATTCTTTTGTATTAAATCATTAGATTTATTGTTTTGAATACTTTTACTCATTTAAGCTAGTTTTGTGTATATTTTTCCGGGTGATATAAATAGATTTTCGGATATTTGAGAGAGTTTCTTCAGACGGAGGGAAACCCATTGATCTGAAAATTTACGGGCGTTTTCCCAACTCGTTAATCTTCGATCCGACTTAAACTGAGTGGATTCGGATGACATTTGGTCTGGTTTTTAGTCTCGCTAACAATAGTACAGTTTGCTGCCAGCATCATATTTGTCAGCCCAATTTGATAATTAATTTGAAAGCCCACAAGAGTTAAAATGACAGCCCATTTAGGAATTAATCAGCAACCCACGATAACAATATTTAAATGGGCTAATCATCTTGCTTGGAGTTTATGGGAAACGTGGCTAACAAAAAAAAAAAAAAAGAAAAAGGCAGTGCACATGAAGTAATTCACAATCCAATTGAATAAAGTTGTTGGAAAAAAACGCAGCATATATGTATACAACACAAGATTAGAGCATTTCAATTTTTGGAAGCAGAAGTCAAGAGAGAAGAGGGGGGCCTCATTCTTGGGGTGTTATTCCTTTCTTTTCCATCTTATTTATTTATTGGAAGAGAAAACATCATAAATGGTCCCTATGCTTTCTATAAATTTCACATATCGCTCTTAAGTTCGAAAAACCTCATATATGGTCCCTATGTTTTCAAAACTTTTGATGTTATGTCCTTATTGTTCATTCCGCCATCTTTTGTCTGTTAAATCTTATTTTAATAAAAAAATAAAAGTGTAACTTCGTCTTTTCACCTGTAACCTCTAATTAAATGAGGGAAACCATTATGCCACTCTATCTTCTTCACGTCAACTCCCAGATTCGTCCATCTCCCAAGAAAACATTAAGCTTATTCTACATCCAACTATTTGAATACAAGAACAAAAATTGGGTTTTAGGGTTTAATTAGAATGATTCGAGAATGGTTTTCTCAACATGGAGTCTGTGTGAAAAATAGTCGAGCTTGAAGGAGTTGCGAACGATATACAATATGATTCTTTAAATTTTTTTTCTTGAATGTGTTCATGAAGAGAAATCAACATCTTTACCCTGTTTATTTTTGTGTTTGCAAAATGATATGTCAACTATTTCACGTTGAAGCTATACTATAGTAGTATCTTCACCAGGCCACTTGAAAGGTAATACATCTGGAAGGAAATACATTGACAGTATTGTATCATACTTAGATCGTGTTGACATTTCAGTCCATGAACTTGATGACATGGTTTGAGAATTAGGGTACAAAATTGAACAAACCTATTACTACTATTTCTATATCTTGCATACCCCCTTAGACTATGGCTTATTGCCTTTAGGTAATGACCAAGACGTAATTAATATGGTTTTGTATGTCCCTAAACGCAGACTTATAAGGGTGTATATTGAAAATGGTCAAACTAGGGTACCTACTTATTTTAAGTCTCCTTCCAAAGTTGTTATTGAAGAATTGGAACCTGAGAGTGTCACCAGAAATGAATAGAAAAAAACCTTGTATAAGAGAAGTAGGATCATCTAGTAGAAAACTTGATTTAAACCACCCTGTCAACTATGTTGTTGAACAATCACATGTAATAGATATGGATGAAGGGCATGATCATTCCAAGACATATGTAATATCATAGGTTATCCAACAAAGTAATGTCACTAATGTGAATGAATGTGTGACCATGGGTTCATAAAAAAGGGATTAGTCATTGAAGTTTAAATTAAAACTCAAGAAGAAGTATGTAAGGGTAATTTAGTCAATCATGAAGTTGAGTCTGGAGAACCAATGGAAAGTTACCATGTTGATTGTAACTTCCAAGATGTAGAGGAACCAAGTTGTCATGTTGATGGTAGAGTCTATAATGTAAGAGTTGATGAAGTCCAACAATT
Organism: Lactuca sativa; assembly: GCF_002870075.4. NCBI lineage: Eukaryota > Viridiplantae > Streptophyta > Magnoliopsida > Asterales > Asteraceae > Lactuca > Lactuca sativa. Next base: position 17,671,229 of record NC_056623.2, read on the forward strand.
TATAGAGGTTTATTCGGTTTTTGTTGAATATGATGTTATGTAAAATGAAGCAAATGGTTGTAAAAATCAAGAAAAAATGGATGTTCTAGAGGTAATGGTAAGTGATGATAATAGAGATGCTTTCTATAGTAAGAGTGGGGATGGTTTTGATAACAGTAGATATGATTTTGATGATAGTGACTATAATGTAGAGGAGTCTAACATATAATTTGATGTGGATGTAGACATAAGTGAATTCCATAGTGCTGTGGATGTAGATGAACATGGAATTTTAAACAAGCATACCAAAACAGCAGGGAATGACATAGTTGATGAAGAGTTGGAAGTTATTGATACTGATGATTATCAGTTTAAAGGATTTCATGAAGATGATAGGAATAGAATGCTTAAAGAGTTGAGTAGGTCAACTACATGCTCACATGTGGAGGTTTATTTAAAACCATTTAGGGTAGGTCTGACCTTCAAAACAAAGGCGGAAGTTAAAAATTACAAGAATTCACATGTTGTAAAAACAATGAGGTCCCTTTACTAAGCAAAACATAATAAAATCAGGATAATGGTGAAATGTGAAGGTGTTGTAGGGAAATCTATTGAATCGGTTGAATGTGGCTGGCCATTAACTAGAAGTTAGATAAAGTGTAAGGGAAAACATGTAATTAGTAATAAAAGAGTATGTCCTTGGGCAGTCTAAATCTCAAGGCCCAATGAAAATCAGGATTGGATGGTGAAAACAGAACAAGATGAACATAAATGTTTGCAAACAAGGGAAATTAAATCTTGCATAACCAAATATTTAGCAAACACAATTCTTCAGCAAATCTAAAGTAACCTTAGAATTCCAATCAAATCTTTACACAAGGAGTTGTGTAAGAAATTGGAGCTCGGAATGACAATTCAAAAGGTTGTTAGGGCAAAGACAATTGTTGACCGTATCGTTAGTAGGGACTACCAAGTACAATATGGGCATCTAAGGGATTATGTTTTGGAACTACAAAACACTAGTCCTGGTACTACAGTTAGGATAGATGTGTATCCTGAAACATGATTATCTAGTACCACAAGAACTTTTAGAAGAATATATATCTTTTCGGGTGCATTGAAATTGGGATTTAAATCTGGGTTAAGGGATTTCCTTGAAGTGGATGGTACATTCTTGAAAGGCCTGTATCTTGGGCAAGTACTAACTGTTGTGGGTCTCGACTAAAATAATGGAATCTACCCTGTAGCATATGCAGTGGTAAAGGCAAAAATAACTAGTTCTTGGAACTGTTAGGAGAAGACTTGGATCTGGGAGCAAATTCAAAATTTACCTTCATTTCTGATAGACAAAAGGTATGTATCACTTCATTATTTTTCATGTTAGTGTATGTGACATCCCCAACTTTCACGGCCATAAAATCCGATCTAATTATGCTTATTTCATGTCCGAGTATCCTTTTTAAAGAATTATAATGTAGAATTTGTTCCTAATAACGTGATAATTTTATTACCAAACACTTTCGAAGAAATGTGTTTCATTAATAACTTTCGGGATGTCATCGTCAATACAGAAACATAAGCATAACAAAAATAATACATTCCTTACATTAACTTATACTAATGGACTAACAGTCCTTGAATCTCTCAACATAATGTACCTTCAAACCATTACCTATGATACAAAGAAACTGAGTGGGTCAGGCTTGGGAACCTAGTGAGCATATAGGATTTTCAACCCACAACATTGTAATTATATATTTTCATAATTATTCCCTGATTATCCATTCCCGTTATTCTTACTCTCAAGTTCCTAATGCTAATCCTAAGAGACCTACTCTAAAGGATCTCTGTGAGTAGACAATACCGCTTTTAGGAATCCATACAATTACGTGTCAACAAGGCAACCCTGAGAGGGATAGAGTACCTGAACGAACAAATTTCCTTTTTCCTGAAAAGTATGGTCATTAACACCCCCAAATGGTGTTCCACCAGACTACTTAGAATAGTCAATGGTCGTCATTTATACTCTATTAGATGACTGGTCATGATAATACAATGTGTGGCCTCTCACCATTATTTTATTTTCCCAAAAACCCGTTACTACCCAATACGAATATGTAGACATTGACTCATTATCAGCAGGAGTATGGACGGGGTTCCATGACTCATCAGTAGCAGGACAAGGGCGAGGCCCAGTGACAGGCGAGGCCTTAGGACAAGATCCGTTAGTATGTGTTTAGCTTATGCGATGTGATATGTTTATGTGCTATTATATGTTAGTGGGCGAGGCCCTGTGACAGGCGAGGCCTAAGTGAAACAGATATGTATCCGAGCAGGGCTCGAAGCCAGGCGGGGCCGTTGTAGCGAGCGAGGCCCGAGGTAGGGGCGAGGCCCAGGATAGCAGGCGTGGCCCAGTATGTGCAGTATGTGGTTATGCATGGTATGTGGTAGGGTGGGGAACTCACTAAGCTTCGTTCTTACGGTTTTCAATTTTGGTTTCAGGTACTTCCGGTAGCGGAGGGAAGAGCTCGGGGTGATCGCATGGCACACACCATAGATTAGACAGCCTGGGAATGTTTACTCTGATAACGAACATGTGTTTTGGAAATTAATACTCTGTTTATGTTTTGGATTGATGACTTTGCTTAAAGTGATGTTTTATTAAAAGAAATTTTTAGTCTTGAATTTTTGGACGTTACAAGTTGGTATCAGAGCCTTGGTTTGAGGGATTCGGGCATACTCTCGGGTGTGCCTGAACCCAAACTAAGGGGTCGGATAAAAAGTTTTCAAAAATGAAAAGACAGTTTTGTAAAAAGGAAGTTTTTAGAATGAAACAGTTTTAGAAAAGCAAAAAGAACTCAGAAAGAAAAGAATTTTGAAAGGAGAAAAAGGGTGTGGTGCATGCAATCAGCCGAGCTCAAGTAAGTACCCCAAAATACCCATACAAGTTATGTTATGATTATCAGTTAGTAGAACAACATGCTAGATTAGGACTGATGAGATTATAATTTAATCTAGAAGATCGATTAGATCTCAAACAGGTAAATAAATATTAAACAGCAAGAACGAACGCAAAATAAAGAACAACTCAAGAATGAATCAAACAAGTCGAATGATTATAAAATAACCCTCAGAAGAGCTCGATCAAGAACATCAACTGTAGAGGGTTGGAGGTTTACAAGAACGATGAAAGAAATCTGTAATACTATCGTAATAATCGTTAACCTAATATGCATGCAAGCATATCTTTATATAGTAAACCTAGCAAGCTCACGGTTGGACATACCCAAAACCGGAGCACAAAATAAATGGACTAACAGCCGAGCCCAATGACACAATACTTAAGCGAATCTTCAACCCAACAATCTCCCCCTTTGCGTCAATTGGAGCGAGATCTTCACTTGTTACTTGGGCCAGCAGCAGCACCAGGTACCTTCTTCTTCACAGTCTGAAACAGACGAGAGATAAGAGCAAGGATCGTCTGTCTAAACCTGATGTACCATTGGATCATGTCATTGAAGTATTTGATATCGTCTGCTGCATTCTCTTTACACCTTCGGATGATTGACAGAACATGCTCAAGACAAGCATTGGTGTAAAGATGTTTATCCGCCAAAGCAAAGAGGCATTTCTGTCCTTCTGCTCTAGTGAACATGACCGAATTACGTCTCGGGTCGATCTTGCCCATCTTCATTTGATTGAGATCACTGGACGATCCCATAGGAGCTATCTTCGGTTTCTTCTTGAAAACGGTGGCTATCTCCTGGTCCATCAGGGCGACCTCCATGATGTAACAAACAATCATCCTTTTGAGATGGTCTATAATTGGACCATATTCGGCTTCATTCGTCAAAAGGATGTTGTGCAAAACGATCCAATCATGAGGGTTTAGGTTCGGTAGATCTGCTAAAGATATCAGATGCTCGGTTCTAGCAGACCCTCTTATCACCCTGAACCGAACGTTGATGAATCTCCCTTCGGTATAAGGCTTTAAGACCCGAACATTCACGATCTTCTGAGCGCTCCATGTTTGGTACTGTGGTTGAGCGGCCTTCAGATAGAACTCGATAAGCTCCCTATCGACCTCAGGATTCGGATGAGGGACTTCATAAATGTTGGAGAAGGCGTGGAAGATAAATGCCTTTCGAGTCAACGGCATATCGAACTGCGAATCGACAGAATTATTGCAGTCGAATGATATCACCGGTTCGAGCCATATGATGCTAGGAGTATCTATGGCCTCCTTTATCATTCTCTCCCGAGTCCAAGCAGGGAAAAGAGTCTTCCTGCTCTCGAGGAGATCGTGTGCTTCTTTCTGCTTGCGTTCGGCTTCTTCAGCTTCGCGCGCCACATGAACATTGTCATTTTCCACATTGCAACTGTTTTTGCGTTTAAGCAAGTCAGCAATGGTTTCCTTATCATCTTCATCTTCTTCCTCAGCTATGTTTTTCCCTTTATCCTTCACACCCGAACCCGAAGTTTGACCAGTCGGAGGTGGTTCGGTTGTGTGAGCAGCTGTTGAGGAAGGAGGAGGTTTCGATCCGGACTTCCCTTCTCCCCCTTGTTTCAGATTGGACACGAAACTAGGTAAGCCTTCGATTTTGCTGAGAAGGTCCATGGCAGGAGTAAGTTTTTCAGCAAGGGTTCGCCTCACCGAATGATTGAGAATCGGATCGTGTGCTTCCAGGATGTTGGATAGGGCAGCGTGTACATCCGAAACACAAGCTTTTATAACCTCCCGTTCGGATCGAAGAGCTTCAATCTGTTGCTGATAGTTTGAAAGCTGAGTGCTCTTGACCTTGAGGGCGGTGGTTTTACTTGCCAGAACGTCCATTAACGAGTTTTCGGCAGCGAGATCCTCTTGCAGTTTAGCGAGGCGCTCATCAATGGAGGCACGAAGGGCCGAGTTGTCGTCGCTTATGGATTGGCGAAGGTTAGCGAACGACTGTAACTCCGTCGAGACCAACGTGGCCAATTGTTGAACGATTGGTTCCAACGTTGTCTTTGTAGAATCAGCGCTCTCCTGTAAGGACTTCAACATGGAAGAAGCGTCAGTGAATAGTTTATCGACTTTTGCGGTCGCAGCCTCACATGCTTTTGTTGAGGCGTCTATGGCGGCAGTGGCTGAAGCAACATAATCATGCTGAGCCCTGGAGAAGGCATCAACAATCTTCTGAAGAGTGGCTTCAGAGAGAGAGGACTGAGTGTTGGTGTGGTCTGTTGAACAAGTAGGTAGGAATTAATTTTAAATTGGCTTGGAAAATGTAAAATCTCAAAAAAAAAATTAAAAACTGGATCCCAAGGGAAGAAATGTTATGGTGTTTAACGATTTCATAGGAATCACACAAAAATAAAAATTTGAGATTTCAGTAAGATACATCCATCAATTCGTTGGTGAAAACTTGAGCAAATTTATTGTTCACCGTCAATTCAGATTTGGTGTTGAATGTTGGGTTTCACTCAGCTCGTAGTGGCACGAAACTGAGATCATAAACACAGTTGTTGTGTAACCATAAACTTCAGTGGTAATTTCTGAGAGTCTCAAGGGTTACGTTGATGAAACGAATGTAATGGAGAAATGTAATGGAGATGGTGTAAGAAAGCAAAGTACCTCTGCTGCGAAAATAAGGACCAAGCAGAAAACTCTTATCTCATGTGAGAAGAGAGTGAGGTAGCTCACGATTAGAATAAATGTGATAGCCTAATTGGGAAGACAAGGTTTGTTTATACCAAGTCATTAAGGCTATTATTCAAAATCTTATGAGGCTTGGGACACATACAACAGCATGCTTCTAGGGACACTTAAGTAATCCAACAATTTTATCCCCATAAACAAACGAACACACAAACAAAATTAAAAGAGAAAAATATTTTTGGAGTTTTTGATATATATAAAAAAATAAAAGAAAATAAAAAATGATAAAAAAAATAAGCAAGAAAAAAATAAGACTAGGAAAGAGTAAGTAAAAAAAAACTTTGGAAAAATTTGGATAACCGAACCCGAACGTTCGGTTGGTTTCGGTTGGGAAAAATTTGAAAAACCGAACCCGAGCGTTCGGTTGGTTTCGGTTCAAGAAAATTTTGGAAAACCGAACCCGAGCGTTCGGTTGGTTTCGGTTCAAGAAAATTTTGGAAAACCGAACCCAAGCGTTCGGTTGGTTTCGGTTAAAGAAAATTTTGAAAAACCGAACCCGAGCGTTCGGTTGGTTTCGGTTAAAGAAAATTTTGAAAAACCGAACCCGAACCTTCGGTAGGTTTCGGTTTTGGAAAATTTTGAGAAACCGAACCCGAACCCGAACCTTCGGTAGGTTTCGGTTTTGGAATATTTTAGAAAACCAATGAATTGAGACATGCAATCAGAATATACTTTTGACAATAAGATAAACAACTTTGTACAAGAAATATACAACCAAGAAAACTACCTTTGTGGTGATGAGCGAGTCAGATTATGTAACCGAACCTGAACGTTCGGTCAATTTCGCTTCTTACGTTTGAGGTTGAGAGGTAGTTTGAGGTACTGACTCTGATTCCATCATACCTAGCCCTTGTAAAATTCTGTTGAATGATGCTTCAGGAAGAGCTTTGGTAAAGACGTCAGCTAGTTGATCAGTGGTTCTTACAAAGTGTACTTCGACGTTTCCATCTTCCACATGATCTTTGATGAAGTGATACCTCAGTGCTATGTGTTTGGTTTTAGAGTGTTGCACTGGGTTATGACAGATCCTAATTGCACTTTCAGAGTCACAATATAGTGGGATCTTCTTCATATTGAGTCCATAGTCTCGAAGTTGACTCTGGATCCAAATTACTTGGGAGGTGCAGGATGCAACTGCTATGTATTCAGCTTCGGCAGTAGACAACGACACGCACGTTTGTTTCTTCGATTGCCAGCTAACCAACTTCCCGTCAAGGAATTGACAGCCGCCAGTGGTGCTTTTTCTGTCGAGTCCACATCCTCCAAGGTCTGCATCTGAGTAGGCTTGAACGAAGAAGCCTGAGTTGGAAGGATACCATAGACCTAAGGAGGCAGTTCGCTTGAGATAGCGTAAAATGTTCTTCACTGCAAGCATGTGAGGTTCGCATGGGTTTGCCTGAAATCTAGCACAATAACACACAGAAAACATGATGTCAGGCCTGCTAGCAGTAAGATACATTAGTGAACCTATCATTTGACGATAGAGCGTGATATCAACAGCCGGTTTGTCTAGGGATGGAGTTAGCTTGGTGCCGAATGCCATTGGGACTTTGACTTTGGAGTCTCCCATCATACCAAACTTTGCTAGGAGAGTCTTCGTGTAAGCTTCCTGATTGATAAAGATGCGTTCGGGTCCCTGTCTAATATTTAAACCAAGGAAAAAGTTAATAGGACCCATTGAGCTCATTTCAAATTTAGTCTCCATCAGCTTTCTGAATTCAGCTGTTAGGCTGGGATTCGTTGAGCCAAAGATGATATCATCGACGTAAATTTGAACGATCATAAGGTGGTTACCTTCCTTTTTGCGAAAGAAGGTTGGGTCAACCGAACCTTGTTTGAATTTGGACATCTTTAAGAATTTAGTTAGCGTTTCATACCAGGCTCTCGGAGCTTGTTTGAGTCCATACACAGCTTTATCCAGAATGTAGCAATGATTTGGATATTTTTCGTTCACGAACCCAGGAGGTTGCTCCACAAACACTGTTTCTTCTAGTTCTCCATTAAGAAATGCACACTTGACGTCCATTTGGAAAACCTCAAAGTTTTTGTGGGCAACATAGGCTAGAAATATTCTCACAGATTCCAGCCTAGCTACAGGAGCGAAAGTCTCTTCATAATCAATCCCTTCCTCCTGACAATATCCTTTTACAACCAGACGAGTTTTGTTCCTAATCACGTTCCCTTCCTTGTCCATTTTATTCCTAAAGACCCATTTGAGACCAACACCCGAGACATCTGGAGGAGTTGGAATGAGGCGCTAGACTTTGTTCCTTTCAAATTCGTTCAGTTCGTCTTGCATTGCTTGAACCCAATCGGAGTGATCGAGAGCAGTGTTAACTGTCTTCGGTTCAACTTTTGATACGAATGAGTTAAACATGCAAAACTCAACTTTGGAAAATAAGGATGTCTGTTTTGCCTTCAGTTGTGATCGGGTCAGAACCTTTTCGGAGACATCACCAACCACTTGAGAGATAGGATGATCTCTGGTCCATTTGGTAAGGGGAGGGTAGTTTGGATCAAAGGTGGGGTCCAGTTCAGCATTGATCATTTCTTCTGGCTCGGATTGGATTTCGTAGTCGAGTGACATATCAGCTTGCTCCCCCTCGATAGATGAGCTTTCTGGAATGCTTTGAGAAACTTGAGGCTCAGAGGTTTCTTGTGGTGCTTGGGATTCAGGCGTTGATGCACCTTCGGATGGTGAAGCACTTTCGGTTGAAGAAGTACTTTCGGTTGCAGTTGGACTTTCAGGAGCAGTTGGAGAGCTTGGCTCCCCCTCCACATGTGAGCTTGGCTCCCACTCGACTGAAGCATTGTTGGATGGAGGTTCATCATAATTCTATCCTCCTTCGTTCATTCTCCTGGCAGCTTCTTCGATAATTTGCTTCATATGATCTATCTTGTTGTCTGCTGCGCCTGCTTCTGAGAGAGTAGCTTTCTCTGGTTCGTCAAATAGCTCCATAAACTTCTCGAATAGATTAGCGATCGAGATTGTGACTTGGCCAGTTTGAGGGAAGATTTCCCCAGCTGTGTCTTCTTTGGCCTATAGCTTTTTGACATAGCTATCGTCGAAAGTCACGTAATAAGTGTCTTCGATTTTTCTCGAACGCTTGTTTAGAACTCTGTATGCTTTGGAAGTGAGAGAATAGCCCAGAAAGATTCCCTCGTCGGCTTTGACATCGAACTTGTTGCGGTGTTCTTTAGAGTTAAAGATGAAACACCGTGAGCCGAACACGTGGAAAAATTTCACATTGGGCTTCCTGTTGTTGAGAATCTCATAAGGTGTGAGCGTTAATCGCTTGTTGAGATATGACCTGTTCTGTGTAAAACAAGCAGCAGAAATAGCATCAGCCCAAAAATAAAGAGGTAAGGAAGCGAAACTTAGCATTGTTCGGGCAGCTTCACACAAAGATCGGTTTCGTCTTTCGACAATTCCGTTCTGTTGAGGTGTGTAGGGAGCTGAGAAGTTGTGACTTATTCCCTTTTCTGCCAGAAATTCTTCAAATTCTTTGTTCTTGAATTCCAGACCATTGTCGCTCCTGATGTTACGAACGACCTTCTTGAGCTGTACTTCAATCTGCTTGATGAACACTTTAAGCTTATGAGTCGCTTCAGATTTGAGCTTGAGAAAGAACACCCATGTAAACCGCAAAAAGTCATCAACAATAACAAGAATATACTTGCTACCACCGATGCTTTCGATAGATGATGGACCACACAAATCGATATGAAGTAATTCGAGTGGTTCAACAACTTTTGTGTTAATTATAGATGGATGACTTTGACGACTCTGCTTCCCCATTTCGCATGCAGCAGCGGCAGTTGACAGTGGAAACTTTCCAGCTAGCGATTGATCCAGTTACCGGACACGTAGCCGGGGGCGAGTCAGAAAATCCAAGAATTCCATTTTCCTTCTTGTTCATCAATCGGAAATCAAGACAAACCGGGCACTACGGTGAGATGTCAGACTGTTCAACATGAGGGACATCTAAGTCCTCTAACACAGATAACATAAAGACCCATGAAGGGGGAACCATGCATTCCTCTCGGGCTGGGCTCTCGCGTGTCTGGGGTCCGATCAGATCAACCAGCGAGCAGCTACTGAATGTAAACAAAGTAAAGGGGATGGAGCTCATGTACCACAGAGTGGGAAAATGCTCCCCTCTTTCAAGAGACTGTTGTGGGTTATTGCCCATGCCTTTTTGTTTATAGAGATCGACTAGAAGAGAAAACCAAGCTAAGCTCAATCACAACCCACCGGCTCAAACAAAGGCTGGATCGGTTCACTGAACGCCAACAACCTATTGCTATTGACAAGAGTCGGTCAATGCCATTCAATGTCCAGCCAATAACCAATTGAGGAAGCAAGCCGAATCCTTATATACGAGAGACAAATGATCTCTGTCGAACTTGAGCAATGGAAGACCACGAACATGACCTCCAGTGACAAGTTTGTTGATATCTTTAAAGTTGAGATGAGAGAGTCTTCGGTGCCACAACCAGCTTTCGTCAGATTGTGCTTTTGATAACAAGCATATAGCTGGGTTTCCTTTGATGGGTTTGAGGTTTAGAGGAAACATTTCACCCTTACGCTCTGACTTGAGAATTACTTTCTTCGTCTTCTTCTCAATAATTTCATAACCTTCATCGTCGAATGAGACTTTGAGACCTGTACCTCCAACAAGCTGAGATACACTGATGAGGTTGTGTTGTAGTCCTTCCACGTATGCCACCTTCCTTATAGTAAAATCACCATTAGTAATCATTCTGTATCCCTTTATGGTGCCGAAGGAATTATTTCCAAACTTGACGTTGCCACCATTTGCAAGAGACCTGTATTCCCTGAGCTCTTCTTTCCTCCCTGTCATGTGACGCGAGCAGCCACTATCAATGTACCATTCTTCGTCAAACTGCTCGTCACTTATAACCTGCAAAAATTAAGCAGATTTAGGAACCCAAAGTTTCTTGGGTCCACGTGAGCCTTTCACAGGAACAGGAATAGTAAGAGAGATGTCAACAAGATATGTTCGTTTTATAAGTGTTGTTTCATCTTTCTTTTTGATGGTAAAGACTTTGATTTTATTAGGATTAGGTGCGTTCGGTTTAGATTCTGGTGTGGATGCAGAAACCTTCTGTTTGCCTTTTTGTTCAGCTGACGAATGAGATGTTTGAGAACGAACAGAATGAGCTTTTGAGTGAGATGGAGATGAATTGGAAGAATTAGGAGAATTAGATGAGTGAGAAGGAGTGGGCTTTGATTGAGATGACTTCTTGGCTGGCGACTCTAGGTGACCCTTTTGTTTTTGATCATTGGTGGGATTGACCTTAGAGTTTTGATCTCTTTTGGTTTCAGAACCGAACCTTTGCTTTCGGTTGGAATCGTTCTGTGAACTGAACCTTTGCTTTCGGTTGGAGTCATCCTCTGAACCGAACCTCTGCTTTCGGTTGGTATTATTTTCCGAACCGAACCTTGGCTTTCGGTTGTTGTGGCTCTCTTGCTTTTTAACAGGGTTATTCTCAACCTTTAGATTCTTGTCTTGATGTGAGAAATATGCATTCTGGGATTGCCAGAATTGTTTCCTTTCAGAGAGATTCTTCATGTATCTCTGGTTCCTTTCACGTTTCTGATTCCTCATCTGTTTCGGTTGATGATGGATATTGGCTTTCATTTTCGGTTTCTCTTTGGCTGGTTCACTTTGAACTGTGGAAGTTTCGCTTTGAACTGAGGAACTAGAGGGAACTTCTTCTTTTGCCGAGCTTCCATTATCTTGAGGAATGTCTTTCGTACCACTAGTACTTGGCACATCGAAATTATCTGGCTTGTTCAATGGTTCTGGTATGTATCTGCCTTTACTTATCCATGAGGTCCTTTCTGATAAGCCTACCGTTTCATCTGCATTATCGATTGGAGCTGACCAGAAGAACTCATCGCAGCCATCAGCATTGTCTTCGTTTACAATTGCTGTGAGTTCAGCGGTCTGATGTTCGGTTACTCCTGTGACCTTGTACACTTGATTCGGAGTGGTCCTAACCTTTTGATATACAACCGCTTTCTCTGCTAAGATCGGGGACTTTTGTTGGGACAATCGAGCGAACTCCACTAAATTTTTAGAAATTAGATTCTTGTGGTTTTCAGGTTCGCTTTTCACAAATTCTGAGCAATCAACCGTGTCCTCTACAGAAATTTCACTCATATTATCATCCTCATTAAGCTCAGATGCATTTTCAACATCAATTTTGTTTTCTGAGCTCAAGTTGGCATTTAAAGAGTCAAATTTTTGTATGGTTTCGGTTCTCAGTTTAAGTCTATCATTTTCATCCAAAAGGTTTTTGAGCATGTCCTTATGGTCCTTGGATTTAATGAAAGATTCAATTTTGTCCAGTCCATACATATAGGTCGGATTGACGTCATCAGATGATATCACACTCTCACAATTATAAGCTTCAGCATCAATTTCATCCTCCTTAAACTCAAGGAAGGGCAAAATCATGCGATGGATCTTTTGTCCTATTTCACAATCTAAGTGAAGCTGAGTAATATTAGTGTAAAGACGTTTTGCAATCAAACAAAAAACATTACGCTGTTTTAACAACTTTAAATTGTCTCTTTGTAAATAAATGTTTTCGTCTTTTATTTTAACTAATTCTGACTCCTTCAACTCAATCCACATGCGCCGCTCCTCACTCTTCGAAGACACCCTGCTTAATTGATCAGTTAGGTTAGAATTGGTGACTCGAGTTTGAGTTAAGCTACTATCTAGATGAGAGATTCGAGTATTAACACTTTTTAGTTCTTTTTCATATGAGCATTGTGGTACTTTAAATGAAACAAAAACCGATTGTACCTTCTTGATCAGTTCATCGAGCTCGTTGAACTGCACGCTGAGCGGTTTGGCCGTAAAGCACATATCCTGCTGCTCCTTCGGTTCATTGCTTCCACCATCAGTGTTGTATCCCCTCATCTGAGATACTTCAGACACCATCAAGCACCTGCCTCCACTGCTCTCCTCTTTAGCCACACAAGCCTTTCCATGAGAAGGCTTCCTCACTTCATCGTCTTCAGAGTCGGTTGACCAAACTTCCACGCCACCGAACTCGTCATCAGCAACCGAACCCTGCACAATTAGAGCATTCATGGAAGGGTTAGCGGTATATTTCTTCTTCCTCATCTCATCAAGCTTTTTCTGCAGCAAAGCTTGCTCATCCTTTTCCTCATCTTTTTCAGCCATCTTTTTGAGGACACAATCCTTAGCATAGTGGTTTTTCCCACCACAGTAGTAACAGCTTACTCCAGAATCACCATCTGCCTTCGGTCCCTTCTTGGACTCTTCAACCTTCGGTTCATTGTTAACCTTTTCTGAACTATAACTCCCCTGCCAGTTTCGGTTTTTGTTGCTGGGGAATCTCTTCTTAATGAACCTCTTGGGGTTAGACACCATCATAGCATAATCCTCAGACGTGAGGTCATACTCCTCCAAGTTGAGGTCTTCGTCCTCCATCACAGCTTTACTTTTTGACAGGAGGGCCAGCGAACCTAGGCTTGAGACAACATTCTTTTCCTGCAACACAATCTTCTCTTGGGACTTGAGAATACCCACCAGTTTCGCCAAAGAATATGATTTAAACTGCTCATGGGCTTTAACTGTAGACACCACTACTCTCCACTCTGACCTTAGACCATTTAAAAACGCAACCTTCTGCTCGATAAGCTTCCTTTCGATGTCATGTTTGATCATCTTGCTGAGAAGATGATTGAAGCGATCGAACGTTTGGGTCACAGTTTCTTCGGCTCCTTGCCTGAATTCTCCAAACTCAGATAAGAGCAAGGTTTGGATAGAGTGTTCAAGATCCTCGTCTGTAGAGTACAGTTCACGAAGTCTATCCCAAACTTCCTTTGCCGTCGTGCGTGAGCTTACTAACCTGAAGGTGTCGGACTGAAGGGCGAATCTGATCAATCGTAACGCCTTGATATTACACTGGAATTTGTCCTTTTCATCTTGCGCAATATCTTTAACATCCTTCAGTAGATCATTATACTCCTTTTGAGTTTTAATAATCCTCGACGTTGCAGAGTGAGAAAACGGTCCATTGATAATTGCTTCCCATATGAGGTATCCATTATCCTCAGATCCTATAACATAGTCTTCGAAGTGATGCGCCCAGACTTCATAAACATGGGTGTATAGGATGGGAATCTTCATGGTTGAACCAATGCTGTTGGAAATATTGATGGGATTCGATTGCGACTCGTCCATTATGATCGAATAACCTGTTCAAAGATCAGACTTGTAATAAATCAGATTAGGGCAAAACAATAAATATCAAGATACGTCAATAATGAGATGACGGCTCAATAAATATCAGTAATTGCGGAAAAACCCTAATTGAAACCTTTTCACAGAAAAGAGGTGTATCGATTACACAGCCTCCTGCTCTGATACCAATTGATGAGATTATAATTTAATCTAGAAGATCGATTAGATCTCAAACAGGTAAATAAATATTAAACATCAAGAACGAACGCAAAATAAAGAACAACTCAAGAATGAATCAAACAAGTCGAATGATTATAAAATAACCCTCATAAGAGCTCGATCAAGAACATCAACTGTAGAGGGTTGGAGGTTTACAAGAACGATGAAAGAAATCTGTAATACTATCGTAATAATCGTTAACCTAATATGCATGCAAGCATATCTTTATATAGTAAACCTAGCAAGCTCACGGTTGGACAGGCCTAAAACCGGAGCACAAAATAAATGGACTAACAGCCGAGCCCAATGACGCAATACTTAAGCGAATCTTCAACCCAACAAGGACTAAGGATCTAGGGAGGATGCCTTATGTGCCTGTTATATGTGCTTTGAACTGCATGATAGTGCTGATTAGACAATAGTAGGATAGCCTGTTTAGATTATGCCTGAGTTTATGAGTTTGTGTTGCATGCTAGTTTAGATTCTTGCTATGAGATTATGATTGATTGAGTATGTTATGGTTAGATTTTCCCTTGTCTGAATGCTGCTTGCTTTGTGCATTGTGGGATTCTGAGTGATGGGAGTTAGCCATTAGGTGAATACGTCACGTCACATGTGATCAGCTTTGAATAATCTCAGAGTGCTGGATTTGGCCCTATTGCACAGCTCTCGTTTGAGTCCAACCGTTGTAGGGACGAGTCTTTTACTCATAGGATTATCTGAGCCTTGTCACATGTGATGGTATCCAGGTAATGGCTAATTGGCATCGCAAGGAGACCTTCAGCAGCTGAGGACTGGTTTGAGTTGAGTCAGAGGTTTCCCTAGGTTGAGCCTAGGATGAGATAGTGCTGGGAGCAGTAGTAGTGGATAAGGGACCTGGTGGAGTTGAAGCAATTCCTGAGGAAAGTACGGATAGATGTTGAAGGTAGTATGGGCCCGTACTACTGAAAGCAGAGGATCCGTACTCGATTCGGGAAAGGCCGAGACAAGACCGGAAACCTGGTAGGGTGTGTTTGGGCTCGCATCAGTGATCAGTATTCTGATAGTGATTGTGGTATATTTTCAGCATGGTGATGTTGCGAGAGAGACCAGTGAGCGGACCAAGCGTCGGAGAGGGATCAGGCTCGGGTTCAGGAGCCGAGCAGCTCGAGGAGTGAATGAGGGAGTTGATATCAGCTGAGGTTACGCGTAGTATTCTAGATCAGACTCCTGTGATCTTTGGCACGGTCAAGGAGGGTATATTGGAGATTTTGGATGAGAGGCTGGGAGCCTTCCGTACGGAGAGGATGGCTTTGATGGGAGCGCATACCTTGAAATTTCGAGAGTTCAGGGCTTGTGGGGCACCAGATTATCATGGGGCTAGGGACCCCATCGCTAGCAGCAGATGGTTGGCTAATGTTGTCAACGCCTTCCGTACGAGCCGGTGTCCCGAGGGGGACAAGGTCAGACTCGCTTCCTGTCTTCTGAAGGACAGAGCGAGGGCTTGGTGAGAGGAGATTGGTCATGCTCTGGGGGATGATGCCGCGTTGGACGCGATAACTTGGAGCGATTTCTCGGCCAGGTTCAGGGCGGAGTTTTCGCTGATTATTGAGGTGTAGCAGTTGGCACGGGAGTTTTAGGATTTGACGCAGACCACTGAGATTGTGGCGGAGATCACCGCCAAGTTCAGGGAGAGGGCTCTTCTTGTACCGCAGTATGTCGCGGATGAGGAGATGAAGAAGGCCCGATACCATGAGATGTTGAGGGCTGACATCAGGGAGTTCGTGAGCAGGTCCGGCTGTAAGACGCTGGAAGAGATGATTTCTCGGGCCAGAGAGAGGGAAATTGATTTGGAGCAGATCCGGAAGAGGAAGCCAGATGAGGTTCAGGTAGTCGCGGGTTTGGGCAAAAGGCCCAAGGGTCGGATTCGAGATCGAGGGATTATCAGGACCGCAGCCGATGCGGGAAGTGTGGCAGGGCGCACGGGGGCGCGTGCAGGGGTGGTAGCGGCAGTGAGTCTGGCTGTTTCAAGTGTGGTCGGACTGGTCATTTCAGTAGGGATTGTACTGTTACCACTACTCAGGGATCCGACTTGATATGTTTTCACTGCAATCAGTGGGGCCACAAGAAGGCCCAGTGCCCTAGTTTGCTTCCGGCAGGACGGGTGATGACACCTGCCCCTGCAACTTTGAGGATCACGGACGGCCGTCAGGGTCGAGCAGAGGCGCCTGCGGTAGGAGGTAGGGCTTTTCAGATGACTACCTTGGAGGCGCGTGCAGCATCGGACGTTGCAGGTTGGCGATTTCCGTTTTCAGTTCTTTTAATTGTGCATGATTATATTGTTATGGTTCTGCATCATTATCGGTATGAGTATTTTATTTTTTGTGCGGCTTGATTGTGATCGAGTTATATGCCATCTGCATACCTTGGATATTTGAATGGTAGTTAGGGATGTGCCCTAATGGGGGAGGTTGCTTAGGATGCAGTAATTATAGCATGCGTTGGAGGGACTTGGTATGTCTCGCTAGTTTGGAGTCGTATATTTGTAGAAGCAGACTGGTTAGATCCCTAGCTATGGTAAGCTTGGGGTTCCTCAGCAGGTTGATTATGGAATGGTAGCGAGGATTGGGATTTCTTTTCGAGCATTGAGCAGCAAGGGTTAAGCAGGATCGAAGTGGGGGAGAATCTTCAGAGCGTGCAAAGGTAAGAGCACGCAGATCCAGAATGAGTGCGCAGCCCCCAAGAAGAAAAAGAAGTGGTACAACGTTTGATGGATTAAGGAGTTCAGGGTTAGGAGTTTGAGAAACTCCCCCTTAGCCAGTGCGTGTATTGGTGATGGTTAGTATGTGGTTGGGAATTCAGGTTGGAGGATCGTCTGTAGGACTCGAGTGAGTCAGAAGGAGGATCTTGAGATCTGATAGCACAGGGTGCTTTCATATTAGCAGTCAGTGGTGGGAAGTGTTGTAAGACTACGGGGCAGCCGTAGCATTCACTAGTAGTCAGTGGTGGAAGTGTTGTAAGACTACGGGGAAGCCGTAGCATTCAACAGCAGTCAGTGGTGGAAAGTGTTGTAAGACTACGGGGCAGCCGTAGCATTCACCAGCAGTCAGTAATGGAAAGTGTTGTAAAACTATGGGGCAGCCGTAGCATTCACTAGCAGTCAGTGATGGAAGGTGATGTAAGACTGCGGGTAAGCCGTAACATTCAATAGTGGCTTCGTTGGCGGAGTTGGGGCGAGGCCCTTATCTCCTAGTGATCAGATAGGGATCAGGAATGGGTAAGTGAATGAGAATGATAGGGAGTTTGCCTGTATAGCCCTAAAGAGGTGAGACCTTGGGAGAGGCCGCTCTAGGATATAGTTGGGTGAGACCCGTGGGCGAGGCCCATATGAGAATAGCAGTATAGGTGAGACCTGAGAGCAGGGTTGCTCCGTAGTATGGTTGGGTGAGACCCATGGGCGAGGCCCGAGCGAGAGTGGCTAGATAAGTAGGACTAGAAGGATAGAGGCGGGTGAGACCCGTGGGCGAGGCTCGTGAGTTTTAGCAGCACAGGTGGGACCTGGTAGGGACGTTAGTGTCAAGACAGGGGATCGGGGATCCCAGGAATTGTAGTGCCTATATGGCAGAATAGATTGAGCAGTTATAGGTGGTTGAAGTTTCTTCGAAAGTCGTTGGGAACGACTAGGAGTTGTGTTGGGTCTAGTTACCGGGGGGAGCCGGTAATCCAGATATTGATAGGTTGGTAGGGATCAGGGTGGTCTCTGTTCATCCGGATGTTAGATGAGGAATGGCAGAATTTTCAGTCAGTAGCAGCGCGGGTAAGCAGTCTATGGTGGAATTAAGTTAGTTGATCGTGGGGTGCTCGACACCAAATTATAGTAGAAATAAATGCCCAGTGGATAATGGCGATAATGACCCGTACTGGAAGTAGCGGGAGTAATGGATTTGGTGAAGATAGTATCTTCACAGTGACAAAGGAAATAGTTGGTTATGGAGCATCGCCTTGGGAAGGCAAGGAAATCGCGCAAGGAAAGAAGGGGTGAACCCCTATGGGTTCAGTGCAGTACTCGGTGAGTACCAGAAGGATTGTTGGTTGAGTAAGTCGTGTTTCCAGAATGATCAAGGTCAGGGTTGACCCGAGACTATGATCCGCTAGGATTGATGTTAGTCAGAATGACCGGGCGGAAAACCAGCGAAGGTAGGCAGCTGGTGTTGGGGTAAGTAGTAGGGTATTAGAAGCAGATCGCAGGCGGTCGGCCATAGCAAACTTCGAGGACGAAGTTTAGTTTAAGTGGGGGAGAGTTGTAACACCCAAAGTCAGGAAGGCCAAGAAAGGAAAGGCAACCCTAAGTTTAAAGGACGACTCGTCGAGTCCAAGGAGGAACTCGGCGAGTCCGAGCGGGATCCGGGTCAAGGAGTAAGTGACCGACTCGGCGAGTCGGCCAAGGAGACTCGGCGAGTCTAGTCTGAACGAGGAAAACCCAAAATCTGGGACTTGGAGCCTATTTAAACGTCTCATTCTCTCCCCTAGGGTTCCTTTACTGCCTCTTTCACCCAGAACACCGAACCCTAAGCCCCATTGTTGCTCATTCAAGCTTCCAAGCCATTTTTGGGGTGATTTGAAGGAAGAAGGAAGAGGGGAATCATTAAAGCTTCAAGGATTGGCCTTAGATCTGGAGTTTGTGGAACCTTTCTGAGTTATTGAAGGTAGTAAGTCGTCTCCTTCATGTAGATCTATTCTAGTTGGGAGTTTTGGGGCTTTTTATCCATGATTAGTTATCCATTTGAGTTGGAAGCCAGATCTAAAGTTGCTACTTCGGATCTAAGCATATTTTGGCCTTTTGAAGCATAAAGTAACTATCCTTGAGTTGATTGTAGAGGCTCCTTGCCTTAAACCCTAATTTATGGTGTGTTTAGCCTAGATCTCCTTCTCTACACGTAAACTTTGCAACTTTACGTGAGGAATAGGCTTGGGAAGGGTAGATCTACAGTTTGGAGTCCATGCATGACTCAAAAGTCCTCTGCATGTAGGAAGATCTGTATGGACTCGGCGAGTCCTTTGAGTGGACTCAGCGAGTCCTTTGAGTGGACTCAGCGAGTCCTTTGAGTGGACTCGACGAGTGGCATGATGATTAGGAGGAACTCAACGAGTGGGATGTACAGCTCGTCGAGTCAGATGAAGATTGCCTTGTACTCGACGAGTCTATTCTTGGACTCGGTGAGTCAGGTCGCAAAACTCCAAACCCTTTGAGTTGAGACTTGAATCAGTGAGTCGGACAAGTCAGGACTCGGAAATCGGTAGACTTGGCGATTCATGGGCTGACTCGGCGAGTCGAGTCGCAAATGGAAGGATTTTGAGCATATGAACTCGGCGAGTCAGTATGTTGACTCGGCGAGTAGGGTTGACCTGAGAGGTTGACCTGGACAAGTGTAACGACCGAAAAATTCCAACCAGTTTTAACTTTTCAAAAACAACCCATTTTCTTAATGTTATTACAAAAAGGTTTTCAATACAATTATTATCAGAATCTTCCTAGAATCACATCATAAAACATAATCATGAGGAGCGGTACGATCACGCCTTTGCCTTGCCACGGTCTCCTGAAGAACCTAAAAAACAATAAACCACAACTATAAGCCCGAAAGCTTATTAAGATAACCCCAAAATACCAACCACATATACCATACATGCATAACATGCCATATCATATCCGATCACAGAACAACCATGCACTTCGGGTCTACTGTGTGACAGGTCCGCCGCACCGGCCAACAGTCCACCTGGTCCACCCTCCGAGTCTAGCCATATACATCGAGTCTGCAGTGTGATTGTGTTGGATTAGTGTCTAAGTCCATAACTATTTTGGTATGTACTTGACCCGATGGTGCATGGTCCTTTTGGGTTGCCTTCACCAAAGCAACTTGATAGGATGAACTATGGAGAGAAAGGATTAAATATGATTTATTAATATATTATGGGAATAATATATTAAAGGAGAAATCATATTGTTTAATTAATATTAGTCAATAATTAATTGGTAATTAGTTTTGTGACTAAAAGAGATTAATTAAACTTAAGGGACTGGAATTGTAATTATAAGATAATTGCAATTTGGGCCATGGATTGTCTTAAATCAAGAGGTGGACGAATTCTTATGGGAAGCCCATAAGGAAATCGTCCAAGGGCTTGATTAAAGGAGTCTATGGGTTGCTTAGGGCTTAAGCAACCAAATTAGGGTTTCCTTGTTAGATAACCCTAATAGCCTCACTATATATAGAACCCTTAAGGCTCAAAAACGTGGACAAGCAACCTTCTAGGATTTTCACACGTTTTGGGCAGCCTCCATCCCCTCTCCTCTTCATCCTCTTGCTTATGGTGTTTGTGAACCATTAGAGGAGTGACACTTGTGACTCTAAGCCTTCCAAAGTCAATTCATGGAGGAATTGGGATTGTTATTGCTACATAACAATCAAGGTAACATTATAAACTTATTCTTATGATTAATATGATTACTTGAATGCTAGAATTAGGGTTTATAGTCTTGGATTCAAAGCATGTACAATAGAGAAACCTAGATCCAAGCATTAGGGTTTGTATGAGCACATAGGATGTCTTATGACCAAAACCCATCAGTGGTATCAGAGCCTAGCTTGGTTTCAATTGTATTGATGCACTGTATAACTGGAAAATTCGTTTTTTTGGATTCTGGAGGCTGGACTCGCCGAGTCCATGGCTGAACTCGCCGAGTCCATGCAGACTCGCCGAGTCCAAGCCTGACTCACCGAGTCAGCTCGTCAGATGGAGGGTATTTCGCGATTTCTTGCTGTTTTTGCTTATGGATAGTTACCTTATCATGTTAGATCAATATTAATCCGATTATATGATATATTTGACTATATTTTTGATCTAATTGAAGATATTTATCAATTAATAAGATAATTGTTTCCTTATAAGATAATTGATTAATTATTTTGAGTAAATTGATAAATTGTTTTGCAAGAAATAATTAAATAAATCAAATATGGATAATTATGTGATTAAATGTTAATTTGAATTATTTGTTATTTGATCCTTGTTGTTATGAAATGTTTCATATTTGCCCTTTAGGTTTTATAGTTTAAATTTAAACCCAAAGTTTTTGTTGTTTTGAAATTTAAATAGTTAAAAGCCTAATGTTTTGAAAAAGGTTTCAAAACTTGCCCTCAAGTTTTGGAATTTAAATTTTGATGTATATTTAAATTTTAAACCCTAATGTGTTGAAATGTTTCAAAACTTGCCCTCAAGTTTTGGAATTTAAAAGTTGATTAAAAGTTTAATTAGGAATGTTAAATTCTAAAACTCTAGTATTGTTTTGAAAAAGTTCAAATCACTCCCTTATGGTTTTATTAATTAATTAAGGTGTATAATTAAAAGAGGTTTAATAAATCCATAAAAGTTTAGGTTTACAATTTAATTGAATTAAAAGTATAATTGTTAAATTAGACCACCTAGTATTTTAAAAGTGTAAAATACACCCTATACTATATATATATATATATATATATATATATATATATATATATATATATATATATATATATATATATATATATATAACATTAAAAGTCTAACATTATATATATGTATGAGTAAAAGTCAGTCTTACCGTTAGTAGGCCTCATTCACGAAGCTGGTCTATAAGGGGTGTTAAAGGAAATTGCCTATAAAATGGCGATTGAATGGGTATCCACTCTTACCCACCGCACTCTTGACTAGTGGAGGGTTGTTAGCCGAACGGGTAGGATAGGACGAAACCTTCTATTATAAGTATAATGAAGTATAAAAGTAACTAAATGTTTTCATAAAATTCCCAATCTTAGTTACTTAGGCAAAAGTGAATTGATGCAATTCCATGAAATTACACTTTGTGCCCTTGCGAACACGTTAGTGGAGCGTGTGTGGTTAACCGGCACACTAAATTGTTCTAAGCAAAGGTAGCAAAGGGTGACTCAATGTTTGTCATAGTTCGGTGGAGCGTGTGTGGTTTACCGGCACATCGAATAGGTGACTGTAACATGTGAGGGCACCATGTAAGTTTGCATGGTTATTCACACCCGCTTTGTGATCCTCGGCATCCCAGTCACAAACAAGAGGGGCATATTGAGATTTAAACATGCCATTGAAAGTTCAATGAATCTCAAAGGATCTAGGAGTTTTCATAGATTTAAAACTTAAATTTCTTTATCGTTTTTCATGGTGGAATTTAGTGAATCGTCATTCACTTACCTTCAAATATTCTGCAATTAGGGTTACGGCATCCCTCTCCCGAGTTGTAGAATATTGTGTTGGGTCCTAGCCTTAGTATTTCATTTGGGTGATTTACTAAGGACTCAAACTATCAACTAACTTGAATTCGTTTTTCTCCCATTTTGTAGATGTCAAAGTTCGACAACTATGGTCTTCTCAAATCCCGTGGAACAAGCATTCCACATGAAGATGATATTCCACGATTCGATCGAGGAACTAGAAATCATGCTTCACTTCCTCTACCTCCTCCAATTATTCTCCCTAACCCACAAGTTCAAAGGCTTGAAAAGTTCAAGATCACTCAAGCCCTTTTGGCAAGTAAACATAAAGAAGGAAAGTCCGTGTGTGCACACGTCCTAGGGATGAAGTCACACATTGATAGGTTAAGAATGTTGGGATCCGTTGTCTGTGAGGAAATGGCTGTTGATTAGGTTCTTCAGTCACTTCCCAACTCATATAGTGAGTTCGTAAGAGAGTACTATATGATGAACTACGACGTGACCCTTATAGATCTCACCTATATGCTTATTGCTGCTGAATCAGCAATGATTTGGCGCAATAGGAAAGCAAAGTTGATTGGTGAATCTGCCTTCGAGACCTTTATGGATATAGACAATGGCAACGAAAGACATGCTATGATCGAAAAGTTTGATCACAAGAGAAAGACAATGTCTGAAGTAGTTCCATGTCATGTTCCAAAAGAGTCAATTTGCTTTTATTGCCAAGAGAAAGGGCATTGGAGACAAAGCTGCCCCATTTACCTAAGAGATCTAAGAGATGGGAGAGTTGATACGTATGGCTCTAATTTAGGTAAAATCCATTGACTAACACTTTTAAGCTTCATTCTAGATTCTGAATACATAATGTGATAAGATTACAATTGATGTTTTGTAGGATCGAAGAAAAGAAAGGAAGCCTAAGGGAAGAAGTGAGCAGAATCTAACCGTGAAGGAATGGATTTCGATCGCGTTTCTCGAAGATTAGATTCTTGAGCTACTACTTAGAGTTAGAATTAGATCGCTAAGAGAGATGTATTAGCATAAGTTTTTCAATGAGTTGCATTGTAAGGACAAATTTTTCCGCAATAAAATAAATTTTGATTTTAAATTTTATTTATTTATCCTTACAATGGCGTGTATGAAAAATTGATGTTAAAATGTTTCTATTATTAGCAATAATGGATTTGGTTCTTATGATGTTATTTATGGAAAGTCGAAAATTTACCAAATAGGGAGAGTTTCTCATCGCCCAAGTTTCAATTGGACAGAAATTTGGAATCATGCAACATGGTTGCACGATGAATGAGAAATTTCATATTTGGAAATTAGACTAATTCATTGACAAAGTGTAAAATGAAGGACTTGGAGATCGAATACACAAAGTTGCGTGTTAATCAAGTCCACCATAAGAGTAACAAAGATATTCGTCATGATGTACTAAAGGTTTAGTAAATATGATTATACTTGCAAGATTAAGTGTAATTCTGAATTGATTGAAAAAGGTTTAAATCAATAGCAGAACGAATAAGAAGAATCAAGTAGGCAGAAAGATAAAAGTTTCTCCATTCTAAGAAAAAGGGAAAGTACCTTTTATGCTTTATGATAGGTCTTAATGATTAAGAACCATATCTCAATTGCTCCTCTAAGTGAGTCTTGGTACAATTATATGTCCAAGAAGAGGAATCAAAGATTGAAGAAATGGTAAAATCAAGAAGTCAATCATACTTCATTCCAAAACAAGTCTTAAAGTTAAGATTGTGACATTGAGTGAATAGTATTAAGAAGGTTTATAACATTCATCAATTGTGGAAAGTTGTGATGTCTTGGATAAGACAAAGACCAACTAAGACCAAAATTATGAAGTGTTTTGATAAAAGCTACACTAACTCTTGAATATTTGTTTGTCAAGAAATGTTTTGACAAGAGAATCGTATATGTCAAGGACTCAATGTGAGTCTTAATAGTCTTGAAAAGTTTCAAGAACAAATCAAATAAACCTTATCGATCATCACTAGCACACGAGTTGAGGTTTACAACCTATCGTAATGACATTATTTTGTTTTTGTGCCAATCCAATCGAGTTAATTATGCATGAGAGTTCTATGAGTTCTCATTTTGAACGCATAAAAAGGCAAAGCACCTTAATCAATGAAAGGTACATTGATAGGAAAGGGTGAGCTGCTTAACTACTTGGAAGACATGGTGGGCAGCTGTGCTACCATAAGGCAAGAAATCAAGATTAAGAAAGTTCGGTCCATATCAGTTTGAATTTGTCGTAAACCTTGGTTTTAACAAATTCACATGGATAGGAACAAATACACCGCTTTAAATCTAAGTGTCATAAGATTTCCTCCTTCATGAAAATGATTGTGAGGAAATGCTTTCACTAAGAAAGATTTTAAGAAGATAGTGATTGTAAAATTGCATTCTCGAATTCAATTATGGTTATGGTATCCCTTTCCATAATTTGAATTGAGAGGTTTGGCAATTAGTCTTAATTGTTTAGACACATATATGAACTATCGAAGGCAAAGGTGTATAAGTTCAAAAAGCCTTGATAAAAGATTATCAAAGCACTATGTATTAGAAACATGTGTTGGATTAGTGTCTAAGTCCATAACTGTTTTGGTATGTACTTGACCCGATTATGAGCATGGTCCTTTTGGGTTGCCTTCACCATAGCAATATGTAGGATGAATTGAGGAGAGAAAGGTTTAAATATGATTTATTAATATATTATAAGAATAATATATTAAAGGAGAAATCATATTGTTTAATTAATATTAGTCAAGAATTAATTGCTAATTAATTTTGTGGCTAAAAGAGATTAATTAAACTTAGGGGACTGGACTGCAATTATTGGATAATTGAGTTATTGGGCTAAGGAATGCTAAAGGAACAAGGGGTGAACGAAATTATGATGGAAGCCCATCATATTTTCGTCCATGGCCTTATCCAGAAGGTTCCATGGGCTGCTTAGAGTTTAAGTTGTCCATTAGGGTTTTGACTGAAACCCTAGCAGCCCACACAAGTATATAAAGGACCCCTTAGGCTCCAAAAACATGGACAACTGATTCTCTAGGTTTTCCAGCCGTTTTTAGTGCCTCCCCTCTCTTCTCCTCTTCATCCAAGTTGCATAAGGTGTTTGTGACTCCATTAGAGGTGCAACACTTGAGGCGCTAAGCTTTCTAAGGCCAATCCAAGCAAGGAATTGATTGTTATTGCTATATAACAATCAAAGGTAATTCTATAAACCCTAATTCAGTTTATAATATGCTAGATCTAAGTTTATTAGCCTTGGATTCAAAGCATGTACAATAGAGAAACCTAAATCCAAGCATTAGGGTTTGTATGAGCACATAGGATTGTTCTTATGCATAAAACCTATCAGTGGTATCAGAGCCTTGATTGGTTTCAGTTGTATGAGATGCTTAACTGCTTTATTTGCTGGAAAATCGATTTTTGGCCTCTGCCCGACCTGACTCGGCGAGTCAGTGGATGAACTCGACGAGTCTGTCCCTGACTCGACGAGTCCAGTCCCTGACTCGACGAGTCCAGGGGTCAGACAGAGGGAATTTCGGGTTTTTGCTGCTGTTTTGACTTGGATTTGATACCTAATTCGTTTTTTGAAGTTAAAATCCGATTTTTATCTTAAATTAGTGATTATCCTTGCCAAAAACAATAGATAATTTCAAATCTTTTAAATAATAGTTTGTTTATATGATAAATATGGACTATTTCAAATTATTTGGTAATTATCTGGTGACTAAAATAAGATTAGGTCAAATATAGATAATTATGAAATTAATTGTTTAATTTGAATTATTTGTTGTTTGATCCCTAATGTTTTGAAATGATTCAAAACTTGCCCTCAAGTTTTTTTTTTGGAATTTAAAAGTTGATCAAAAGTTTAATTTCGAAATGTTAAATTTTAAAACCCTAGTAATTTGAAAAAGTTCAAATCACACCCTTATGGTTTTATTAATTAATTAAAGTGTATAATTAAAGGTGATTTAATAAACCCATAAAGTTTTGGTTTACATTTAATTAAATTAAAAGTATAATTTACTAAGTTAAACCACCTAGTATTTTAAAAGTGTAAAATACACCCTATACTATATATAACATTAAAAGTCTAAAATTATATATGTATGAGTAAACAGTCAGTCTTACCGTTAGTAGGCCTCATTCACGAAGCTAGTCTATAAGGGGTGTTTAAGGAAATTGCCTATAAAATGGCGATTGAATGGGTATCCACTCTTACCCACCGCACTCTTGACTAGTGGAGGGTCGTTAGCCGAACAGGTAGGATAGGACAGAAACCTTCCATTATAAGTATAATGAAGTACAAAGTAACTAAATGCTTTTTCAAATTCCCAAATCATAGTTACTTTAGGCAAAATGTGAAATTGTATGCTAACCCATGGAATTACACTTCGTACCCTTGTTAAACGTTAGTGGAGCGTGTGTGGTTAACCGGCACACTAATTTGGGGATGACATTGGTGGCGAAGGGTGGCTCGATGCTTATCATAGATCAATGGAGCGTGTGTGGCTAACCGGCACATTGATTAGGTGATTGTAGCATTGGGTGCACCACGTGATTCGTATGGTTATTCACACCTTGTTTGTGATCCTCGGCATCCCAGTCACAAATAGTAGGGCATAATCGAGATTAAACATGCCATTGAAAAGTTCAATGAATCTCAAAAGATCTAGGAGTTTCAATTCATTTAAAACTTAATCTTCTTTTTCGTTTTTCATGGTGGAAATTGGTAAATCGTCATTTACCTACCTTCAAATATTCTACAACTAGATTACGACATCCCTCTTCTAGGTTGTAGAATATTGTGTTGGATCCTAGCCCTAATAACTCATTTGGGTGTTATATTAAGGACTCAATCAACTTAACTTGAATTTTCTCCCGTTTTGTAGATGTCTACATCTTACAATGGTCTTCCCAAATCCTTTGGAACAAGCTTTCCAAATGAAGATGACGTTCCGAGATACGATCAAGGAAATGAGAGTCGTGCTTCACTTCCTCCACCTCCTCCAATTATTCTCCCTGACCCACAAGTTCAAAGGCTTGAAAAGTTCAAGCTCACTCAAGACCTTTTGGCAAGTAAACACGAAGATGGGAAACCTGTGTGTACACACGTCTTAGAGATGAAGTCACACATTGATAGGTTAAGCATGTTGGGTGTCGAGATTTCAAGCGAGTTGGCTGTTGACTGGGTTCTTCAGTCACTTCCTGAATCATATAATGAGTTCGTTAGAGAGTACTCTATGATGGACCACGACGTGACCCTAATTGATCTCACCTATTTGCTTATAGCTGCTGAATCAGCAATGATTTGGCGTGCTGGTCAAGCAAATTTGTCTAGTGAATCAAACTCCCAAACTTCAATGGACACTGGCAACATTGGAAGTCCAGAAAGAACTAAGTCTGTGATTGTCCGATGTGCTGTGCCAAAGGAGTCCATTTGCTTTTATTGACAGGAGAAGGGGCATTGGAGACGAAGCTACCCTAACTACCTGAGAGATCTAAGAGATGGGAGAGTCAAGACGTATGGCTCTGCTTCAGGTAAAATCCATTATCTAACTCCTTTGAGTTCCTATTCTAGATTCTTAATACATGATGTGATAAGATTACATTTTGATGTTTTGTAGGATCGAAGAAAAGAGAGGAAGCTTGAGGAAAGAAGTGAGCTGAATCTAATCATGAAGAAATGGATTTCAATCGCATTACTTGAAGAATGGATTCTTGAGCTACTACTTGGAGTTAGAACAGATTGTTAAGAAATATGTAATAACATAGTTTTTCAATTAAATTGCATTGTAAGGACAAATTTTTTCCGCAATAAAATGAATTTTGACTTTATCTTATTTATCTATCCTTGCAATGGCATGTATGAAAGAATTAATGTTTGAATGTTTCTATTATTAGCAATAATGGATTTGATTCTTAATTATGTTATTTGTGGAAATGTCAAAAGTTTACCAAATAGGGAGAGTTTCTCATCGCCCAAGTTTCAAGTGGACAGAAACTTGGAATCATGCAATGTGTATTGCATGATGAATGAAAAACTTTCACATTTGGGAAACTTAGACTAATTCTTTGGCAAAGTGTCAATTGAAGGACTAGGAGATCAAGTACACTAGGTCGTACGTTGATCAAGTCTACCACAAGAGTGACAAAGATATTCGTCATGATTTACTAAAGTTTAGTAAATATGGTTATACTTATAAGATTGAGTATAATTCTTAGTTAACTGAAATAGTTTCAATCAATAGCAGAACGAATAAGAAGAATCAAGAAGGCAGAAAGATAAAAGTTTCTCCATTCTAAGAAGAAGGGAGAGTACCTTTTATTGTGTTTTATGATGAAGTCTTAAGGATTAAGAACCATATCTCAATTGATCCTCTAAGTGAGTCTTAGTGCATTTTCATGTCTAAGAAGAGGAATCAAGTATTGTAGAAATGGTTAAATCAATAAGTCAATCATACTTCGTTCCAATATCAAGTCTTAGAGTCAAGATTGTGACATTGAGTGAAAAAGTCTTAAGTAGGTTTATAACACTCATCAAATGTGGAATTTGGAAAAAGTTTTCTTATTCTTGCACATTTGAAACTGGTAAGTTGTGCTGGACCAACTAGGACCAATTGTGTGAAGTGTTTTGTCTTGATAAGAACTACACTAACTCTTGAATATTTGGTTTGTCAAGAAATGTTTCTTGACAAGAGAATCTTATATGTCAAGGAGTCAGTGGGAGTCTTAATGGTCTTGAAAAGTTTCAAGAACAAATCAAGAATAAACCTTATCAATCATCACTAGCACACGACTTGAGGTTTAAAACCTATCGTGCTGACATTATTTTGTTTTTATGTCATTCCAATTGAGTTAATTGTGTATGTGAGTTCTATGAGTTCTCATTTGAATGCATACTAGAGCCTTAGTCGATGGAAAGTACATTGATATGTAAGGACAAATTACTAAACTACTTGGAAGACATGGTGGGCACTCGTGTTACCATAAGGCAAGAAATCAATTTTAAAAAAGTTCAGTCCATATGAGCTTGGATTTGTCACAAACTTTGGTTTTGGCAAATTCACATGGATAGGAACTCATACACCATAAAATCTAAGTGTCATAAGATTCCCTCCTTCATGAAAATGACTGTGAGGAAATACTTCCACTAAGAGAGGTTTTAAGAAGATAGCGTTTGTGAAAATTGTATTCTCACATTCGATTATGGTTACGGCATCCCTTTCCATAGTTCGAATTGTGAGATCTGGCAATTAGTTTGAACATTTGGAACTTAGTAACATAAGTTCTAGATTGTTTAAACACACATATGAGCTATCTAAGGCAAAGGTGTATAAGTTTAAGAAGCTTAGATAAAGGCTTATCGAAGCATCTGGTATTAGAAATATGAATTTCAGAAATTCAATAGGCATTGTTTTCTGGAAGTTCATTTGTTTTCTGAATACATGTCAAGGCTAGTGGGAGCATAAGTGTTGTGCTTATATGATAATCATCATGATAGTGGGAGCATAAGTGTTATGATTGTATGATTATTATGGTGAGTATTGCAAGTTAGCAATATTAATTATAGAGAAACAAAGATTCAAATTTGCAAAGTTGCATGGGTTGAAAAGTTGTTTTTGCTGTAATTAAGGGAGAGAATATTATACTTCGTTTCAAAATCTAAAGCTTAGATTGACAAATTTTAATATTTTCAGTCAAAGGATACATTGTGTGTTCTTAAAATTTGATTATGATTACGGCATCCCTCTTCATAGTTCGAATTGTGAGAACATGACACATAGAATATTATGGCAAAAGATTGGTAAAGTATCATATCTTTATGTAAGACATTATGCATCGTGTCCCATACGCTTTGGGTATAGGATCGATTGCAAATGCTATAATATTTTACCATTCTAAAATTTTCCAAATGTCTAGTGCATTAAGAAGGAAAAAGGACTAGAATTGGTTTTGACTAAAATAATTAAACAACTATCAAAGGACGATCCAAAGTTCACTGAGGATTGGTCGCTTGTGAGTAGTTGGAAGTATGGTATTGAATGGACCATATCGACATTATTATGAATAGATAAGATTCTATTAAGAATGAGTTGTCATATGGCAAATGTGGAAATGTTTCCATATTGGGAGTTGCACATTAAGAATCTATGTCTAGATTAGAAACTTTTATGCAAGAAGGATGTTCAAAGGAATGTACTTTGAATGTGAGACTTCACGTCTATAGAATTGTCTTGTACCAATTCCCGATAGAGTACTTTGTAATTTCATTGGTCAAGTCCTGGTGACTTTTGTGCTATGACTTTACGAAAGGATCGTTGCGTAAAATGTTAGAATCTAGCATATTCTAGTAGTGGCAAGAACCTTGTGCTCTTACACTAATGATAAGGATTGGGAATTGTGAAATGAGCATCATTGAAAAGGTTTTTCAATTAATCTATTTCACAAAGTAAGGACCATAGGAAACATAGTGTGCATGGGACAGCTATTGTTGTAATTTAAGTAATAAGTTGATTTTATGAAACAGTAAACGATAATAATGAGTAATCAATATGGTGGTTAAATAGAAGTGTTTTATTTACTCTCACAAGTTTGAGGCCATATAGGATTAAGTATTATTGTTATGTTTCAATTTGCATGTTTTGACTTCCAGAATAACTAGGTTATTCAAACATCCACAGTCGGTCATACGTTGGGAGTAGGTATGAATAAAGACTGTCATGAATCTGTCTGTAGATTGTCTGAAGTGTTTAGACATGGCACAAGTTTGCTGCAGAGTTCATGAGTGCTTTGATAAGATTAGAGTATTGGATTAAACCCACGCTCACTTGGATCACTTAATGGTTTTATCACGAGTGATTAGTGAGACGATAATATTGTATATTCTTGAAACCGAGACGTGTGAGTTGTTATTTGTTGGTCGGTTGCACATTGATAATAAGTAAACGCACCAGTAACTTGGTGTTATAAAACTTATTGTTGTGTGTGATTCGATCAGTAAATGCAAGCGAGCATTTGAGTCGAAGTTTATCCATTCCTTTTATCCAAAGTGGGATAAAAGTGATATCTGTGGGCCTCTCGATGATTTAGTGATGACACCTAAGCGCTTGGCCAAGCCGGGACTAAGTTGATGTGTTCAATCGTAGTCTGTTGTCAGTCGTCATAAATCGGAAGTCGGGAAACAGTATAGAGAGAATGATTAAAATTCATGTCTTATGTCTATACGATATCTTGAGAATGGAGGAATATATAATCCCTTATCTAAAGGACACGCTATCTGATAAGATCAGAGTTGACAGCGGCTTTTGAGAGCTACGATTGCTGATCAGGTTCTGAAGTCATACGGAAAATAGTTATTAGACTTATCCAAGTGGGAGACTGTTGGATTAGTGTCTAAGTCCATAACTGTTTTGGTATGTACTTGACCTGATTATGAGCATGGTCCTTTTGGGTTGCCTTCACCATAGCAATATGTAGGATGAATTGAGGAGAGAAAGGTTTAAATATGATTTATTAATATATTATAAGAATAATATATTAAAGGAGAAATCATATTGTTTAATTAATATTAGTCAAGAATTAATTGCTAATTAATTTTGTGGCAAAAAGAGATTAATTAAACTTAGGGGACTGGACTGCAATTATTGGATAATTGAGTTATTGGGCTAAGGAATGCTAAAGGAACAAGGGGTGAACGAAATTATGATGGAAGCCCATCATATTTTCGTCCTTGGCCTTATCCAGAAGGTTCCATGGGCTGCTTAGAGTTTAAGCTGTCCATTAGGGTTTTGACTGAAACCCTAGCAGCCCACACAAGTATATAAAGGACCCCTTAAGCTCCAAAAACTTGGACAACTGATTCTATAGGGTTTCCAGCCATTTTTAGTGCCTCCCCTCTCTTCTCCTCTTCATCCAAGTTGCATAAGGTGTTTGTGACTCCATTAGAGGTGCAACACTTGAGGCACTAAGCTTTCTAAGGCCAATCCAAGCAAGGAATTGATTGTTATTGCTATATAACAATCAAAGGTAATTCTATAAACCCTAATTCAGTTTATAATATGTTAGATCTAATTTTATTAGCCTTGGATTCAAAGCATATACAATAGAGAAACCTAGATCCAAGCATTAGGGTTTGTATGAGCACATAGGATTGTTCTTATGCATAAAACCTATTAACATGGACTTAAGAAATTCAATAGGTATTGTCTTTCTGGAAGTTAAGATGTTTAAGAATACATGTCGAAGCTAGTGGGAGCATAAGTGTTATGTTTTATAATAATCATCAAGATAGTGGGAGCATAAAAGTTATGATTGTATGATTATTAAGGAAAGTATTGCAAGGTTAGCAATATTAATTATAGAAAACAAGAGTCATACTTTGCAAAGTCGCAATAGTTGAAGAATTGTTTTGCTATAATTAAGGGAGAGAATATTATGCTTCATTTCAAATCTAAAGGCTTAGGTTGTGGAATGTTAATAAAATTTAGTCAAAGGTACATAGTGTGTTCTTAAAATTTCGATTATGATTACGACA
The DNA here is from genome assembly GCF_002870075.4 of Lactuca sativa. Classification (NCBI taxonomy): domain Eukaryota; kingdom Viridiplantae; phylum Streptophyta; class Magnoliopsida; order Asterales; family Asteraceae; genus Lactuca; species Lactuca sativa. The sequence continues at coordinate 17,704,217 of NC_056623.2, forward strand.
TCCCTCTTCACAATTCGAATTTTGAGAACATAGAAAATAAAACATTATGCGTCGTGTCCCATACGCTTCGGGTATAGGATCGATTGCAAATGCTTTAATGTTTGACCATTCTAAAATTTTCCAAATGTCTAGCGCATTTAGAGGGAAAAAGGACAAGAATTGGTTTTGACTAAAACAATTAAACAACTATCAAAGGACAATCCAAAGTTCGACGAGGATTGGTCGCTTGTGAGTAGTTGGAAGTATAGTATTGGAAAATATGGAAATGTTTCCATATTGGATGGACCATATCGACATCATTACGAATAGATAAGATACTATTAAGAATGAGTTGTCACATGGAAAATATGGAAGTGTGTCCATATTGGGAATTGAATATTGAGAAATCTATGACTAGATTAGAAACTTCTATGCAAAAGGATGTTCAAAGAATGTACTTTGAGTGAGAGACATCACGTCTATGGAATTGTCATGTAACAATCTCCGATAGAGGACTTTGTAATATCATTGGCAATAGTCTTTGTGACTTTGGTGCAGTGACATTACGAAAGGATAGTTGCGTAGAATGTTAGAATCTAGCATATTCTATAAGTAACAAGAATTTGATATTCTTTAACTTATGCAAAAAGGATTTGGAGTTGTGAAATGAGAATGATTGGGAATGTGCTCAATTTGGTCTGTTTCACAAAGTAAGAACCATAGGTAAACATTGTGTGCATGCTAGGAGCATGGGACAAGTGTAGTAATTCAAGTAAGAAGTTGATTACCCGAAACGACAAATAATGAGTAATCGATATGGTGATAAATAAAAGGAGTTTTATTTATACTCAAAGGTTTGAGGCCATATGGGATTAGTACTATTCTTGTGTTTCACATTTGCATGTTTTGACTTCCAGAATAATTGAGTTTATTGAGAATAATCGAATTATTCGAACGGGCCACAGTCGTTCATATGTTGGAAGTAGATATGAAAGAAGACTGTCGTGAATTGGTGTGTGGATTGTCTAAAAGAGTATTAGACATAAGCAAATGTTTGCTGCAACGTTCATGAGTGCTTATGAATATGAATTTGAGCATTGGATTAAACCCACACTCACTTGGATCACTCCATGAATTGCATCACGAGTGATTGGTGGGACGATAACATCTTATATTCTTGAAACCGAGATGTGTGAGTTGTAACTTTTCCAACTTGTAACGACCGAAAAATTCCAACCAGTTTTAACTTTTCAAAAACAACCCATTTTCTTAATGTTATTACAAAAAGGTTTTCAATAAAATTATTATCAGAGTCTTCCCAGAATCACATCATAAAACATAATCATGAGGAGCGGTACGATCACGCCTTTGCCTTGCCACGGTCTCCTGAAGAACCTGAAAAACAATAAACCACAACTGTAAGCCCGAAAGCTTAGTGAGATAACCCCAAAATACCAACCACATATACCATACACGCATAACATGCCATATCATATCCAATCACAAAACAACCATGCACTTCGGGTCTACTGTGTGACTGGTCCGCCGCACCGGCCAACAGTCCACTTGGTCCACCCTCCGAGTCTAGCCATATAGATCGAGTCTGCAGTGTGATTGGTCCGCCCGCACCGGGCCTTCAATCCGCCTGGTCCACTCTCTGAGTCTACAGTATGACTGGTCCGTCCGCACCGGACCTTCAGTCGGCCTGGTCCACTCTCCGAGCCTCGGCACGTCTGGTCCGCCCTCTTGGGGCCTACAGCCTATCCGGACCGCTCGCTGGGCCTTCGGGACAACCGGTCCGCCCTGGGTATCTTGGCCTACAGCACAAAGCAGGACCCGCCTCAGCCCAACCCTAGTCCAACAACCATGCACATAAACATACAATCATATAACAATTCACAGTCAACAAGCCGATCTAACAGATCACATAACATATCATCATCCTAACCAGGATACCGACCTGACAGGTCACTAGCATAGCATCACCCTACATAACAGGATACCGACCTTAACCATGTCTCTAACATATACCATCCTAGCTACCAGGATGCAAGCATAACAAAGCCATAACATAAAAACAATTACCCGGATCTCAATCCGATAAAGGGCCGACCTTGGTGCCTTAGACCCTGTTGATATAGTGAGGATAACTCAACTCGCAACTGCCGACTGAACAGATAACTCAAGCTGCTCTGACCACTGATATGATCTCCACCACCGGCCAACCACCAAAACACTGAACTCAAAACAATATCCAACAATTACCAAAATGTCCCCGGAAGATAACTGGACCACCCTTGGTCAAAGACAAGTCATAGTCAACCCCTGACTGACTCTACTCGCCGAGTCAACCTGATGACTCGCCGAGTCCCCATGCTTAGAATTTCCCCCAATCCGCGACTCAACTCGCCGAGTCGCCCCGAGACTCGCCGAGTCCAACAACTCTGAGTCCTTCCACACTCGACTCACCGAGTCATCCCTTGACTCACTGATACACAGCTCACCCTGAAGAAGGATTAAGACCTCACGACCAGACTCGCCGAGTCCAAGAACAGACTCGCCGAGTCTAAGGCCATCTTCAACCTACTCGCCGAGTTGTTCTTCCAACTCACCGAGTTCCAGTCCATCTTCAAGCAACTCGCCGAGTACACTTTTGTGACTCGCCGAGTTCCTCTAGATCCCATCCCATACAGAAGCCTTCCAGGCCATGCAATTGATCCAAAACGTAGATCTACCCTCCTACAACCCATCCATCACGTAAAGTGGCAAACTTTACATGAATCCAAAGAGATCTAGGAATTTTACACTCTAAGGCTAGGGTTTGGGACAAGATGGCTTCACCAAACACTCAAGAACAGGGACTTTAATGCACTCTAGACCTTCTCCATTCCAGATCTGACGTAGAAACCTCAGATCTATCCTTCAAACTCAAAATACCACAAGCTAAACCTCCCACACATCCCAAAAATGATGAATCTAGATGAATAGCAGCCCAAGAACGAGATAATACCTCAAAAGGAAGCCCCAATAGCAAGGAAATCCGAATCTTAGTAAAGCCCCTTGCTCCAAGCCTCCTAACTTTCCAAGATCTCCTCCAAAATCTCTTCTCCAAGGCTCACAATCGCGTTTCTAGGGTTTTCTGGACTTCAAGGGAGGGTAAGGAGGCTGGGGAGAGGGTATAATGTCCTTTATATAGGGCTCATCCTCCGAAATTAGGGTTTTCTCCACTCAGCACCAACTCGCCGAGTCCAGTCGCCGACTCGCCGAGTTGGCCACTTAACACGCGACCAAAGTCGCGACCCTACTCGCCGAGTTGCCCTTTCCTAATTACACTTTTAGCCCTTCAACTTTACTCTTGATATTCCGGGATGTTACAACCAGGACTTTGACTTTGACCAGAGTTGACTTAGTTGACTTTCGGGGGATAGTTAGACTAAGTGTTGCATTGATATTGGTAGCTTGGGGAGCTAGTGGAGCAGGAGTTCAGGAAATTGTCGGGATCAAATAGAGGGGATATTAGCAAGTTCAACAAGTGCAGGTGAGTTTCCCTTTTGTGTGAATGGGTCTACGGCCACAATGCCGACCCATGTAGTTATGAGTAGAAGACACGGGGGTTATCCCTAGGCACAATATGTTAGTATGATATTCAGGACGAGGTCCAATGATAGGGGGCAGGTGCCCAAAGAATGGTTTATGTGATAGTTTATACTTGTTGTCTGTGTGATACTTATATGTGCCTGGTAGGGAGGTGAGTGTGGGCGAGGTCCCATAACTCACCAATAGCAGAGTGTGGATGGTGTTCCACATCTCATTAGCAGCAGATCAGGGGCAAGGCCCAAGTTAGGGAAGGAGTGAGGGTGGGCAGGTCCTGTACCTCACTATCAGCAAGAGTATGGACGGGGTTCCATGACTCATCAGTAGCAGGACAAGGGCGAGGCCCAGTGACAGGCGAGGCCTTAGGACAAGATCTGTTAGTATGTGTTTAGCTTATGCAATGTGATATGTTTATGTGCTATTATATGTTAGCGGGCGAGGCCCTGTGACAGGCGAGGCCTAAGTGAAATAGATTTGTATCCGAGCGGGGCTCGAAGCCAGGCGGGGCCTAGAGCGGCGGGGCCGTTGTAGCGGGCGAGGCCCGAGGTAGGGGCGAGGCCCAGGATAGCGGGCGTGGCCCAGTATGTGCAGTATGTGGTTATGCATGGTATGTGGTAGGGTGGGGAACTCACTAAGCTTCGTGCTTACGGTTTTCACTTTTGGTTTCAGGTACTTCCGGTAGCGGAGGGAAGAGCTCGGGGTGATCGCATGGCACACACCATAGATTAGACAGCCTGGGAATGTTTACTCTGATAACGAACATGTGTTTTGGAAATTAATACTCTGTTTATGTTTTGGATTGATGATTTTGCTTAAAGTAATATTTTATTAAAAGAAATTTTTATTCTTGAATTTTGGGACGTTACAATCTATCAAGTAAGGAACAACCAGGATGGATCATATCGGAGGTAGGGTGCATTTATTATACAGAGTATACTGTTTGGAAATCCCACTTTAAACACCACACTAAATCCAACCTAGACATTAGTTTCGTATGTAGATCAATCAACATAATGACTTTGGAATCACTGATAAATCTTAATTATAGGTTCATAATAATGACTATGACTATAATTATAGGTTACACTTAAAGTAGAGTAATTGTAGCTTAACTTACAGAGTATTCTGATGAAAACCGGGAATTATGTAGGTAGAACAATGATCCGGGAGCTTTTACTAGATATGTACTAGTTGTTGGGTACTTCAGGTGTCGCAGGGTTTCGTCGAGATGCTATAAAACTAAAGGAAAATGGGCTACAAGAGGGAGAAAAGTGCATGTGAATAATCTCAAAGAAAAGTGTAGAAGAGGGAGAAAAGTGCAATAAAACATGAAAATTTTGAAAGAAAAATAAAGAAAATATAAGGAAATTAATTTTACCTTGAATATCAACTTCAGATGATGAAGATTTTTGAGTAAAACGAGGGATATTTTCTGGAAATTTCATGGGTTTTGGAGCTAGTTCATAGAGGTAAAGAGTGGGGGGTTTTAGAGAGAAGAAAATAGAGAAAATAGAAATTCTATCTCTCTGGATAACTCATCTCTCTCGTCATCTCTTTGGGCTAATACTCCACCAAAATACAGTGATGCTTATTCACTCATGAAGAATTGAATGTAAAAATCTCTCCTAGTGATATTGCTTCTAGGTTCGTCATTTTAAGAGAAAATGAAGATGGAAGTTTTAGAGAGAGAAAAGTAGGAGGTTGAGTGAATGGGAAGTGAAAATGATGGACTTTGGGAGGAGAAATGAGGGGAGAGAGAGGGATTCCAAAATTTGAAGAGGAGAGAGGATATTTGATTTTCTTTTCTCATTTTTCTAATTCCTTATTTTTTATAAAATTTCTTTCAATTTATATAAAATGTTTATTTTATATAAATTTTGTTCATAACTCTTAGATTTTTAGCTTATAAAAGTAAGGCTAATGTTAATGAAATAAATTAATTTCCTTTATTATATTTCCACATTTTAAATATTTTAATTTGATGTTATAGAGTGTATAAAAATTTTCATGGGATTTTAATGTAAAACTTCATAAATTTAAGCTTTTAGGACTTTTAGGGTTTTAAGGAATTTTGTAAATCCTTGGATATCAAAATTAGTTGAATTTTGAGACTTTAAAATATTTTAGTGATTCATAACTCTTCTTCAAGTTAGAAATAATGTTTGTAATTTATTTTTATCGGTTTATTGGCATTCTATGTAGTGGTTCCGAGATTCAAGTGAATTTGATGAATGAAGTATACTAGTCCTAGTTTCAACTTTGATTTAAGTTTCTACTAGACTTTGACCTAATTTCTACTTCTAGGTCAAGTGCATGATGTGTCTACATGATTCATGAAAAGATGTTCAATTCAAGGAATGATCCGAATATGAATAGTCATTACAGTTAAGTAGTTGTAGAATTCACATACCAATGTGAAATCTAAGTACACTATTCTTCGATTCTACTTGTTTCCAAGTTTCTAGTAGGTTATAACATAGCTCCTAGTTACAAAGTCTAGTATCTGTCGTGCCTATATGTGCAACTAAGTTTATTCAAATCTAGAACTGTCTCAAATTTTGAAAGGGTCACAGTTCCACCCGGTTGAAAGAATTTCATCCTGAAATTCAATTCATGACGTATTCTATTAGAACTCAGTCGAATAAAATTATATAGTCGGAGAGGTGGTGATTTGAAGAGCTCTTTGATTATTTTGGGTTTATTTCTCAAGGGAAGGGCCCGACTTTTTAGCTATAATCAAATTAGTGTTTCCCTAATTAGAGTTATATAGTCTAGATTGTAGGAAATTTGGTTCATGGAATCATGATCCAACCATGGCGACCTAGACGAAAAAGATTATCTGATTAGATATTATCTGAATTAAGAGAGTGCTATAAGTTTTGTTGAAGCACCAACTACATCGAGTTTTAAATCCGCACTGATCCTTAAGTCGCATTCTAAATCACCACTAAGTGTAAATTTGCCGCCTAATAAAGAAGAGATTAGGGACAATATGCTCGCTTTCGGGTTGGCTATTAAGTCTAGATAAGGTATATTCCAGAATAAAAAGGGATAGCATAAATGAAAGACAAACAATCTAGGGTAAGTTCCTAATGATACGTGCTAAGTGTAGGCAATGAAGTTTTGGTACATCTTAAATGTAAAGGCTATTTAAGTGTCGTATACAAAATAAATTATGAAATGATCGAGGATTTCAGAAGCTATATTTACTACTACGGTTACTCTCGCTACAATAGAACCATATTCGAAGAATATATATATATATATATATATATATATATATATATATATATATATATATATATATATATATATATATATATATATATATATAGAGAGAGAGAGAGAGGGTCATTGATGCAAATGGAGGCGATGAGAGTTTATGATTAATTAAGACACATTGTCTAGATAACATTTTGAGTGTTTAGAAATGATAAGCAATCTTAGTATTTATTATTTTGTTTAGATGAATTAACAAGATGACAAATCAATTAAAGTGGATTTGTAAGATGAACAAATATGAAAATAAACGATAATATCTTTAATTGATCACTTGTAAAAGAAATGTTAATGTATCCCATATTGGTGCGATACAGTCCAATAAGTGTCTATATAAGTTGGAGTCTCCTTTCTATCCACAATGGATCTTTTGGAGAGTTAATATGGGGCTCCACATATATTTGCATGGTATCAGAGTCGGCGTCCAACGCTCATGTGGCTCAATACATCATTGTCTATCCCCATCAAGCCTTCAACTACGAGGGGGAGTGTTAGTGTATCCCATATTAGTGCGACATGGTCGATTCTGTCTCTCTATATATGCTGGAGTCTCACATCTCTCCATAATAACTCTATTAGAGAGTTAATATGGGACTCCACATGTGTTTACAAGAAATGATTAAATATCAAAAAAAGATATGAGCAAGATCAGGAAAACATTAACATATTACAATGACTAACACCACTATATATACACAACTGATATGGTATATCAAATGACCAATGATAAATATACATATAGACATGCATACATGATTACATAAAAGACTTTTCACATTAACCTATGTTATGATTAAGACACTTAAACTAGTCTACGTTGTAACATTATATTAAAGTAACCGAATATGCTGTACAAACTACTTCGGCATCAAAACTCTAAACCTTGTCTTCGATACACCTTCTTCTAAATACATCTTCAGAGTCTTCATTATGCATCAAAAAATCTCAGCATAAACTGATCCCAACATGTTTGTATACCAAAAAAGCGACTCTCTTAGAGCATTGCTAAGAGTTATTTTCTCTTAGCAATAACTCTTACCAAACGAGGGTCTGACTACAATGAAATATTTTCTCCTATTATACGAAACACGCCTACTTGAGTGCTATTATCCATGGTTGCACACTTCATACTAAGACCATGATGAAGAAATATTCATTACTTAACCGAAAGATTTTACGATACAAGGTGAAAAAATAATTGTTTTTCCTATTGCACAATTCCCCGATATAGTAGCACAAAACTTTTCACAACTGTATGATACATGTTTCTTTGTGTAGTATGTGTATGATTGTTAAGTGAAAAGCCACCATGGTTCATTTATATATTTTATGTTGTATTTTGTTACTTCTTACTAGTAATGAAAGATGTAGTAGAGGTCAGAATGTTAACTACTAATCAACAAGTTCAACATTGAGAAGTTGATCGGTCATCTCGAAATATCTTCAGATAAATCACTAAACACACCTTTATCAAAATTTAGATATTATATGTCTTGTGCAATGAAGACCGAGGAGGCGGTGGACTACATGTCCAAAGTTCCATACACAATCGTCATATGGAGTGCAATTTACGTTATTGTGCATGAAGTCATACATAACGCGTTCGATTATTGGCATGTCATGATAAATAACGTATCCAAGAAACTATATATAAGTTGTGGTTAAATGAATATCCTAATACTTTGAAAGGAAAATTAAAAGCACTTTAGGCGTTGGCCTTATATATTATGGTGACTGAGAGTGTTGGTACTTAGTAGCCTGAGCATTCGGAAGGTAAAATTTTGTCATTTTTATGATTACATTATTAGAAAATTAGTTTTCAATGGGCTTAATTTTGGAGTGGGGCGGAGAATTATGGATTTAGTGGCTTATAACTATAGGTTGGCTTGTAAACGGGGGAAAGTCAAACTGAAGATTAACTTTGACATATATAGGAGATGTTTTAGTGATTTTTTTGGTCACTTAGAACATCTATAATGGTAGGTTCAATGAGAGAGTTGAATGAGATGACAAGTTTAGTTGTCATTCAATGGGTTAAATTCTACCATAAGATGTCATCTTGACATTCAATAGGTTTGGAGTTCAATGACCATTGAACTCTTCGATGAGAAAAATGAAAATTTTTAATTCTTAAATATATCCTATAAATTAGCTTGTATAATTTTCTGTTGAACTTTGTAGAGTTTAATGCATTATAAAAAAAAAAATTGATAGAGTTATATGAAATGTAGAAAAATAATGTGATAAACCATTGAACTCTATTAAATTCAATGCATTGTTCTATTAAATTCAATGCATTGTGATCCTCTTACATTTACTATTTTATGTTATTCTCCGTGCTCCCTCGTCTCCGGGTACATATACCATACCAAGAAGCAATAACATTGATATCAACAATTGGCATTCTTGATTCAATCCTTGGAAATAAAGTCAAAACATATGTTTCTACATTAACAATGGTATGTCTAATTTTAGATAAACTGATGAAATGTTGCTATTAGTACTTGAATAATAATGGCCATTCGTCCAACATATAAAAGGGGAAGGACGGAGTTTGGAAGAGACGGGTAAGAGACAGGCAGGGGCATTATGCATTCGTCACCATTGAAGTAGACTTTATGAGGGAATGCCCACCCACGATTCAATGAGAATGTTGTCCTATTTTTTTGAAGAATCATCTCTGAATGCACACTTGCAGCCTCCAGAAGGTGGTCGTTATCCAGCTCCTCTACACCATAAAACATACCTGTATCATCTGCATTTAAAAACCAGGATGACGTTGACAAATGAGTTTGTTTCCTGCTTATATTATAAATCAGTAAATCACATATCATCAGGTAGATTTCGTGGGCTGCTCATACTTGTTCTCATCAACTTACTTATGGGTTCAAAGAGGAGAAGAGGCTTATAGTTAAAATCATCAACTTTGGCAATGTTGTTGAGATTCGGATGTTGAGCAACAAGTGTCCACTTAGTGTAGTTGAAATTGAAATTGAAGTTGGTGATGGTGATCCTCACATGCCAATACATCTTGTAGTTTCTTTTCACATGCCAATGAACCCGAACAGGGCACATGTGGTGAGTGCATCGCTTCAATGGAGCATTGCCTTCTGTATGTGGGCTTGTTGATCCAACCACACGTGATATAGGCGAGTTATTACTGATGTGTTGCAAGAATTCTCTTACGATTTTAGTCAAGAGTTCCAACTATCTTATATGCATAATCTCGAAATATGATTATATATAGAAAGCTTACGTAACACAGTTTTCATTGTTCCTGCAGCCACAAGCACATGAAAGACATGGAGTGATGTCACTGTTGTAAAAAGATGACATCGAGACACAACAGGTTGGGATCTCCGAGGCCAGAAACTGGGAGTAACGACACACCAGTTGCCATGACACTACAAATTAATGAATACAAGATTAATCAGAAGAGGTTAATTGTAAAAGAAAACAAAACTTGGCATTCATGGAACAGTGAAACATACTTAAAGCTCGGTTCTTTCTACGACCACCAGATGATAAAGAAACCGAAGATGGCACAATGGATATAGGGCTGCAGGTGTATCCTTGATTGGGACCCAGCAGGGAGAAATTCTTGGGCAAACCGACTGTTTTATAAGTATTGCCCGAATTCCCAACACTCAACTGAAACGCCGAGACTGAATTAGCAGGATCTTGACCCATTGAACTTACAAAACCACCCTTGCAGCAGTTGAGGAACTGCTGGTTGTAAGGTACTCCAGGCTGCATGTCAATGATTCTGGGATTCTTCTCACAGGAATGAGGAATATTACTGGGTAAGTCCTTGCAATCTCCTTGATCAATCGCCTGAGCTCCTAGAATCGACCAAATTATTTCCTTTTTAGCCCATGTCCATCCCAATGTCCATCCTGGAGTCATGATTGGACGATACATTTGATAGTTGTTCATCTTCACCACAGCCTGCAGATCGCTCATCTCAGGTAACCATCATACAATTTACTTAGGAATCTCAGAATATTACTTACCACGTAGCCATCTGGAGTCCATGAAACAACATCCCATGTAATGGTTATGTTTGCGGTTGGATCAAAGATATCGTATGCCATTACAACTGTAACAAACATAAGAATTGTTAATTTCTTTATGACAAACTAACAGTTAAACCGAACATTTAACATGAAAAGAATCACGTTCTCAGTTCTAACCTGCAGAAAAGCATAGCACATAAGTCACAACAGAATATCTTAACGTAAACCTAATCCTTCTCAAAGCCATGATTTTCCTATAAACTATGATAACTAGAATTCAGACATAATAGATTATCTTCGTGTCACCAACAAATTTCACAACTTCCCTATTTTATACTCATAGCATCCTAGTTGAGCTTGCAGTTGCAGATGCATTCGCTACCAACACATAAATGTTTCATAACTCGATAAAAAGACAAATCCAAGAATAATTCCAAAAGAATGTTAAGATACCAGATCCCATGAATATAATATGGAAGTTGAAGCAGAAGGTCCAAAGTGCATGACAAAGATTGGTCTTAAATATTAAAATGGGTTGACCTCGATGAAAAACATAATATAAGTATGGTGTTGACTAACTAGTTTACAAATTTGTCAAGATCATCGCAGGAATGTGGATCGAGAAGTTCAGATCCGACAAGTTAGCTAGTCATGTTTTTTGCCAATTGGAGAACTTTCTTCCTAACCCTGCTTGTATCAAGCATCTTTTAATGGTATGGGCAAGCATCTTTTATAATGTACTACAAACAGAAAAACTATGTAAGGTATTTTGCAGGCCAAGCAATCAAATCGATGTATTTTAACATAAAATCATTGGCATTCAGCATCCATTAACGGATGAATAGTTGGTCACTTTCGGACAATATAACGTGGAAACTTCGTGATTTATTAAAATCAATTTCAACTTTTAAATTCACACATTTACACATCATCCATAATCAACCAATCATTCTATATTTTCACAATTTCATTTGTTTTCCCTTGAATTCTCGACGTCCGTTCACAATTAGAATCGTTTCCACATAGTTTTTCATAGGTTTTTGTTATTTTGAATGAGTAATGTCGGCGAGGATGGGCTGGTGGGATAAGAGGATTCAACCAAGAAAAAAAGTGGAAATATAGGGGGGGGGGGGAGAGATTAGGTGGACATAACATTTATTTTTTTTTTGTTTTTAAGTTGATATGGAAAAAAATAAATGATGTCATTTATTTTTACTTAGGTAGATAGTTGTTGACTAATTGATCTATTTTTTATGTTTTACCTTAGACAAGAGACAATTTCACTCGTTTTAACTTAAAAACGAAAAAAATAAATATCATGTTAAAAGACAACCAATAATTTCTTTGAAAAACAAGATATTTGGGTTACCATAAAAGGTAACTTAAAATATAAAAGTTTTTCTATATATATAAACAAAATACAAGGCTTTTCCAAATGTTACTAGATAAATGGTTATGTTTTTCTGTATTTTGTCCAAAAAATAATGTTGAATCAAAATAATAAGAGTACAATAGTCATTTTAATTCGATCAGGGATCAAAATCAAAACAAATCCAATCCATAGGGACTATCCGAGTTTTTTTTTTAAAAAAATAGGTATTTTAATGCAAATCATCTCATACTACAAAGTTGATTCATGTAATTTACTCTAGTTAATATAAAATAAATATGAAAAAAAATATAAAGTTAACGAATGTTTCGAGTGAAATTTTAATAGTATATATTCACTGACACCAAATTTAGCATAACATTTGGTGTTGGCAATTTTATACTATATTTGATATAAAAAAAATAAGAGTTGATTGGTATATAACAATTTTTTTTCCATATATAACACTTTGTTCTTTAAATTTTGTACTATATAACTTTATAAAACATAAATTATTGTTTATAAGAAACAATATTATATATGAATCACTTCATTGGCTTTAGTTTTAGGTTGGAAATACTGTTAAAATTTATTATTCATCCCGTTAGCCTTGTGCCCCGAATGTCTATTAAATGCACATTTTGTGAATAAGTTGGTGAAATGATTTGTCCCAACCAAAAGGCTTCTAGCCCATGGGTATCCATTATTGTTTTACCTACTTAAAGTCAAAGGTTCAATTTCCATAAAGGCAAGGTTGTAAAAATCGTTCGACGTTAGCTAGTCGGTGGACTGGGGTTAAGAGATTAATCGGCTAGGCGGAGATTAATCGGTGACCATTAATTGCTAATTTGTTAAATTTTAAAAAATTAAATATGACTAATATCATATAAAAGTTCATAAATATCACTAATATCATAACAAAATAGATAAATATGATAAATACAACACTAATCATACATCAAATAGTTTCTATTGAGATATAACTTCTTCAAAGTTTTAAAATTTCATCAGTGTTTCAGTCATTTTGAATGCATGGATTAATCGCTAGGCGCTCTCTAATCGGTCAAGTAGCGCCTAGAGATTAATCGGAGATTAATCGGAACCTAATCGGAATTTTTACAACACTGATAAAGGATATAGGTGGATTTAAAAGTAGTTAGGATTAGAATAGATCTGATATTAAAAGAAAATGACTTGTACCAAAAAAAAAAAAAAAAAAAAAGATACTATCTATTCGGTAACCCCCCCCCCCCCCCCCCCCCCCCCCTAAACACCCAAATCTTTTGCTAGATTCTTCACATTTTAGTAGGTTACATAAACCTAAACACAAGAACAAACACAATAGAAGTTTAGAACCTTTCTACAATATTTTGCATGTTAATTTACTAGGTGCCAATACATTTTAGGTTAATGACTACTATCTAAGACAATATAACAAGTTCAAAGTATATAATAACACCCTCCTAAAATAAATTATACAGGAAACATGCTTGCATGTCCTTATTTTACAAGTCAAATTAACTTATAAGTGATCAGGTTGCACCCTGAGCATATGTTCACCATACACCAACAACCATTTAGTTGGAATGCCTACATTTATACACAAATGTTCCACGAAGTGGCATTAATAATCTTGTAGAAACCACCCACTAAAGCTTTCGGGTGGCTGCTTCTAGCTCTCAAGTTAGTTATACATACAAACTCTACCATTTCACACAATGAAGGTGATAAGTCTCAGTATGCTTGCAGTAGCGGTAAAGAAGTAAGAACATATATATGGGTTCATTTGTGAGCTTCGCTTTTGATGTTCCACCCTCTCAAGCTGTGATGAGAACTGGAGCAAATCAGATCCTCAGAGTTCATGCATTTTGACCCTTTGAACATCCCATCAATTGCAAACTTGACTGAACTACCCTCAAACCCGACCAAGGGGTTCATATTATCCTGATGCAAATGTCGAGGAAACCAGTCTGGGTTTGATTGTGAGTTTGACGCTTGAGTTCCTGAGGAATGACAAGAGATGGTAGTCCGAGATTGAGATGACAGAAGAGAGTGAGCACTCCCAGAACTCGAAGGTATTCCTGATAACCCAGTAGAAGCAGACGTTGAAGCCTTTATGTATCCATCAGATCTAGGGTTTCTTTTGAGGTTACAAGAGCAAAGAGATTTTGAATGTGTTTGTTCATCTGTAATGCAACTGATTGACTGAAGATGATGAGCTGTCCTATCATCAGGATTCATCTTCCACCTCTCATTGGTCTTGTATTTCCGCTGATATATGGGGATTGGAAAAGACGATGTGGCCGCTGTAGATCCCTTAAACTCTTTGCCTGCATTTGAAATCACTAAGGCATGAGATACTAATCAGAGATTGAAAAAAAAAGTGATACCATGGTTATGGTGCTGTAGAAAAAAAAATAAAAAAAAAGAGAAATCCGCAGAAATGGTCCTTATGGTTTGCAGATTTCTTTAAGTAACCTCCAAAAAATAGTTTACTAGCAAAAATGTACTTTTTTTGTGTTTAACTTTGGTTTTGGTCCCTAATTCGTTAATTTTAACAGCTACACTTCTAAATTTTTTAGAATGACCATTATACTTTCAAACCATAGGGACCATTTCTGCAGTTGTCTTGTTTCAACATACAAATTACAAGGAACATTTCTACATCATTTTTTGTGTGTTTTTTGTATTTTGTTTTCATTATTTTATATGTGCATTTTTCTTTTCATTATTTTGAATTTTATGTGTATAGAGACATCTTTTTCATGTACGATTAGCCTAGATAATGTGTCTAGGTATCTATGAAGGTGTTTTGAGAAAAAAAAATTAAAGAATTTGTTCTCAATAGTATTCACCCAAATATTGGTTCCGAAAATAACTTTCATCGCACCTTCATAGACACATAGATATATTGTTTAGGCTAATCACACATACAAAATACAAATATTGCAAATAGCACAAAAAATGATGTTTTTATTTAAATGTGCATATATGCATATATACGCAAAAAATGATGTTTTTATACACACAATTCAAACCGATGAAAAAACTGTAAAAATGCACATGTACTCTAATAAATGAAGGTTTTTTTACCACATGTCACCCTCTCATTCAATTTGCCAAATATCATTTTGTAGTTATTTTGAATTAATTTATTTTCCACATGTCATTTTATGGATTTTTCTGTTTTAATAAATTCCACATAATACGTTAATGTAATAATTACAATAAATGTAGTAATAAATGAATATCAATTTTCATTAATAATTTAACTTCTTAATTTAAAATTCTAAAATTAAAGCTCATTAGTTTATATTGTTTATCTATTTAAATTTAAAAGATAAAAAAATCAATTTTAATAATTTATTATTTTTCTTATTTTCTTATAAATCTAAAGTTTTTAAATATTTAAACTTATATATTTAATTAACCCATGTAATACATGGGTCTTACACCTAG
Source organism: Lactuca sativa (assembly GCF_002870075.4). Taxonomy (NCBI): domain Eukaryota; kingdom Viridiplantae; phylum Streptophyta; class Magnoliopsida; order Asterales; family Asteraceae; genus Lactuca; species Lactuca sativa. The sequence goes on from NC_056623.2 coordinate 17,719,913, forward strand.
TACAAACTAAAGAAAAAAAATAACGTTTTATTTAAATGTGTATATGTGCACATATACCAAAAAAAAGATGTTTCTATACACAAAAAATTCAAAATAATGGAAAAAATTACAAAAACACACATAAAATAATGAAAACAAAATGCAAAGAACACTATATATATATATATATATATATATATATATATATATATATATATATATATATATATATGTGTGTGTGTGTGTGTGTGTGTGAGAAAAGTAAGCTGAAAACGATGAAAAAATGCTTAAAAAAAAGAAAGAAAAAAAGGCAAACAAAAATGATCCAGAAATGGTCATTGTAGTTTGTAAAAATTCAAAACTATAGAAATGGTCCTTATGGTTTGAGGGTATAATGGTCATTCTAAAAAATATAACAACCTAGTTGTTAAAGTTAACGAGCTAGGGACCAATGTTGGAAATCAGGCCCTCTCTACTGCTATAAGTTTGCACACAAACGAAATAGAGAAATATAAGGAAAAAGTATCTGCAAAGTTACTCTTGTTATTCCTCATGCCAATAATATTGGGACGGAGGGAGTATATTTCATAGGCCCATTCATACTTATTGTGTTGTACATATACCTCTTGTCTGCCCATGACCCATGCAGATCAGGTGCGATTGCAAAAGAAAAAAGTCAAAATTAGACTAAAAATCAAGGCGTACGTTTCTGAAGAACACACCGCCTCTACCGATTCATCTATGCTTCACCTGGACGAAGATCACTTATGTCTCTATATATATTAGAGTCACCCCTCTCTCCACAAGGCTCTTTTGGAGAGTTAAATGGGACTCCACATATTTACACAAGGATGTTGTGGGATGTTGCTTGAAAGCAAGAACCGTAATCTTGTGATTGATGATATGTCAATCACAAAACACAGACTACTGTTATAAATTGAAGGTGATACCAGATCTTATAATAACACACCACCAAAACCCTCTTCCAACTTTCCTTCAAGTGAGATCAATTTTATGTCTTGAAGAAGGTAATTGGCCCTCCGACCCCCTCTACCTTGGGCTCCTCCTATAGAATACCCACATCAAAAGGCCCAACAACAGCCAGTTTGTTGGCCCAACTATCTACCCCACCCTTCTGCCATGGATCGGGCCACGCACCTCTGGCAGGCTCGTCTGTCTATCGGTAGACTTTCCACTCCTTGGCTCCATATAGCAGCCAACAATGGGGTACTTCTGACAAAATTCAGACAAAAGCACCTTTCTTTCTAGAGTTTTTCATACATGGAAGCTTCAAGACATGATTGTTGGTTCATGGATACTAGAGCCTCTGCTCACCTCACGTCGAGGAAAGGGAATCTAACATCTACTTGTAATAAGAGTGTTATACCTTCTATTCTCATTCTCATTGGTGACGCTTCTTCCATAATCGTCACCAGTTAAGGACAAAGCATAGTGCTAACACCTCATCGTACTTTACATGTGATAATAAATGTACAATAGAATTTGTTGAATTTTGTTTCTCTATGAAGGATTTCAGGACCCAACACATCATTTGCCGATCTACCTTGTCACCTCCGCCAACTCTTCTCTAGTTTCTCTCCTCTCCTTTCATTGAGTCAAATAACATGACACCAAAGACTCAGATATCCCAAGAACGAAGTGCTATGTTTTTTAATTCGTGTTATTCTATTTCATGTAAAAAGTTGTCTTTGAAAACTTGTGTCATGCTTTTCAACTTGGCAAACATGTATGTCTTTGTTTTTATAATTCTAATAAAGTTAGCTCTCCATCTGATTTAGTTCACTCCTAACATCGCCAATTGCAAGCAATAACCGATTAAAGTACTAAATCATTTTTCGTGAACATTACTCCCAAAACTTATTGGTATATCCACTACATCACAAATCCCATACATTATCAAAATTCACTTAATTTCATGCTCTTGTAAACACTCAATTCAATAAAGAAAATAAAATGTTTCAATGTGACCATGGCGGAGAATTTGATAACTATGTCTTCCAGAACATTCTTAAAACTAACATGTTTTATACTCGGTTCTTGTATTCCAAAACATCTCAAAAGACAAAAAATCAAAACGAATGATTCAATCAATCAATAATTTGGTTTGAACTCTCATTTTCCAATCTTATCTACTACTCACATATTAGGTTGAGGCACTATACATTGATACACATCTCCTTAATATCCTTTCATCCAAGTTTATAAACAATGGCATCCATTCACCAAACTCTTTCACAAAGATCCCTCTTATAATCACTTTCGCGTCTTCGGGTACTTATGTTACCCTCATCCTAATAGACCTCTATTAGATATATATTACAGTATAATGATTATAGTGTAAATATATTTATTATATATTCCTGTTGTATTTCACGTTAATGGCAATAATCACAATTACAACTTTGATTTGGTATCAGAGCCAAGATCGGCTCCTCTAGGGTTATAACACTAGCCGCCAAAAAAGAAAAAAAATACCCTATGTACTTTCTTCATCTTCATTTGATCAATCAACAATCTCAACATCACCATGACAACCATTGTTGGCTTCTCCACAAATGAGAAGACATCAAACAACTCCCACAAGTTTCCGTTTACTCTCTCATCCACCAACTATGGCTTTTGGAAAATTATGATCCAACCGTTTCTTGTTACCAACAACCTTTTTGGCTATATTGACGGATCGATTCCTTGTCCTAACCTACCCTACCACCGATGAACCCCAACCAAACCCTCGTATGTTGCCTGGTTAGCCAATGATGCCCATGTACGCATGCTCCTACTCTCCACCATCTCTGAATCAGTGTATCTCCATGCACAGGGTACAACTTCAAAAGATCTTTGGCTGTCTCCACAACGAGCATATGACCCTCAGTCGTTCAATGTATCGAATAGTTCATCAATTTCTAGTATGGTATATTCTATTGGAAACTCGTTCAATGTATCAAATAGTCCATCAATTGCTAGTATGGTATATTCTATTGGAAACTTTGGACAGGGATTGAAATCCCCTTGCATGAGTTAAGAACTTGGATCCTTCAAGAAGAAGTCAAGACAACGACCAAAATGATGGATGACATAAAAGCAACTTGGAAGACAACTGGGGTGTCATTGTTATCAGATGGTTGGCCGACATTAGAAACCGAAGTCTGATCAACCTTTTGGTCAACAATCAATATGGAACTGCATTTTTAAGAACTGTTGATGCATTATATTGCATAAAAAAATGCTCAAAAAAGAATTCGATTTGCTTGATGAAGTTGTTGAAGAGATCGGGGAAGATATTGTCGTTCAAGTAGTGAACGAAAATGCTAGTGCATACAAAGTTGTCGGAGCATTGTTAATGGATAAGAGAAAAAACATGTATTGACCCCGTGTTCAGCTCATTGCATCGTTTTGATGCTTGAAAAAATCGGGGATTTGAATCAAAATAAAAATTCTTTGCTTAAAGCAAAAAAGGTTAGCAATTTCATCTACAGCCATCAATGGGTGTTAAGTTTATCCTGGATTTCGACCGGCCGCCACGGAATTCTCCACGACTTTTCTGACTATACAAATCATTTACGAATCGAAATAACAATTACAACAAATGTTTGCTTCAAACGAATAGGGGGCATCTTCTTAGGCTAAGAAACCCAATGGTAGAGAGATAAAAAAAATAGTTATGGTCCTTATGGATATTTTTAGCCTAGTGTGTTTTATTCCATGAAAACTACAATGCCACTTGTTGAAGTTTTAAGGCTTGTTGATGGGGAGCAGACACCAAAAATGGGATTTTTTATGGGGCGATGGACGAGTGCAAAGAAAAAATAGCAAAGAACTTGGATAACAACCTCGCTTCTTATAAAGAGATTTGGAACACCATCGAAAAAAAATGGGAGTTCCAAATGCATCATGATTTGCATGTATGTGGCTGCGGACTACTTAAATCCACAATATCGATGGAGTCCTAATGTTTCCGAACATCTAGAGATTAAGAGAGGATTTTATGATGTCATGGAAAGGCTTATGAAAGATACAACAATTTATTTGAAGATTGAAGATCAACTCGTTGCTTACAAAGAAAAAAGAGGATTATTCGGATATAAAGGTTTTTTATAGACATATAAGACATGTCCACGGGGTATATTATTTTCTACTTTTGTTATTATAGTTATAGTTTTTTATTTTATATAAATTAAATTATTTATTAACTTTTTTACAAACATCTATAGTTACATGGTTGGGGGATGTGGAGACGATGCCCAGAACTCAAGTCCTTTGCAATAAAGGTTTTGGGTCTTACGTATTCTACTTCGGCCTATAAACAGAATTGGAATATATTTAATCAAGTCCATACAAAGAGACAAAACTGGTTAAACACGGAAAGAATGAACAACTTGGTTTACATCATGTACAATAAGTTGAAGAAAAAGTTTGTGAAGAGGGCTAATTTATAAGACGACCCTGTAGTTGTTGAACATGTATTGTTGGATGATGAGCGGATAGCCGCCCCAAGTGATGGTGAGGAAGATAACATTGAAGGTGACAAGATAACATTGACGGTGGCAGGGAATTAAGGGAGGAAGATGGCAGGGAAATTAGAAGACCTCTAGGTGGCGGGGCAAGTTAAAAACCTTGAGGCGGTGGGACAATTGGGGAAGGAAGTAGAACTAGAAAAAGAAAAAATGTTCAAGTGAATTTGATTGATGATGATGGTGGGGTTAAAGTGAATTGGGGTCAAGAAGATGAGGATGACCCATTTGAAAGTGATGCGAATGATGTTGATTATTTTATTTGAACCTGATTACTAACTTGTGTGTTTTGATGTTTTTCGTGTGTTTCCTATGTAGTTGTGTCTTTTGAAGTTTTAGACTTTGATGTTTTAAACTTTGATGTTTTAGACTTTTTTATGTGATGTTTTAGACGTTTTTATATTTTTGAATGTCTTTTGTATGACTAATGGATTTGATGGTGAAATTAGCTTAAAAATATATGCTTAGTATGTTTTTATAAAATATATAATTTTATATATATGTTTTTTATTCCTCTTCTGACTTACGCCTCACTCCGCTTATAGTTTACGCCTTGTGAAGTGGAGGGAAAACGCTTCAAGGCGCGATGACATACTTCAAAACCTTGATCATCAACGATAAATGTGGTTTAATAACATTTATGCAGCCTAGAGACTTTAAAAAATAAACATGTTTCTTTTTGCATATTACAGACGTTTAGTCCACATCTTCTTTTGTAGACGTGGTTTGTAGAATACATATATTTTCCTCTTAAAAAATATACAACACATTAGTTGGTCAATTAAGTCTAGAATTTGTTTCCCTCCTCCAAATATGTTATGTGGAATTATATTACAAGTATTTTGTCAATACTAGACACCTCAAGGTAAAATATGTTATGTGGAATTATATTACAAATATTTTGTCAATACTAGACGCCTCACGTGCGTAATGCAAGCGTATTATGCATCACACACATCATAACTAGGCTTCGGTCTCTAAACGTTGATAACGCATCGTTGTGCGTCGTGCTTTTTCGAACCAAGGAAATAAACATATCTCATTCTCCTTAGATCTATGCCCATAACAACACCTCAAAACCCCTAAACTACCACCGTTGCCATCACCATCACCGTTTTCAGCTCCACTCATGGTAGCCTTCTGACAGCTCCTGTCTTGTTGGCTATCACAAATTTCAGCCGCAAAAAGCCTTACTGAAAGCAAGCACTCCACCATTTTTGCCAATTCTCAACCCGCTCTATCTCCTCCGTCATCTCACTCTTCTCATCCTATGATCACACTCTCTTAACTTGGCGTCTCCCAAACCTATTCACAAATTAAATCTTCACATCTCCACTCTCTCATTTCAAAAATTCACACTCAAGCTCTTCGTGACTCAAGGCACATAACAATGCTAGAGGAATAAAATGCTTTAATTAAAAATAAAAATACTATGTGGGTTCTTGTTCCTCCACCTTCAGTTATAAATATGGTACGATCTATGTGGATATATAAGTATGAGGATTTAATCTCTGATTGGATTTCATGTAAATCAGGTACAATATATACACGTACAGACATAACAGCTAGCCCTATAACAAAGGAATTTAAATAATACAAATACAATCTTATCTAAACTTAAATTTTATCGCTATCGCTAATAATAAGGAATAAAATGCTTTAATTAAAAATAGTATGTGGGTTCTTGTTCCTCCACCTTCCGTTACAAATGTGGTATGATCTATGTGGATATATAAACATAAATTTAACATGGATGGATCCTTTAGCCCCTGCAAAGCTTGACTTGTTGCAAATTGTCGCAGACTTGAAGTCAACAATCAGACATAAATTGTGCATAAACTTTAGACTAGCTGTCAAACCAACCACAGTATGTATTATGTATTGAGCCTTGTTATTTCTCGTGACCGGCTAGTTCACCAACTTGGTGTGAAAAACGCGCTCTTGCATGGTCATTTACCTAAGACATTTTACATACACCAACCGCTTGGTTTCCATGACCAAATAAATGCGACTATGTTTTCCCACTACATAAGTCTTTATATAGCCTCAAGTAGGCTCCTGGGCTTGGTTTCAACGGTTTCCTAGTCAATCATGTTGCGACACTCGGTTTTCAGTTTTCAGCACAATGAAACAAACACTTCGTCCCCTTTATATTAAAACAGGGCTCACATCTCAGATGTTTACTTAGGGTCGTTCCAAACATATTTTGGGTCCAGGGCAAGAGAAAAAAATGGGTCCTTAAAATACATAAATGACATCATGTTTTTTTATAATAACTCAATAATTGAAAGAAAATTACTTGTATTATCTTCTAAATATAACAATTTTCATAAAAAAAAAATTGGGCCCTGAACGGTCGTCCCTTATCGCCCACCCTCTGGGACGGGCCTGTGTTTACTATTATACGCCGATGATATAATCCTTACTGCCTTCACTTCAACTCTTCTTACACATAATCTGGTCTCTCCGAAAATAATTTTCAATGATTGATCTTGGAGCTCTAATACTTTTTCGACATCTTTATCACTCGTTCATCTAAAGGCATGTTTCTCTCTAAATGAAAATGTCACTTAGATCTTAGACTAGGCAAACATGTCCAACTGCAATCTAGTAAAGACCCCAATTGAGATAGACATCAAGCTTACGGCTGACAATCCTCTGTTACAATGGAATATTTTCAATTATTCACATTTGATAATACAATGGAATAGTTTCTCTCAAAGTTGGGAAATTATCCTGTTCAATACGTAATTGTCCATCTCACATCTTACGTTGACACACATTTTGTTCCTTAATAAAATGTTGTTATCGAATTGAAAAATAAAAAAATTTTCGAGGTAACTTGTTCTTTACTGTAATCTAGTTTTGTCTCAAACTACTTCTAATTAGAGCAGTTTTGAACGTAGCATACCTTATCAATAGAATGCCTTATCGGGTAGTGGACTTCAAAACTCCACGCCAATCCCTATAATCTTCCTTTCCTCACATCCAAATATTGTCCTAAGTGCAACCTAAAATATTTTGCTAAGCCATATTTGTTCATAATCATCAACCCAATCGTAGCAAACTAGATCCACATGTGTTTTTCTGGGATATTCCTCAAACTAGCATGTTTACAAGTGTTATTTTCCCTCCACCAGAAAATTCTACCATTCCATGGATGTCACATTATTTCCAGAAAAACCTTACTATTCCAAAACTGGTATCCAGGGGGGAGCACTGTGTGAAATATCAATTTTTGGGTTACCTGGATTTACAGTTCCCCGAGATAAGTCAACATGTGGAAGTTCCCAACCCGATGCCGATACCAAACAAAGGTAATATTGAAAGTCCAAACATGAGTGTTCTTAACTCTAGTCCAACATCTTCAACCGATGGAGCAGTAAATAAAGAGACTTAAAATTACTACATTGTCTACACTCGACCCCCGAGACAACAAAAATGGTGTGGTTGAGCAATTGCCTACTAAAGCACACAATCATGACTCCCTTCCAAACTTACAAGTTAATTCTCCACCTAGAGATTCTCCTACTGAAGCACACAATCATGAACCTCTTTCGAACACACAAGGTAATACTTTCTCTAATATTTCCCCTGATGTGTCGAATTATTTGAATGTTCCAATTTCATTACGGAAAGCAAAGAGGAGTTGTACTATGCATCTAGTTAGTAACTTTGTTTCATATGAAAAACTATCACCAAATACAAAGTCTTTTCTATTTAGTCTCTGGAACAATAGTTCCTAAGAATTTTCAAGAAAAGGTTTATAAAAAGGAATGGAAGGTGCGGTGGTAGAAGAAATCAATGTTCTTCAGAAAAGCAAAACATGGAAATACAGGTTATTGCACATTTGTGTGGGGTAATCTGGTCACTTGGCATAGTAAGAAGTAGTTCGTAGTGTCTAGAAGCAGTGTTTAGGCTAAAAGTAGAGCTATATGTCAAGGAATTTGTGAAGGAACTAAAATCTTCAAGTAATCCGGGAAATGACTTTGTTTTGTGACAATAAGGCATCCATTAAATTGATAGAATTCATGTTCACCATGATCGGACTAAATATGTAGAGATCGATTGTCACTTCATTAGCGAAAAGCTGGAACTTGGAATTCTGGAATTGTCATATGTCCCATCAAACATTCAGATTGTTGATATCCTCACCAAGACTCTTCCAAGAACAAATTCGAAAGAATGACGAGCAAGTTGGATATCATTGATATTAATACCAAACATTAGGGGGTGAAGATTTATGATATCTTTTCTTTATATTATCTTATTATTTATTTATTTTAGTTAACAGTGTTTTACGTAATATTGGCTGGAGATATCTAGGGCCAGCCCTAGTCTTTTTTGTATAAATATTACTTACTGTATGTATAGCTCTTGTCGGCATATAGCCCATTCTGTTAGTATCCCTCGTATATATATGCCTTTAATGAGAACCTCAACATTCATGGGAAATTTGGTGTATGCACATGATGCATACAGAAATGACAGATAAACTTCCCTCTCACAACAATTAGAAAGTTACAGATAGGAAGTATAACCACAAATATTCAATTAAAGCAACCTGATAACAGGATTCATCTAATCCGAAATAGAGTAGCAGGATTACCTTCAAATTTGATGTTATACGAAGGAAACAATCTCCCATGTTGTTCAGAGAGGACACCTGTGTGTGGTTTCCTTCGACGCTCATTGTGGCCAGCAAGACGTTTGCGACAACTCCTCTTGCCATCATCAAATTCGCACAGCACATGGAACCTGGGTCCAACAAAAATTTAGAACACTAAATGGTTAATGGTGGTCGTTTCACAAAACTTGCTGAAAATCAACTGAATGTTTTCAAGAATTTAGCAACTATTCAAGTTCATCTTCAATGGTTGCTGAAATAACCAAAATAGGCTACAACCAAGTGTTTGTTTATATGCCAAAGAGATAGAAAATCAACCTGCTGCATTGCTGACAAAATCTTTGTTCAATGCCATTCACAATGACTTTAGAAGTCTTTGAGTGAACCTCACAAACTTTATGCCTTTTGTGGTATTCTTTACAATTGCTGAGGTTTTTATTGCAACCATGAACTTTGCAAAATGGTGTAGAAGAACTGAAACCCATATCTCGTGGTCGTTTTGATGTCGTAGAAACTTCTGATGGACTCAAATTGTGGGAAACCATCTGAGCCTCTCTTTGATCAGGAAGCCTACCTAACTTAAGATCAAAAAGTTCAGACTCTCTAGAGTTGGATTGAAGCTTGGAACTAGACATGTTACCCTCAGAAAATGCATTCTGAGAGGCAGCCATAGCTGGAGTGAACAACGAATTCCTCATCAATGGAGGAAAACCGATGTCCCCAAACAGTTGATTCTCAATGTTAATTTTGTTTGGGAACAAACCCATGTTGTTCCCAGAGATAAATGGGGGTTTAACATCCCATCCGATTGATCCAGTTTCATCTTTCTCAAATGCATCAGCAGTTGAAAGAGATTCATCATCTACAAAAGCCTTAACCACAGAATTAAAGCTCCACGAATCCATTTTAGCACATAAATGTAAAGATTACAGTTGACTCAGAAAGAACTAAAAAGCGATGTCATGTGAAGGTAAAAAATCTTGATTTCTTGAAGTATTCAAAATCCCATCTCAAATTGAACCCCAGAAGGACAAGAAACTATGAAGGTAAAGAGCTTTGAAAGGAAATTGCAATCAAGAAACAATGATGAAGTAGATAAGCTGAAGCATATGCTTCAATAATGGGAACACAAACGCAAATAAGACGGGAAAAGAGCACTTGAGGCAGCGAGCGAGTGAGTGGTTAATTGACTAATGAAAAGGACGTACGAAAGAGATAATAAGGGAATGAGGGTTGGTGATGGGTGGTGGGTGGGTGGTTTTACTGATTATGAAGGGGAGGGCCCTTATGAATCGAAAAGGAGGGTGCAAAAAAGATCAGATTCTGCGATCTAAACTCCACATAAGAGTTTTGTGGTTGATTTTCAGAGAGAAGGAGGTGTAGTGGGTTCGTTCTAATGATGGTGAAGTTGATGGGTGTGACATGTTGAAGTGATGTAGTTTGCGTGTTCTCTGCTACTCCATGGATTATATTTGTAGTGAATCTGAGGGGGGATGGCGTTTCTCACTGGCAAGCCACTTGTTATTGGGGGGAGAAATACAAAAAGAAAAATAAAAACCAATTTGGTGGGATGTCAATCCTTTTAACTCTCTTGCATCCTTAACAATTTCTATCTACTATGTTTTGTTCATTTCGTCCTTAAACCATATTTCATGCATTAAAAGCTCATCGTTCACCCCTTTTTAGACTCTCACCCTACAATGTTTTTTAAAGAAAACATTTAAAATAATTGAAATTAAGAGTTCAAGTCCGGACTAAATTTTGTAATTGTTTCATAAAAGTTACAAAAATAATGTGTTTGACACATGAAAGTTAGGATATGTAAAATAGAGGTTGTAGCTTTTATTTGTGCAAAAATGTTCGAAAAAAATAGTCATAAGATAGATTACATAAAAGCTAATAGCCAAAAATTTGTAAAATCTAAAAGATACTAAATAAGGTAAACCGCATCATCTAAACGACCTATGTTAAATCGTCATCAGACCCATATGGGAGATAAATCGTTAGACTCGATAAATATCATGGATTTGATAGAATTTGAACCATGTAACTCTTGTGTGGAATTTTGTACGCCAACCATTAGGTTTTTCTTATGGATGCTAAAAGTTAAAAACTATTTAAAGTAACTTTGGATGAATTGTTTTTATTTAATACATTCATCGGTTGTACATACGAATAGGTTGTCTAGTTTGTCGTTTCAAAAAAAATTAATATAAAAGATTTAAGCCCATATTTACATACAAATCATTTTATTAATCGACATTTTCTTGAAAATTAGAAGTTAATTACTTATAAAAACGCCTCAACTTTAACATATCCAAAATATTTTAATAAGTTTTAAGTTTTTTTCAAAAATTTTGAAACGCTGGAGAAAAAAAACATTATTTAACACTATATATATGTATACTTTTCTATTTTTAATATTACTATTTTGTCTTTAAATGACTGAAAAATCATATTCTTTTTTGTTGTGTTCAGTGTGAGGATTCTGGTAGTAGCAGCGCCTGTGTTTCGGTTATTTCGGATTGAGATGAGTCTCCTCACTAGATCTATAGGTAGAAGTTACTAATGTCGACCCATTACTTGTTGTGTAGAATGTTAGTTGTCTTTGTGGTACTTGCATGAAAGACCAAGATCCAGCACGTGACATTTGTATGAAAGAATAGGATCTTGCCCTGGCAATTATATGGAAGACCAAGATCTGTCACCTGGCACTTGTATGTAAGACTGGGATTTGACCATCGGCACTACATGGAAAGACCATGGTTTGGCCCATGACAGGAAATGAATATAAGACTATGATTTGGTCCATAGCATGTATTTTCTTGTGTTTTTGTATGTGATACTTTGGGAAACCCACTAAGCTTTGTGCTTACAGTTTTATGGTTATGGTTTCAGGTATTTCCGGTTCAAAAGGGAAGAGTTCGGCTTGATCGCAGCCTAAGCTATCAATTGCGCTATAGCGGCACTATAGCGTTTTGCGGAGGTCAGGAACCGCTATTTTCAACTTAGCGTTTTCATTTCGCGGTACCGCTATTAGCGGCGCTATTTACCGCTATTTCAATAACCGCTATAGCGGCGCTACGGGCGCTATTCCATTTTCGTTCACATTTTGGGTCATTTGGTTACTTTGTCAATGAAAAACTAGTTTTAATGATCTCACTACACTTTCATTTTAAAATGCCCAAACAACTAACATAACTAAAAGCATTCAAAGCAACTACGTCTACCGACAACTCTCTTTCTCATCTCTTTCTGTACTCACGACAACTTCAACTGCTATGGTCGGACTCCATTAATGCTTTTTGTAAATCGAACCACACCTATGAGGCTACGACTTGGGACTTAACTCTTTATATCAACCATGACCTACTAAGATATTGAACACGAGCAATACAATGAAACTCTATTTGACGCTTTGACACTTTGACACTTTGACACTACCTAGTTTCCATATTACCATAATAGAATATTATGTTATGTTTTTATATGACTTTTTAGGTTTATGATATTAATTCTATATAGACTTATAGTATTAATACTCAAATATATATAACTTCTATATAAATATAATATAAAATTATAAATTATACATAATATTAAAAAACGGCTATATCACCGCTATACCACCGCAATCTAAAATAGTGACATGTGACCGCTATTGAAATTTTGACCACGATAACTGCATAGATCGCAGCACATCTACCCATGTTTACGCGACTATATGATTTTGGGATTACACTCTGATAATTGTTTTTATTTTGAAATACTTTTGAATGATTGGAAAGAAGATAATTGATGTTTCTAGTTGAATTAAAAATGAAAATTTTACCTTATAATTTTTGGAATGTTTCAATAGCATGGTCTTTTTGGGTTGGCCTCATGACCCAAATAACAATATGGAAATGGAGATAAATAAGTTATTAACTAAGTAAGAAATAAATAAACTAATTGAAATTATTTTGGAATTAAGTAAACCATTTCAATTAATTAAAGAGGTTAAATATTAATTAACCCAAGGGGTTAATTGGAACATTTCAAAAGCTCCTGCAGACCTTGTGGTGGATGGTTTTGGCTAGTCCCTAATAAAGATAAGGGAGATTCCTAATATAGTAAGGATAAATCCTAAGGGTTTGTATCCTTTAGTATTATCGGCAACCTATGAATAGATTGTTACGAGTCAAACCCAAAGAGTTGAATCCTCTAATAAAATCCATCAAACCTCCTCTCTCTCTCTCTCTCTCTCTCTCTCTCTCTCTCTCTCTTTCTCCCTCTCTCTCTCCATATACAAAATTATAACCTCTATCTTAGGGTTAGAAATTTCAAATAAACCCTAGATTAGGGTTTTGCCTTTTTGTTTTTGGTGTTTGTGGGTTTGACTACATTAGAGGGTTTCTGCTTTACATCATTCATCCATTAAAAGCACCGGCACATACAAGATGCTAATCGAGCAATCAAGAGGTTAGTATGTTTCTCTCTAGTTGATTTTTAAACTTTTATTGCTATAACTATTAAAACCTAGATATATGGAGCATGTACAATTAGGTAAATCTTTTCATTGTTTCCACTACCTTTAAATACTATATTGATGCAAATAAAACCCCACATGTGTTATGGTTGCTGAAGATATATATATGGGTCCACACATATGCACACACACACACATGCACGCACAAGCACACACACACATACACACACACACACACATATATATATATATATATATATATATATATATATATATATATATATAACGCCTGGTTCCTGGTATGTATTTTAATAAAGAATTATTCATTTTTGCAATGGGACTCGACGAGTCGAGAGGCCTCAACTTGACGAGTAGGGCTGTTAGAGTGAACCCCTAATTTTCAGGGTTTGCACCCTATTTAAAGACCTTAACACCCCCATTGTGGTCTCCCTCATCGCCTTTCATTGTCCAGAAAACCGTAATTTATGATCTTAAGCTTTGTGAGTGAAAAAGAAGTGATTTCTTGGTGTTTTCTTGAATGAGGGAAAGCTAGAAGTGCTTGGTTGAGGGAAAGAGCTTTGGATCCAGAAGAAGAACTCCATTTCCAGCTCATTTGAGGTATAAAGTCTATAGATTGTTTATTCGTCTACTAAATCCCTTCATGGAGTAGTTTAGGGCTTTAAGGAACCATTTTTGGAACCATTCATGGATGCAAGCATCTTTGGGGTCAAGACTTCAGATCCAAAGTCTTTTAGGGACTCCATGGCATAAAGGTGCCAACTTTATGGCCATGGGAGTCCTATGTATCATAACAAGCACTTTTAGAGCCTTTTTGAGCTAAATAACCCATGCATGAACATAAATTTTGTAACTTTACGTGTTATACAGACCCTAGGAGGCCAAATCTATGTTTTGGATGCATTAAGCCGACTAAGAACGACTGTATGCACTTTGATTTTAGGGGACTCAACAAGTCGTTCATATGAGTCGGTGAGTTGGGACATGGTTCCCCAACCTTTTCTTTTACTGAGCAAACTCGTTGAGTCTAGAAGATGACTCAGCGAGTTGGACGTGTTTATGGACTTGAAGATCAAAGAACTCGACGAGTCTAAGGATGAACTCGACGAGCTGAGAGTAAAATGTCCCAACTGATATGAAGAGGGAATCGAAGAGTTCAAGGATGAACTCGGCGAGTTGTGAATGAAATAACCCAACTTTGTATGAAGGAGAACTCGACGAGTCCAAGGAAGGACTCGACAAGTTCAAACGAAAAGTCTCAATTCTGTCACAAGAAAGGACTTGGCGAGTTCGAGGATAACTCGGTGAGTTAGATCGCGAGTTCGAAATTCTCTGAATCATGGAACTCAACAAGTTGATGGACCAACTCGGCGAGTTGAGTCAACCAGAAAGTTGACTTGGACCAGAAGGTTGACTTTAACCAGAGAGTTGACCTTTGACCTTGACCATTGACCAGAGTTGACCCTTAAAAGGGTTATCACTATGAAAAAGTAATTAAAAGGTATGTTACGTGTAGGAGTTTGAGGAGAGTTGGTTCCAGAGCCAAGGAAAGTTCAGCTACTACACGACATTGAGGTGAGTTACCTTCCAGTAGAAGTGGGTCTAAGGCACCAAGGTCGGTCCACTAGTAAGAGTTATAGTAGAGATGATTGTCTTTGTGATAATTATCTAGTATGTCGATATCTGTTATGTTTATGTGCTAGTATGCTTTGATGTTATGTGATTTGTTATAGGAGGGGTAGGATAGACCCCAGTACCGGTCGATAGGGCCGAAGGGGTATGCCAGCACCCGGATAAGCTAGGCAATATATGATTATATGTTTATGCACTAAGATGTTATATGGTAGAGTAAGGGGTGAAATAGTCCCCGGTACCGGTCGAAATGACCGAAGGGGTATGCCAGTACCCTGATATGCTAGGCTAGGTGACGTTCGATAGGACCGAAGGGGTAGGCCAGCACCCTGATATGTTAGGCAGTTACCGGTTAAAAGAGACCGAAGGGGTAGTCCAGTACCCGAATATGTTAGACAGTATGTATGTTATATGGTATATGGTATGATGGGGGAACTTACTAAGCTTTGTGCTTACAGTTTTCAGTTTTTGTTTCAGGTCCTTCTTCTTCGAAGGGAAAGGAGCCAGCCTGGTAGCAGCGTATCACACACATGATTTTCCGTACATGAGATTCTTGGGATTTACACTCTGACATTGTTACTATTATATGAGATGGTTTTGAGACATATGATCTATGGTTTTTATTAAATGAATTAACTTGATGATGTTTTCTTATAAATTGTTTATAAAACGCTATATCAAAAATGAAACTTTTGGTCTTGAATTTTGGGATGTTACAAGTTGGTATTAGAGCCTTGGTTTGAGGGATTTGGACACACCTTCGGGGGTTTCTGGACTCAAATCGAGGGTTTGAAAGATTTTACAAGGAAAATAGTTTTTCTAAAATTTAAAAAGAAGAGTTTTGAGAAAGAACAAGGTATGATGCGTGCAATCGGCCGACCTCAAGTAAGTTCTCTTCAAGATACCCATACATGTTTTGCTATGATATATGATATGATTATGAGACCTCTCGAGGTTATGTATGACCCTGATGATTATGTGTTTTGTTTCAGAATGGTGGTGACATGTCACGGAGCAGGAGGTTCAGGTTCTGGGTCAGGATCAGGTTCAGGTTCGGGTGCAGGTTTAGAGCCAGTTAATGACGGACTACACGAGTTCATCACGTCTGAGATCACGAGAGGCATCCTTGAGGCGACCCCAGTGATTTTCGGCTCGATCAAGGAAGGGATCATCCTTGAGGCGACCCCTGTGATTCTTGATCATATTAATTTGGATCAAAATATATTGAATTAAATAAAGTTTTTGTTCAATACAACAGTTTGATCATTATAATTTTTTAATCATTTAATTTTGAATCATAAAAAAATATAATAATTAAGATTCATTAAATATTTGAATCTAAATATTTTTAGATCATAAACATATTTAATCAAGATATTTTTTAATCATAAATATTTAAAATCATCTCTATTTGGAACATATTATGTTCAACAATTTTTTTTAAACTTTTAATCTTTTAAAATCAAGTTTAGCATCTAAAACACCTTATTTAAAAAAAAAAATTTAAAAGTTATTAGAATAGTGAGTAGAAGTATTACTTAAATTTTTTAATTTTTGGAAGATCTTTTTTGGGGTTTTTTTATAAATATAAAAAAAATCAAAATTTCATAATTATGCTCATTTTGAAGAAAATTAAATTTTAAGAAACTCAACGAGTTGGAGGCCCCAAACTCGTCGACTCGAAATGGAACTGGACGCGGGTTGTAAATCCTACTCGATGATTTGAGAGCCTCAACTCGACGAGTAGGACTGGTAGAGTGAAACCCTAATTTTCATGGTTTTGTACCATATTTAAACACCTAAACTTCCATAGGCTGGCCTCATTTACAGCCTCCAAGTCCTAAACCCTAAATCTCGAAACCCTAATGCTTTGTGTGAGCTTGTGAGTCATTTTTTGAGAGAAAAATTGTGTATTTGAAGCTTATGGAAGAAGAAGAAGAAGCTTGGGGACTCAAGAGGAGTGAGCAGATCCAGAAACATCATCCCATCCTCGCCACTTTTTGGTAAGCAAGTCTCAAACTTGATTAATGATTACTTAGATCTCTTTATTTTCACTTTTATGGGGTTTTTGGTCCAAATATCTTGATGGGAAAAGGGCGTCCCAAGTGAGTATACTTCCAGATCTAGGACCTTGAGGGGCTTTCAAGGCATAAAGGTGCAAACTTTTTGGCCATTAGAGCCCCATGCAAGCTTTAGGTTGTCATTTTGGCCTTTTAAGCTCCAAAAGGCCATGTATGGAGAGAAAGTCAGAGACTTTACATGTTCATGTAGTGTCTAGGGTCTATATCTCAATTTGTATGCCTTAGCTTGAAGTATTAATGGCTTTTAAATCAAGATCTAGGTCTTAAAGAGTTAGGGTTTGAACTAAATCCATTAAGGAAGGGTATTAACGAGTAAAGTTGGAAAATTTACCCTTAAAAGGACATTTTCAGTATGAATATGAAGTATGGAGCTTAGATCTAAAGGATAGGAGCTTCATCCATTAAGAAGGGCTTAACAAACTGAAGAACTCGACGAGTTCATAAAGGAACTGGACGAGTTGGGTCAAAGAATCCTGATTCTCTAAACGGGAAAAAGTCGATGAGTTCAAGGATGACTCAACGAGTTGACTGGAAAAGTCATGATTCTGTTGATAGGAGGAAATCGATGAGTTGTGAAAGAACTCGATGAGTTATATCGTGATTTCAGGGTTTTCTGATTTATGGAACTCGGCGATTTGATGGGTCAACTCGGCGAGTTGAGTCAACCCAAATTGTTGACTTTTACCAAAGTTGACCCTTAAGGGGTTATGAGTATGAAAGGGTAATTAAAGGAAATATTTTATATGTAGGAATTTAAGTGGAGTTGATTTAGAGGCAAAGACAGTTCAGCTACTTCACAACATTTGAGGTGAGTTACCTTCCAATAGGAGTGGGTCGAAGGCACCAATGTCGACCTACTAGTAATTAATTATAGTTGATATGATTATCTTTGTGATAATTGTCTAATATGCCACTATCCGTTATGCTTATTGTGCTAGTATGTTATATTATGGGCTTTTGACATAGAAGTCGTTAAGTTTGTCAGGTTTTGTTGGTTTTGTCCCTGTGACAAGTTTTTGTTCGTTAATGTCCAAAAGTTGCAAGGTTTTTTTCATTTTTTCTCTTGCTATTTATAATAGTAGTTGTCGAGGGACAACACCAACAAATTTTAACAAAATTAAGGACTTTCATGTCAAATTTGGAAAACATAATTAGGATAAAAACATATAAGATTTGTAAACTTAAGGGGTTTCTTGCAAATTTGAAAAACATAATTAGGGTAAAAACATAAAACATTTGTAGAAAGGACAAAATTGAAAAATACTTGGCAAATTTTGGACATTAACGAACAAAAAATCGTCACATGGACAAAACCAACAAAACCTGATAAACTTAAGGACTTTTATATCAAAAAACCCTTATATTATTATGCGATAGTGGTAGGAAAGGTTGGATAGACGCTGTTACTGGTTGAAAGGACCAAAGGGGTAGGCCAGTACCCAAATATGCTAGGCAGTATATGACTTATGTGTTTATGTACTAGGATTATCTATGGTAGTAGTAGGGGTGAAATAGTCCCCGTTACCAGTTGAAAGAGACCGAAAGGGTAGGCCAGCACCCAGATATGCTAGGCAGTTACCGGTTGAAAGAGACCGAAAGGGGTAGACCAACACCCATATATGTTAGGCATTCACCGGTTGAAAGAGACCGAAGGGGTCGGCCAGCACCCAGATATGCTAGGTAGTTACCGGTTGAAAGAGACCAAAGGAGTAGGCCAGCACCGAGATATGCTAGGCAGTATGTTATTGTATGGTATGTGGTATGATGGGGGAACTCACTAAGCTTTGTGCTTACGGTTTACAGTTTTGTTTTCAGGTACTTCCTCTTTGAAGGGAAAGGAGCTGACATAATCGCAGCGCATCACACTACATTTTCCGCACTGGAGATCTTTGGGATTTATACTCTGATGATGTTTTATTATGACATGTTTTGACTATCGATACATTGGTTTTTGATATGAGTGATACTATGATTGTTATCACTTATCAGATAAATGGTTTTATAATTGTTTAATTTAAAATGAAATTTTTGGCCTTAAATTTTGGGATGTTACAAGTTGGTATCAGAGCCTTGGTTTGAGGGATTCGGACACACCTTCGGGGGTGTCTGGACTCAAATCGAGGGTTTGAGAAATTGTTGCAAGAAAAATAAATTTTCTAAGAATTAAACTTAAGGGTTTTGAGAAAGAACAAAGAATGTGATGCTGCAATCGGCCGACCTCAAGTAATTTTTCCCTGATATACCCATACATGTTTTTTATGATATATGATTTGATTATGAGAAATGCATGCTAGTTTAGGGCTAAGGATCTAGGAAGGATGCCTTGTATGCCTACTGTATGTGTGTGAGAACTGCATGCTAGATTAGGGCTAAGGATCTTGGAAGATGCCTTATATGCCTGCTGTATGTGCTTATTCAATTGCATGATAGTACTGACTAGTCAGTGATATGATAGCCTGATTAGGATATGCTTGGTTTTGGTTACTTAATGCCCGAATACTGCTTGCTTTGTACTTTTAGGAGTCCTAGTTATCTTTAATTAACTAGTAAACGAATACATTAAGTTACATACTACGAGGACTAAATAATTTCATAAGGTTAGTTCTAGCCCTATTTCGCAGCTCTTTTCTGAGTCCAACTATTATAAGGTAGGACCTCTCATTCGAAGAATTATCTGGTCTTAGTAATATGTAATGGTATCTACGTGCTAGTTAGGGAGAGATAACAGGGACTTCTTATGCAGTTGATGGCGGAGAGTGGGTCGGAGATTATCCTAGGGTAAGCCTAGGATGAGATTAGCACTGAGAACAGTAGTAGTGACAGGGACTTGGTGAGGTCAAAGTAATCCTTGAGGAAAGTACAGATAGACGTGGAAGGTAGTATGGGCCCATACTACTAAAAGCAGAGGATTCGTACTCGAAACAAGGAGAGTTGAGATCAAACCAAGGAACTTGTAGTGAGTATAAGGTCTCTCGATATTATGTATGACTTTAATGATTGTATGGTTTGTTTCAGAATGGTGATGACACGTCACGGAGTAGGAGGTTCAGGGTCTGGGTCAGGTTCGATTACAGATTTCGAGCCAGTTGATGACGGATTGCGCGAGTTCATTGCATCCGAGATTATGAGAGGCATCCTTAAGGCGACCCCAGTGATTTTCGGGTCGATCAGGGAAGGGATCATTGAGTTGGTGGAGGATCGCCTTAGGGCATTCAGGAGTGACATGGCACCTGGCCAGTCAGGGACTCGCACACTCTACTTCAAGGATTTTAGGGGATGCAGAGCGCCAGACTTCAACAGGTTGAAGGACCCCATTGTGGCGAGGCGATGGATCGCAAACATTGATTCTGCGTAGGTGACGAGCTTCTGCCCTGAGGGGTCGAAAGTCAGATTTGCTGTTGGTTGTTTGAGATAGAGGGAAAGAGACTGGTGGGAGGTAGTCAGTGACACGTTGGGAGCCCCATCCATTGAGGCTATGACCTGGTCGGACTTTGTGACTAGATTTCAAGATAAGTTTGTGCCAGCTATGTAGATTCAGCAACTAGTCAGGGAGTTTGTGGATATGAGACAGACGACTGATTCAATGGCGTAGATTACCGCCAAGTTCAGGGAGAGAGCTTTGATGGTGCCTTAGTATGCGGGTGATGAGGAGATGAAGAAGACCGGGTACCATGACATGTTGAGATTTGACATTCAAAAATATGTCAGCTACTCGACATGCCAGACTTTGGATGACATGATAGCGAGGGCGAGGGAGAGGGAGAGTGATATAGAGCACATCCGGAAGAGGAAGGCAGAGACTAGGCAGACAATTGGGGTTTCGGGAAAGAAACCCAAGGGACTTGACTCTAGGTCAAAGGGCCAGCAGGGCCCGAGCTGCTGTGGGAAATGCGGCAAGTCGCATGAGGGAGTATGTAGATTAGGGGGATCGGGCTGCTATAAGTGCAGCAAGCTTGGGCACTTTGGCAGGGATTGTACTGCTCCTACCCCCACCCTTCAGACATCAGACTTGTTTTGCTTTCATTGCAATCAGAAGGGCCATAAAAAGGCCAACTGCCCGAGATTGATATCAGGAGTGCCAGTGGTGGCACCAACTCTAGCGACCCTGCAGATCACGGATGGCCGACAAGGCAACACAGATGCTCCAGTGGCGAGGAGCCGAGCCTTCCAGTTGATCACTAAGGAGACGCGTGCCACACCGGATGTGGTGACAAGTATGTTTTCTTCTCCCTAACTCTTATTACATGTCCGTTTTGATATTTATATTTTATGTGTTTTGTTTAGGATCGTTCCATGTGAATGACATCCTAGTACACGTATTATTTGACTCGGGGGCTACCTGATCATTCGTATCTCTTACACTCAGCAAGAGGTTTATTGAGTCTTCAGGCATGTTGGATTGTCCTCTAGAGGTCGAGATTGCTGACGACCAATCCGCCCGAGCATCAGAGGCTTGCAGAGATTGTGTCTTCAGGATGTATGGCAAGCGTTACCTCGTGGATTTGGTTCATGTTCCTTTGCGTGGGAACAAGGACATCATACGAATGGATTGGTTGAGCCCTAATGGGGCGGTGATCGACTGTGAGCAGCAGTTGGTTCGTGTCAGGACCCCAAGTGGGGGAGAGTTGGTGATTCAGGGCAAGAGGTCGCAGCGCGGGCCGACTTTGTGCTCAGCAGCGAAGGCTATGTGCTACCTTCAGCAGAGTTGTACAGGATATGTCACATATGTTATGGATACCCGAAAGGGAGGTAAGGTGACCGTGATCGACGTGCCAATTGTGTGGGAGTACCCGAATGTGTTTCCGGAGGAGTTGCCTGGGATACCTCTAGAGAGACAGGTGGAGTTCAAGATTGACCTAGTTCCAGGTGCAGCTCCGATAGCCAAGGCACCATATTGGTTGGCTCCTCCCGAGATGCAGGAGTTGTCTACACAGCTGCAGGAGCTGTTAGACAATAGATTTATCAGGCCAAGCAGTTCTCCTTGGGGAGCCCTGATCCTGTGTGTGAAGAAGAAGCATGGGAGCTGAAAAAGGTAACGGTGAAGAACCGTTACCTACTCCCGAGGATTGACGATCTCTTCGACCAACTTCACAAGGCATCTTGGTTTTCCAAAATAGATTTATGTTTAGGTTATCACCAGATGAGAGTCAGAGATGAGGATGTACAAATGACTGCTTTCCGGACTCGCTTCGGTCATTACGAGTTCATGGTGATGCCCTTTGGGCTCCCCAATGCTCCTACCGAGTTCATGGACCTCATGAACCGTGTATGCAAACCGATGTTGGATTGGTCTGTGATAGTCTTTATTAATGACATCTTGGTTTACTCCAAGACACAGGAGTAACACGAGGAGCACTTGCAAGAGGTGTTGGATACCCTGAGGAAGGAGAGCTTGTCCGCCAAGTTCTCCAAGTGTGAGTTCTGGTTGTGCGAGGTGCAATTAATGTGCACCTTGTCAACCAGAACGGTATTCTGGTCAACCCGGCCAAAGTGGAGGCCGTGATGAGATGGGAAGTTCTAAAGTCTCCATATGAGATTCAGAGTTTCCTCGAGCTAGCAGGCTATTATCGTAAATTCATTCAGGATTTCTCCAAGATAGCGGCACCCCTGACCCGACTGACGAAGAAGGTTGTTATCTTTTGCTAGGGGCCTGAGCAGCAGCCAGTGTTCGATACTTTGAGGTAGAGGTTGATCGAGGCACCGATCTTAGCCCTGCCAGAGGGCGTTGAGGATTTTGTAGTATACTGTGATGCGTCAGTTTCGGGTTTGGGCGCAGTGTTGATGCAGATAGGGCACGTCATTGCTCACGCCTCGAGACAGCTGAAGCCTCATGAGGCGAATTACCCGACGCACAACCTGGAGTTGGGGGCAGTTGTTTTCGCCCTCAAGATTTGGCGACACTACCTTTATGGGGTCCGTTGTACCATTTACATGGACCACAAGAGCCCGAGGTATCTGATGGACCAACCAAATCTGAACATGAGACAGCGGCGATGGTTAGACGTGGTGAAGGATTATGACTATGAGATCCTCTACCACCTGGGGAAGGCCAATGTTGTGGCCGATGCACTTAGCCATAAGGCATTCACAGCCCCGATCAGAGACATCTGCCTGAGGATGATAGTACTGACTCCGCTTTTGGAGCGGATCCGGGAGGCCCAGTAGGAGGTTATGAAGAAGGAACACCGAAAGAGTGAGCGTATCGTGGGTCAGATTTCCTCCTTTGACTATGATAGTCGCGGTCTGTTGACACTCCATCACAAAGTGTGGGTTTCGTACGTGGTCGATGTGCACCAGATCCTGATGGAGGGGGCGCACAAGTCCAAATTTTCCATCCATCCCAGGGCGACGAAGATGTATAGAGATCTTCGTCCTGATTACTGGTGGCCCTTCATGAAGCCGGATGTAGCCTAGTTCGTTGAGAGGTGCTTGACCTGCAGGAAGGTCAAGGTCGAGCACCAAAGACCTCACGGCAATACGCAGCTGTTAGATATCCCCGTGTGGAAATGTGAGGATATTACTATAGATTTCATCACGAAGCTTCCTAGGACCGCACGGGGAGTGGATTCGATTTGGGTCATCGTGGATCAGTTGACCAAGAGTGCTCATTTCATTCCAATCCAAAAGAGCATTTCAACCGAGAAGTTGGCTGACATCTACATCAGGGAGGTAGTAGCTCGGCACAAGGTGCCGGTTTTAGTGATTTTTGACCGAGATGTACGGATCACTTCAAGATTCTGGAAGAAATTTCATGACGAGTTGGGTACTCGACTGCACTTTAGCACGACTTTTCACCCGCAGACGGATGACCAAAGCGGGCGGACCATCCAGACTTTGGAGGATATGCTATGGGCATGCATTTTAGATTTCGGTGGTAGCTGGGATACCTATCTTCCCTTCGCAGAGTTTTCCTACAATAACAGCTACCATCCTAGCATCGACCGTCCTCCCTTCCAGATGCTTTATGGGAGTAAGTGCAGGACCCTGATATGTTGGGGTGAGGTTGGGCAGAGGGTCATGGAGAGTACTGAAGTGGTACTAAGGACAAGAGAGAAGATCCAGCAGGTCTGTAGTAGACTCCAGACGGCCCAGAGTCGGCAGAAGAGCTACACTGACAGACGTCGATCAAACCTGAAGTTCCAGGTAGGAGACATGGTCCTCCTAAAGGTGTCACCTTGGAAAGGTGTCATCTAGTTTTGGAAGCAGTGCAAGTTGGGCCCCAGATACATTGGTTCGTTTAGGGTATTGG
Organism: Lactuca sativa; assembly: GCF_002870075.4. Lineage (NCBI taxonomy): Eukaryota > Viridiplantae > Streptophyta > Magnoliopsida > Asterales > Asteraceae > Lactuca > Lactuca sativa. The sequence continues at coordinate 17,744,499 of NC_056623.2, forward strand.
CCAGGGTGGGCCGGGTTGCGTATCGACAGGATCTGCCAGTCGAACTTAGTCAAATCTACAACACCTTTCATGTCTCTCAGCTGCAAAAGTGATTTGTATATGACTCTACAGTGGTACCTTTAGAGGATATCCAGGTGGATGACAACCTGAACTACATCTAGCGACCAGGAGCCATCCTCGACAGGAAACCGAAGGATCTAAGGAACAAGATGGTAGAGTTGGTGAAGGTGCAGTGGCAGCACTGTAAGGGCTCGGAATGGACATAGGAACTGGAGGATTAGATGAGGTAGCACTACCCAGAGCTATTCCCAGGAGCATCAGACTTCGAGGACGAAGTCTAAAATAAGTGGGGGAGATTTGTAACGCCTGGTTCCTGGTATGTATTTAAATCAAAAATTTATTCACTTTTGTATAGAATTTCGATGAGTTGGAGGCCCCAAACTCGTCGAGTAGGAATGGAACTAGACGTTGGTTGTAAAGTCTACTCGACAAGTTGAGAGCCTCAACTCGACGATTAGGACTGGTAGAGTGAAACGCTAATTTTATGGGTTTTGTACCCTATTTAAACACCTAAACTTCCATAGGTTGGCCTCATTTACAACCACCAAGTCCCAAACCCTGAATGTCAAAACTCTAATGCTATGGGTGAGCTTGTGAGTCATTTTTTGAGAGAAACTTTTGTAATTGATGTTTGTGGAAGAAGAAGAAGCTTGAGGACTCCAGAAGGAGTGAGTAAATCCAGAAACTTCACCCCTTCCTCGTCACTTTTTGGTAAGCAAGTCTCAAACTTGCTTAATGATTACTTAGATCTCTTCATTTTGACTTTTCTGGGGTTTTTGGTCCAAATATCTTTATCCTTGGGAAATGGACATCCCAAGTGAGTATACTTCCAGATCTAGGACCTTGAAGGGCTTTCATGGCATAAAGGTGCAAACTTTATGGCCATTGGAGCCCCATTCAAGCTTTAGGATTTCATTTTGGCCTTTTAAGCTCCAAAAGGCCATGCATGGAGAGAAGTAAGAGACTTTACGTGTTCATGTAGTGACTAGTCTAGATCTCAGTTTGTATGCCTTAGCTTGAAGTATTAATGGCTTTTGGATCAAGATCTAAGTCCTAAAGAGTTAGGGTTTGAGCTAAATCCATTAAGGAAGGGTATTAACGGGTAAAGTTGGAAACTTTACCCTTAAAATGACATTTTCAATCTGAATGTTAAGTACGGAGCTTTGATCTAAAGTATAAGAGCTTCATCCATTAAGAAGGGCTTAACAGACTGATCTGAATATTTCGGGTAGGGTTTCTAAAACGGTTTGACTTAATTCTTGTTTACATCAGGTATATTTAACAAAAGTTTTAAATCATTTTAAAAGGGTTTTGTTTGATCTGAGTATTTCGGGTAGGGTTTCTAAAATTTGAAATATATGCGACGTGTAGGTTACTCTACGTGGTGCATAGGCCGTCGAAATTTGAAAAACGTACTTTTTGTGAAACCCTGGCTTGCTTAACATTTTTTCTAACTTGTTTTGTAGAAACCAAATGTGAAGAGTTTTTTATATTATGGATATACCTTTTTCTTTAAATATTGTGTATAATATGGATTATAAATTTAAATATTAAATTTTATATTAAGTATTAACATTACATCATCGGATGTTTAATTTGAATTAATAGACACTTAAATTTAAATGGTTTAAATTTACCTATATATGTTAGAAGATTATATATATATATATATATATATATATATATATATATATATATATATATATATATATATATATATATATATTATTGAAATGAGTGTTCAATGTCATTAACTATTGATAATATTTGTAACAATAACATGGTCTTTTTGGTTGCACTCATGACCGAATTTAGAAAAAAGGAAAATAAGAGAAAATATGTTTATTAATTTATTATAGTTTAATAATTTAATTCGAAATTATTTTGGAATTAATTAAATAGTTTCAATTAATTAAAATGGTTGAATATTGATTAGTTAAATGTTAACTGATTGGAATATTCTAGAATTCTTAAAAGACATGAGAATTTCAATTTTTAGATGTATCCTACTTTGCTCTGGTGATGTTAATAGGGTAAGGATCTAAATCCTATATATAGGGTAGTAGGGATCTCACAATCCCTTGCACCCTGGCTTAAAATTTTTCCATCCTTCTTCCTCCTTTCTTAGTGGATGATGTCTAACCCTCCTAATGTTTGTGAAATTGACACTCCTCCTAGTTTTCTTTGGTTCTACTCTTGGAGTCTTGAGTATGAAAGAAAATATGCTTTCATCCAAAGCAAAGGTGGTTGTAACCACATCTCAATCAAGGAATCATTCAGAAGATCATGAAGATTAAGAGGTTAGTAATTCTTTTATTGTTTTTCATAAGTAGGTTGCTATAATAGAATAAACCTAGATTCTTTAGGATGCATATACACATAGGGTTTTATATTACTTCTACTGCCATAACTAGTGTGTATAGGATGCTAGAAATCCCATTTTGTGTGTGTGTGTGTGTGTGTATATATATATATATATATATATATATATATATATTCCATTAAGAAGAAAATATTTTGTAGGAAAGGTAAGAAATGCATCATTTGCATGATTTTTTTTGAATTAACAAAATGAATAATTAATTAATACAAAAATAATATAATTCATAAATTTTTTGAAAAAACACATTGGTGATTCTTTTTGGGATGATTTACTAAAGTTACTTGAAAATATCAAAAAGGTTAGAGATACCTGAGTCAAAACATAACCGCAGCGGGTCCGTAACAACCCCAAGTCAAAACATAACCGCAACGGGTCCGTAACAACCGCGAGTCTGTATTGACTCTATCGGGTCCGTATCAATCCCGAGTTTGTATTGACTCCGAGTTCGCATTGACTCTATTGGGTCCATATCAACCCCGATTCCATATTGAATTCGAGTCTGTATGGACTCTATCGGGTCTGGATTAACCTACATGCATATAACATACAAGCATACAAAAGTCACAAATACAGTAAGCACAAAACGACACCTAGTGTCGTACATTATAGTGAGAAGACTCACCTGAGTGAAGAGTTGAAATCCACTACACAAAGTCCCACAGAATCAGCTTACGAACCTCTTAAACCAATCACAAGATAAATCTCAGACTATAGCTCAACCCCTCTCCAAATTTGACAAAAATTCAACATGGTCAAAATCTACGTTAGCAGGTCGCCATGTCGAGGCCTCCCATTTTCCACGTCATGGAAGAAAAGTGACAAAATAGTCGGGCTTCCCCCAGTCGCCACGTTGTGGTGGCCAAAATGCTACGTCGTGGGAACTGGTTCTTAACAGCTTAACGGATTAAGTTGTTTTCCTTCCACCTCAAGAGCTCCAAAGCTCAAATCTAGTCCTTTCCAAGGTCTTGATGGATAAGTTTCCAACTTTATCCATTAATACATCCCAATAAGCCAAGCTCTTCAAACCTTGGTCCTTAATGTCAACTTAAGGCATAACGTCAACCATTAAGCATTTAATCCTTAAGATTTCAAGTCCAAAATTTCTAGAAGGGTTTCCTACTCCTAAACAGTCATAAAAATCATTGCTTTATTGACATGCATGTCCAATGCATCTCTCTTCCCAAACTAGGTCAAAATCATGAAGAAATAAGCTCAAACTTATTCATGGGACCTAAAACTCCAAGAAACTCTACATCTACATCATATAACACCAAAAGGACCTCAAGGATCCATAAAGTTGCCAACTTTATGGGATCAATTCCTCTAAACTTCCACCACGTGAAGAAAAGGGAAAAAGAACTTAGATCGAGAAACATGCAATTTTTATAGGAATACCATTTGTTTAAATCTTTATTTTGAGACGTCTGGCATTGGTTGATTCTATTTCGCCATTTTTGGGGGATTAATCTAGATGATGTAATCTGAGATAAATCGTATTGATAATGACCTCTTAACCAGTTTTTCCATGGATTCATTCCATAATTTGGAAGTTTATTATGTCTTAATTTGGAATGAAATATGCATTGTCTTCCAAAAAATCCTTTATTTCAGTCTTAAGACAAAAAGACGGTCCATTATATTAAAGAATAGATCTTAACTTATTGAAGTTAATAATCTGCGTTTGTGATAATTTGAAAAATTATGTGTGGACATATTGTGTATCAAGAATGAAACAAAAAGCGGATATAGTCAAATGGTAAAATTTCTCTTTGCCAAGGAGAAGACGTGGGTTCGATTCCCGCTATCCGCCCAAAATGAAGTCATTTATTTAATATCTAATATCATAAAATGTAAAATGCGAAAGGTATAGTTAGCCTTCATAGTGTAGTGATTCTATCCTTCCTCTTTTTGCCTTCTACCCCAAAACAAAAAGTGTTAACTAATTACTAGTTACCAGAAAAAGCTTGAATCTTGGACACTTGCAAAGGTCCATGATATACACATGAGGATGATGATGAGTTTTCCTTGTTGGATCAACACACTAGAACACCTTCTTCTTCTTGTTCGTCTTCTTCTTCTTCTTCTTCTTCTTCTTGAAGCTACCAAAAGCACCAAAATGAGCCAAAAATCACCAAGAGAGATTAGGGTTAGGGTTTCTGAGGTTTGAGAGTGATGGAGGCTGAAAAATGAATCCTAAGGCCAAGATTAGGGTTTCAAATACGAAAACCCTACAAGATTGTAGGCTTCGGATGCATCCCTTGCCACGTCGTGACCTTACTCATGTCACGTAGTGGCATTTTTCTCGGTACACATTCTCATTTTGGCTCGTCACATTGTGATCACACTATGGTCACGTTGTGACACATAATTTTTCCCAAGAATCATGCCTTCGAATCCTTTATGTCTTACACTGACCAAATCTGGAAAACGGTGTTACAATTCTCCCCTACTTAAATTATATTTCATCCTCGGAATCTACCCTTGTGAATTTCTATTAAAACATCCCTGAATCCTTTGTGGTTTTTTCATGCCCACTCCCTTTTATGCGAGCTGACACAACCCAACATACCGGAATCTAAAACAATCATTATAAGGATTTCATAACCGTGTGCATAAGCCATTCCCAAGTGACGTCCCGGACAATGTAGCGCTGGAACTATACCCCAAGCAGACATATCCTAATTAGCATGCAAGTTGAATTAATCCTTAGCAAGAAGGACGTGACGCAAATCAGATACAAACACCATCACACTGCAACTAATCAACCTCAGGATGCACTCACTTTTAATCACAATTTGAAGACTTCTAGATCATAATTGATTTCAAGGAAAATAGGGCCGCTTCACGCATCAACTATGCTAACCCAATGTTTACAAAAGCAATCCATCCAAGGTTTTCCTTGGCCTCACATCGTCTCCCTGGAAACTGGGTACGTAATCCATAATTAACCATCGATGCCGACAACCTCACATACAAACTCAAGTGCGAAATATAAACCAAAAAAGGCTAAACTAGCCTACACATCCCCTCCCCTTAGCTCTAAAAGTCCTTCATCTAAGCAAAACAATAGTGGAGCTGATCAACACATCCCAATTTCAGATATCATGACTGAGGTCGTCAAATACACACCCGACTTCCTAACAAGTAGTAACTAACCAACCGCTCTTACGAGCGCAACTACATGCAACACCAAAAATCGTATGACACTCAAGCTTCCAAAAAATCATAGGTGCAAAATTATCTTCCAAAACAACCAATATACTTATAACCACCCGCATCGATGGCCTCCCGGTATTGTAACCTATGCACCACTACCCCTATGCCAATCTAAACAGTTATGGGTCATCATCGACCATGGGACTATCAATAGTCCTAAGGACTATCAACAGTCTTGGAGTTAGCAACAACTCTAAAAAAAACTCATAATAGCTATATGCTACTAAGACTTAACTAGTCTAGCATGCACACCACTATGAGATAGGTAACATAGGGAGAGAACTCACATGAAACCTCATCATAAAACGAAAACGAGTCCACTAAGAAGAATCCCAATAATAGCTGCTAATATACAACCATGACTTTTCCAGCAAGTCAATATCCTATCATTTCCCAACTCAACCTATCGGTTATGGAGCCCCTAGTGACAACACTATACTGCTCAAACACCTATATGTGGCATATGTCTAACAAACCAATATACGAGTCTCCACCATACAACTTCGAACCCCAATCACAAAAGCAGAATCTAATATCGCTCATGGCATGCCACAATGCTAGCCAACCATTGGGATGAGAAGCTCACAGCTCCTCACCGTTCTTGCTTTCGACCAACCATAAACATCAAGACTACCGACCAACATCCAATGGGCTAAATACACATAGTTATCATCCACTGGCCGTTAGGAACCCAATAAACGTCTCACTTAACACTTTTCCAAAATACTAGAACCATATCATTATGAGGCACACACTCTTTCACGATCCTCTGCTATCGATACATCATTAAACAGAATGTGACCATGCATAACTAGAAATAAGTTAGACAACTGAATGCTCATTCACACTAAAAGCACAACATTTCACACTCTCCAGGAGAAAACATAATGGACCTCAGGCCGACCGTGTTCCTACTTAATTGTGACCTTACTTAAAAGGTAACGTACCAACAAATTGAACGAAATGATGAAACTCAACCACTATTAGACACATTCTTCTAACAAACATAACAAGATCTCACACCTTGATAAAGTTGAACAGATCCCACCAATGCACAAAAGTCAAATAAAGCTTTTAATTTCAGAAAGGATTCCAATGCTAACCAGAAATGTTGCCAAAAGCCTAGTTCAATCAATCCCAATTCCAACTCAGTCGACACAACCTACCAACAACCAAACTTGTGAAACACGATTATACCCGAAGAATTGATCAACGTTGCTCCGATATCTGTACTTCAAATAACTAAGGCCAACTGCCAACTAAAACCCACTAGGAACAACCATTCCTCAACCAACCAATAAAGAGAACACCTATATAGAGACCATGATACATACTTTCCAGAACTTAACTAAGGGTTGATGCATCAATTGCACCTTTAGCTAATACAGTTTGAAGCCTCCGGATATCCACGGCTAATAAAGGAGAACGAAGTAACCAACAATCAAAATTAGACCGAAAACTAAGTCCATCGATCCCACACATACCATACAAATCCTACGTGAAAATACTCTTATTAAAATTTGAGGCCGATCCATCATTCACATATCAACCCAAGATAAATAACTTATATTGTGGACTAACCATGTTTCCTACAAACGATGCATAAATTTAGCAGCTCAACGCTCCTCCATCAAGATCCTTGCAGCTATCAAAAAGAAATAATGAGTACAACTTCCTTACCCATCAGCTTCCTACAACGAGGACAACACATGTGATCTTGAAGGCATACTCTAACGGTAACTTGCTCTGCACCCATGATTTGACCAAGCCTTAAATTATCCACGCCCACGAAAGAATCAAAAGGGTCCTTGAGAAAGACAGCGAGAAACATCTTAACCATAAACACTCCGATGGAGCCTACTTCCTTTTCCAATGTAGTAGTAACTCGAACCAAAATCTATCTTACCTAAACTGTAGATTCCTCTGACCAATTGTGTTGAAACCTTAAAATCGAACCGGCCGATGATCCTACAAGCATAATACCCAATTATCCCTCACTTAGGATTTGAACCATCATCGATTAATATCTACAACATCAAAACTTCAAACCTGCTTAACTAGATACATACCAACCTTGACTCTATAAATGCAACATACCATAAGACGATTCCTACGGATAAAGACCGAACAATCATAAAGAAACCCTAGACCTTAGATGGAGACCTTAGATCTTGCCAGCATCACTGCCTTAAGCTTAGCGCAGTCGATCAGAACACCATTTTATTGATGGGGCACCTTACGAATGGAACATACACATAAAAAACCTTGTATTTTGAGAGTTAATACACAACCTCATCGTGTCCCGACACTTTAGGAATGCTTTTCATATACTTAAATAGAAAATCTGACAAATCCAACACATATATAGAACTCTCCTACCCAAAACTGGAACATCTCAATGCCTCCTCGGACACACCCGATCTTCTCGAATCTGCATCACATATTTCACTTGCGACATGGATTTTACTTTACCATCGAACCACAAGAACAATCGATTCTCGAATGTTTACTTGCTGCAAAATAGAGAAAATTTACTGCGAACTAGACTTCACTTTCTTACAGCATAAACGATAAGGAGAACACCATCTCCTTGATTAACTATCGTATGTCACACATCCGATCTTTCCTCCCTCGAGAACAAGAAACATGAAAAACGTCATCCCGTTGTAGGAAAATAACATCCCTAGCCATCGACTGACCACTCAGCCTCATGCCAAAATCCTCGAGCCAATCATCACAGTATATTCCTCCTTGAGTCGCGTGACTTAGACTGGCACAACTTTAAGCAAGGCCCTCGAGACGTTTGAATCAACTAACTTATACAGGTTTGTATCATTCAGACCCTAACTTCTACAGACACTAAAGCCCTAAACAATTTCTAATCTTATCCTAAACAATCATAGTTGACAATCCGACAGCGGCGTAGACGACTGAAATTAACGCTAGTGCTATACTACACTACCTACCCTCCACCAGCTTCTTAAAAACCTTTTCGACCTTCCCTGGTCCCGTACAGATCCTGTGCTTCTAGTAGTGTGGGCGCATACTACCTTCCACACCTATCCATACGTGTCCCAAGAATTATCTCAAAGTTTCTAAGTCACTACACATGACGACTATAAACCGTAGGTACCCATGTTCCCACAGGCACACACCACCGCTCTTCCTAGAATCTCCTTCTAGGATTCTTCTCATACATATGCACACACTATAATACTTTAATTATTTTCTCAAGTTACTAGAAAATATACCACTGCTAGGTGTACCAGCACACCCATATTCTTAGAAAAGCCACCATAAACTTCCTAGATTCCCACCTTATACGTAAGTGCTCACACTATCACACCCTAACACTCTTCCAAGGTCACTATGAATACTCACTCATGATGATATCAACTGCGAAAGAAATTTCTACCAATGCCAACTAACTATCTTACGAATATAATTACATGCAACAAAGATTAAATAGTCCTTCGACTTAAATATCGCACACTACAACAGTTGGACTCAAACAAGACCTGCGTAATGGGTCAAATCAAACATTCTAAAACTATATTATTTTTGGGGCATGAAAATTAATGTATTCACTTAATAGTTAACTAACATCAATAAAGGTCTCACATAGCACAAATTAAGAAAAATTCGAGCAGAAAAGACAACGAGCAATAAGTCATCATAATGATCAGGCAATTCTAACACATAATTCCTGAGGGCCCCTAGCCTACGCACTATCATACATATCTAACAAGTCACATATCACACACAAAAAGTCATCTCTCCTAAAACGCACTCTAGATGGCAACTCTGAGTAGATCCTTATCCTAACTTATAACATGCACATAATACTATACCACATATAACAACAACTCAAAAACAACATATAAAGCAAGTATGTATATTTTGGGGGATCATTTTCTCGAGATTTGGTTGAATGTACACATCCCATCTTCTCTTTTCTTCTCTTCAAATGAATCTTTTTCCAAAAAAAAAACTTATGAAACACTCAGATCCATAGTTTAAGTTTGGAATCCCACGAATGTTTATCCAAATCCCTCAAACCAAAGCTCTGATACGAA